>NC_138237.1:2713673-3116173 GCF_964197995.2 Scardinius erythrophthalmus
CGGAGTCCTTCTGTCACGATAAACACACAGGGAAAAGGTAGATCCAATTGCAATATTTATTGGGTAATCCGTAATTCGTAAATCCAGTCCAGGCAAGGGTCAAAACCATACAAGCAATCCAAAACAAGAACAAAACAAAAACAAAACGAGAACAAAACAAGAACAAAACAAGAACAAAACAAGAACAAAACAAGAACAAAACAAGACACAAACGAGAAACAAGCCAGAAACAGACCTCAGGAAATGTTGTGACATTAAACAAGGACTCCGTGACAAACACTGAAACTACCAGGGTATATATACACAGATACTAATGAGGTGACGGGAAACAGCTGTGTGCAATGATACAATGAGTGACAGAACAGGATGATGGGAAATGTAGTAAGAGTGAATGACACCGTGGGGAAAGAGGACCTCTAGTGGTGACCCAGGGAAACACAAACCAGACACTGTGACAAATACAATTCCATATTAGAATAAGGTGTGTGTTTGCTCTTTTACTGTCAGATGATGGTCACACACATCTTAAAGATGACATGTCTTCAAAATTACAAAATGTAAAAATACAACAGTATTAAATCTATAGACCAATTTCGAGCCGACGTAACAGTTACATCACGGCGTTAGCTGGAGGCAAAACAAAGGGAAAACTGGAGGCAGCCAATACAAACCAGCACAGATTCGGCTACATAATAATGAGCTTAAATTATTATTATTGTTATTAAATGTCATCTTGTGTTTTTGGGTGCTAGAAGTACAGGCTCCGATTTTAAATTTTATCGCATAATGTTTTCTAAATGATTGTGATTATTTGTGAATTATCTATGATTGTTGTTTTGACTGACTGTGACTAGACTCTTTGAAGAACCTGGTAAGAAAGGGTAATCAAATACATAGTTAAAAAATTAATATGCTGTATCTGGAATTTTTATTTCTAGAAAATATTTACATCATTAAAATTGCACTGTAATGTCACTCTTTACATTGTCGTCTTCTGTCTGGCCGTGGCGCTGGCTAGGCAGAACTGTGGATCGTAGGCTAAGTTACCACACAAGTCTTGTGACCATTTAGTACAGTTATAGGCATCTAAAGATGTACATGCCCTCAGTTTCTCTTTACGCTCAGTTTCTCTATCGGGTAACTTAGGTGTACAAGTCAGGCCACTCAACCGGAGGGAGCGTTAACGTTAATCCTGTCAGATCGTCCATCCATTGAATGAGCGTGTAAGGGTCAGCCAATCTGGGATGTCCGTTAAAATTAACTTTTGCAAATACCAATCGCGGTCCTGAACAGAGTGACCTTGCACATTAAGATAAAATCTGATTTTCTCCAGTCATTGTTAAAAAACAAGCTAACAAAACTTGCACACTAACGTTAGTGAAGCGGCCAGAGGGATCGTTCTCCGCCCACAGAAAAACGTCACCATGTTTACCAACTGAAAAGGGGTCTATTTAAAAGTAAAATTAAAGATCAGCTGTGAATACAAATGTATGTAATCCTTGAGATATTTATATAAAGAAACATAATTCAGTCTTTATATTGACTGTGAAAGTGTGTTTAAATAAGACAAAGTGTGTCTGAGAAGTGCTTCTGTTTTTAACCTGTTAATGACCTTTCTAGATGTTTGAAACACAAGAGATGAATCTGGATCATCACTTCCAGTCCAGAACCGCATTATCACATGCATTTATCACATTTAAATCTCATGGGTTTGTTTTAGAGTCTGAGGTTGATTTTACACTGGCTTCTCCTTTGCTCCACTATGACAACATGCTCTCCGAGTTTGCTTTTGGTTTATTTTTAATGTACTGAATGTTGTATCAGTAACACTTTATAATAACGTTCAGTTGTAAGACATTTATTAGTGGTTAGTTAATGATGAACTAATCATTTACAAAACATTCATAAATGATTAGCAAGTGAAATGCTAACATTTTATGTATGTTTTGTAAATTCCATTACAAGTCATTTACAAGTGATTAGTAAATGATTAGTTATTGAAACATGACTATGCGTTCATAAATGATTATGTGAAATGACATAAGTGATATGTTCATTATTTTATGTGTTTTGTAGATTCAGTTATAAGTCATTTACAATTGATTAGTTAATGATTAACTAATCATTTACAAAACATGAATATGTGGTTCATAAATGTTTAATAAATTATGTTTTTTTTTTGTTACTAACCACTTACAACGACTTAAAACGTTATTATAAAGTGTTGCCAAAATATTAAGTTGCAAGTTGTCAGTTGCATGTCAGGCAACTTTTGTTTTTTTCTTTTTTTGGGTTTAGCGGTTCAGCATCCCTTTTATCGGGCATTTAATTAGAACTGTAGGCTGTTGTACGAAGAAAAGCCTTTCCAAGAACTAGCGAGGTCGCTTCCTGCCCAAGTCAGCTGATTCGAGATGTGTCTCTGCAAACCTTCCATCACTTTTCTTTCAAGCCACAGTGTAACAGTTTTTGAGAAGCTCAAATATAAACTTATTTCGTTCAACAGGAAATCATTACCTCAGCTGTGCAATTCAGTTTTGCCCAATGACTAAGACAACATGCATTTTGCATCAGAGCTCTAATTGTTGTTTATTGAATGAAACTACTCTCCATTGATGGAGTTTGAGCATGCAGAAGTAAGAATGCCTGTGTCAGCTTAGTGAAAACGGAATTTGGGACATAGGGAAGTTCGGGGTGGGGGTGTGCGTGAGGGGGGGGGGTGCATAAGCGCAAACTCACATATGACATCATGCACAGATTTCAAAAATGGAACTGGACAGAGTGAAGGCTAACTGAGAGATGTAATGATTTAAAATGTGGATTTGTCTTGTAAACAAAGTTTTTTAGCAGGTTTTAGCTTAATGCATGTTCTCAAATCTAAATTAAACTGATAGCCTATATAATGGAAAGGAAAGCGTGAAAGGTCTTGAAATGTCACTTGGTCTTTTTAGATAAATATATGTAAACAACCATATGACACGTGCGCGCCCGATTTACTCTCAAATGTTTGCTTTTAGTGTCTGAGCTTCGGGTATACGCGCTCAGAAAAGCGCATGTTAGAACAGAACATCAACACACGATTGAAATGTTTAACTGTGTTCAAGGCTTTAAAGCACATGCAAATAATGAATTGCAGTTTCCCATGAGTGTACCTTTATCTCTGCGTTAACATGTGATGTGAAGTGCGTCGTGTCATACAGTAGGCTACTAGGATACAACAGCGACTTTACTTTCTGCGAAGACTCAGGGTGTTCGGGGTTGGACAGAGGGCAATGATGTGATTTTATCATGCTGTGATAGTGTATTACGTTACGGAAGTGCAGCCTGGTTTGGTAACCCATCAGTTAAGTTACAATCACAAATAAATAGACTGGTTCATACAGCAATGAAAGTGATGGGGGTGAGGGAGGGAGCATCTTGTTGAGAAGACCATAGTTAAAGGTGAACTATGCAGGTTTTTTAGCTTAATTTACCTTAACTGAACAGCTTCTGAGCATTGGAAGGGTTATATGACTTTTTTTCGGGTTGAATGGTGGTCTTCCCACACCCCCCGAACGTCTGTGCCACCCTTGCAACTTTGCCAGGCCTCAGCGTCAGGAAGTATCGCGTGATATCAGGTCTCGCGATGTAATGAATATCTTTACAGCACTGCACACATACACTAAACATTTACATGCTAGCCTTCTGTGCATCATACACACCTCAGTGGACATGGCTCCATGCGTTCGCTGGCTTCTTTGAAAACAAATGCACATGACCAGCGGGAGAAGATGGGAGGGGGGCGAGTCGCCAGCAAGTTTTGATGACAGTGTTGTCAAAAATCTATTCCAAAGCTGTAGGGGGAGCTTTACAGAGAAACCTGCGAGCAAAAAGCAAAAAAAATGACAAAGCTGCCTTGTGCCGCTTTAAACAACCTAGGAAAATTATAGGAGACCCCTTCCATGTCCTGCATTCAGAGTACGGACTGCTCCTATCAGGTGGGATGTTAATCAATTCTTTTATCCCTTTATCACTGGTCACGGGATTTCGTAGGAATGTGAATATTAGTCACATAGGAGGAGGAGGGGGTGAGCAGGGACGATGTATTCTTTGTTGACCATTAAACTTTGTACCATCAAGAAACATCAGTCTGTGCAATAAAGAAAAGCTATAGTAAAAGTTTATTCTTCAGCTATGTTTTATTTATGGTCACAAGTGCATATAGTCCCTGTCTTAGTCTCTCAGCGGTTTGATTAATGGATTGAGTAGCTGCGATAATAATCATCAGTAATACTGTTATGAATGTTGATGAACACAGAGCTCAAATCAGTTCAGATGTTTCAATCAGAGAACTGAACTACATTCAGTATTGAATATGAATCTTTGTGCAATCATATAAGTGTGAATAACTTTTAAAAAAGGTGGACAATGCTGAATAAAATAAATGTAATATTTACGGTAAGTTACAAGCACTCATTGGAGGGAATTTCAGGGTCAAATGAAACACTTTGAACACCAACAGAGCCTTAATATCTGTGTTTATTTAATTTGACTAAAAATAAAGATGAATATTTCAGTGTAAAATGTCAGTAAACTTACTATTTCCTCTGTATAACCTATAACCGGGATGATTGTATACAGTCCCAATAGTAAATATTATTTGTTTTATATGGTTTGGAATTTGTCAAATATGCTTGGAAAAAAGTGATCAGATTTATAATATTAACTTGTCTAATAATTATTCATGTGCTGTATGTTTCTAGAAGAAAACAGCGTCACAGTTCAGCTTAAGTTCAGTGATGATTTATTCTTGTTGAAAAAAAAAAGTTATTCACAAATGAGTCTCTGCAGTGTGAATAAACTTGTGCCTTCAAAAGCAAACCACAAACCACTACACTGCAGCTTGAACACATCATATCATCAGCAGATCATCAGGACAACATCATGTCACATGTGTTAATGAATGGGCAAACCTGAGTACTGCAAACTTCAAGAACTGGCTTTCTTTATCTCACTCACACATCACATGTAGCCTACATAAGCTAAATAAGACATCATCCTTATAGTAAATTGTTACCCATTTTTGTTATTAAAAAAATTACTAAAAGATGTAAAAATGCAATCAGATATGAAAATTTCAATCTAAGAACATTTTCTGTCAGTGAACTTGATCAAGGAGAAGAAATTGGAGAAAATATTCCATATTACAAAAAAAAAAGGGCAAATATTGCAAAATATAACAATAAAATATGACATAAATCACTGTTTTTCCTAAAGTAACACTGTCCAACAGCAAAACTCGCACGTAAAGTTATAGTGGGAGTCTTGCCTCCTCTGAGCCCATCCATCCATCCATCCATCCATCTTCCTCCGCTTATCCGGGGCCGGGTCGCGGGGGCAGCAGTCTAAGCAGGGATGCCCAGACTTCCCTCTCCCTAGACACTTCCTCCAGCTCTTTCGGGGGGACACTGAGGCATTCCCAGGCCAGTCAGAAGACATAGTCCCTCCAGCGTGTCCTAGGTCTTCCCTGGGGCCTCTTCCCGGTGGGACGCGCCCCGGAACACCTTCCCAGGAAGGCGTCCAGGAGGCATCCGGAAAAGATGCCCGAGCCACCTCAGCTGGCCCCTCTCGATGTGGAGGAGCAGCGGCTCTACTCTGAGCTCCTCTCGAGTGACCGAGCTTCTCACCCTATCTCTAAGGGATCGCCCAGCCACCCTG
This sequence comes from Scardinius erythrophthalmus, assembly GCF_964197995.2. Lineage (NCBI taxonomy): Eukaryota > Metazoa > Chordata > Actinopteri > Cypriniformes > Leuciscidae > Scardinius > Scardinius erythrophthalmus. Next base: position 2,719,368 of record NC_138237.1, read on the forward strand.
CGGAGAAAGCTCATTTCGGCCGCCTGTATCCGGGATCTTGTCCTTTCGGTCATAACCCACAGCTCATGACCATAGGTGAGGGTAGGAACGTAGATTGACCGGTAAATCGAGAAATCTTTCTTCACCACGACAGACCAGTACATTACTGCAGAAGCTGCACCAATCCATCTGTCAATCTCCCGTTCCATCCTTCCCTCACTTGTTAACAAAACCCCAAGATACTTGAACTCCTCCACTTCAGGCAGGAACTCTCCAATACACCTTAAGCTGGCAAGCCACCCTTTTCTGACTGAGGACCATGGCCTCGGATTTGGAGGTGCTGATTCTCATCCCAGCCGCTTCACACTCGGCTGCAAACCGTCCCAGTGCATCCTCTGAGCCCATTAGATTTGATTAGATTAGAAAACTTTGTCTGTCACAAGTGACAGAAATTTGTCTTTGACAAGGCAGGCTCAGATAACATAAGAACACATACAAAAAGAAAACATAAATACAAAAAAAAAACAAAAAAACTTTAGCTACATTAACTATACAGACATGTGCAAAATGCAAAAATGTGATATGTTCTATATATGATTGTTCAGTGTAGTAATGGCCGTGGGAATAAAATAATTTTTGTATATGTTTTTCCTTGCAAGTGGGACTCTGTAGCGTCGACCTGATGGCAATAACTGAAAGGATTGGTTAAGGGGGTGAGTGGAATCCTGTGTGATTGTAGTGGCTTTCCTCAATACTGACCGGGTGTGAAGTTCTGTTAGGGGAGTTTGAGGGGAGCCTATTATCTTACTGGCTTGATTTGTTATTCGTGCAAGTTTGGATTTGTACTTGACGGTAAGGGCATTATACCAGGCTGAGATATTGAAAGTGAGTATGTATTCAATGAGTGACCTGTAAACCCTAATTAAAATATCCCTGCTCACTCTAAAATCTCTAAGTTTCCTCAGCAGGTGTAAGCGCTGCTGGGCTTTCTTATACACAGTGTCTGCGTGCTGTGAGAAAGGTATTTAAAAACATTAACTTGTTCAACTAGCTGACCATTGATGCTGAGGGGTTGAAACATTTGCTGTGTATTCTTGGTTTCCCTACTCTGACAGCACAGCTCCTTGGTTTTATTGATGTTGAGCTCCAGGGAAATTTCTTGGAATGTTGTGACCAGATTATTAACTGTCTGGTGGTAAACAGACAATGCTTTAGTATCAGACAAATGGGCTACTAAGGCCATATCAGTGTACTTAAAAAGAAACATTCCATCCCTGTTGCAAGATATATTGTTTGTGTAAACAGAGAAAAGAACAGGAGATAAAACACATCCTTGAGGGAGTCCAGTATTTAAAAGCTGTTTCCTAGAATTAAAGCCGTTCACACGCACCTGTTGTGGTCTGTCCTGTAAAAAGTTATTTATCCATAAAATCAATGTTGGGTGGACCTGAAGCTCGACTAGGTGTTGCAGAGTGTGTATATGTGTACTGTATTAAAAGCAGAGGAAAAGTCCATAAATAAAATCCTTGTGTGAGTGTTTGATGAGTCCAGCTTTCTGGTCACAGTGTCCAAGAGAGTTAGAGTTGCATCCTCCACTCCACGTTTAGCTTTATAAGCAAACTGGAGTGGGTCCAGTCTTCCTGTCACAGAACTGGAGAGGTGGTTACCTATTACTCTTTCCATACATTTGCAGAGTAGCGATGTCAGGGCAACTGGCCTAAAATCCTTGGGATCTTTAGCATGTGTCTTTTTAGGAATCGGAATGATGGTTGATTCTTTCCACTGGTGAGGAACACAGCTTGAATCCAGGAGGCTCTGAAAGAGCTTGGTGAAAACCCCACTTAACTGGGTGGAGCAGTCTTTGAGCACTCTACCTCTGAGCCTGTCAGGGCCAGGGGCTTTGTGTGGGTTCACTTGGCTTAGGACAGATGCCACTAGTTTCTCATCTATGATGAGAGCCTGGTTGGATAGACTGGGACTGGGGGGATTCCAACTGACTGATGTGCTACAGTTGTCAAACCTGCTGAAGAAGTTGTTTAACTGCTCTGCAAAAGAAGCAGGATCTTGACAGTTAATCACTGTGTGTTTAGGTGTTCTCCCCATCATGGTGTTTAACCCCTGCCATGCCATCCACACATTCCCAGAGGTTAATTTTTGTTCTACTTTGTCCTTGTAGTGTATTTTTGCCATCTTAGCCTTCCTTCTAAATTATTTCTGTAGCTCCCTCACCCGGAGTGTGTCACCTTCTAAAAAAGCCTTCTTTTTTAAAACCAGACAGATTTTCATGTCCTTGGTGACCCACTGCTTGTTATTTGGATGTATTGTTATTTGTTTGGTTGGAGTTACCACGTCCTCACAAAATAAGATGTAAGAGGTTATTACATCAGTCAGTAAATTAAAATCATTCCCGCAATCATCAAAAAACAAACCCCAATCAGTCAACTCAAAACATCCTTTCAGTGCTTCTGAAGTCTCTTCGTTCCAAACATTAATTGTTTTTTTAAGTGGTGTACCCCTTTTAAGTTGTGATCTGTACTTTGGCAGCAACAGAATAACCTTGTGGTCAGAACGACCAATAGGAGGACGAGGTTTTGATATATATGCATCTGGAATGTTGCCATAGCACAAGTCCAGTCTGTTGTGCATTCTAGTGGGGACTGTAACATATTGCTCCAGGTTAGGTAGATGTGTGGTAACGTCGCATTTGTTAAAATTCCCCAGCAAAAATACTGGTTGTTCGCCAGATTGATTGACAGCCCTATTGTAACTGTCTGTTATATGTTCAGCAGCAAGTGCGAAATCCGGTCCTGGTACATATACTAAAATCACAGTGATCTGGGAGAATTATCGGGGTAAATAGTGCGGTCTGAAAGACACAGTCATTATTTCAAAGTGCTTGCAACACTCAGTCTCTCTCACAGTGAAGTTTGTTGCCCACTTGTTGCTGACAGCTATACAGAGCCCGCCCCCAATCGACTTCCGTGTTTTCCTTACATCCCTGTCAAAGCGTATGATGTTAAAACCATCCAGATCAAAATCCACGTCCTCAGAAAGCCAAGTTTCCGTAAAACAGAACAAACTTGTTTGCCTGTAGTCTAAATCCGACCTCACGAGTGTGGACAGCTCGTCAACCTTGTTCCGTAATGATCGTACGTTAGACAGGGTGATGGCAGGTAGCGATAATCGACTACCTCTTCTCCTTATTCTGTTGCGAATACCTCCTCTAGACCCTCGTTTCCTCCGTATTCGCCTCTGTTTGCTGCCACGTATTAACTCCGGAGGGATCTGTGTTGTAGAAAGGGATACCTGCGATGGCTCGAATTCAAGCCGGCTCAGCTCAAACAGATGGTCCCGCGTGTAGACGAGCCTGCCTGGGTTGGTGGCGAATGGAGTATCTGGTCCTAAGAAAAGTCCGTTTACATGACATAGACTCACCATCGCGAGCCAGATGTGTGCTAAGTTCAGCACTGTTGTTATTGACATTTTGTCAAACGTAAAAACACACTCTCTGGAACACAACACAACGTGGAATAACAGAAAAACAAAGAGCCTGACCGTGTCGGGAGTCGCGTTGACTACCGCGCCCCCACTGTAGAAGGGACATTGGTGGTAATTGAATTAATATATCAGATACATGTACAATATACTAGTACTGTGGACTGATAGTCCAATCATTTTATGAAAAAAGGTTGAACAAATTAGCCTAGAAATCTAGATGCACCCTAGCGGCAGCAAAATGTATTTTGCAGCCAGGGCAGTCTAGCAACTCTCCGTTGACTTTCGGAGCTGGAAAAACCTAAATTGGGTCAGGCCAATCACGTTGTGCATAGAGTAGGCGGGGCGGGCTTAACATATGACGACAGAGTTGTGACGGTTCCTGCTACTTGAAAACAAAGAATGGCGGAGCTGCTGGAGAACAGTCTTTCGAATCGGCTTTGTCCGCGACTCTGGAGGACTTGGAGTTAAGTTTTTCTTTGAGAAAAGAGCATAGAACGGCACTTAAGTCATTCTTAAAAAAGGAAGATGTGTTCGTAGTTTTGCCGGCCAGATTCAGAAGTTGATTCTATCAACTAATGTTAGCTCCGCTGTTGGGAAAACGCTCTGGTTGGTTGAAGCGCTGTGCTATTGCGTGCAGAGTGAATCTGAAAGACAGCCGTTTATCCCGCCCCGGATTGAGACGTGTCTATGGAGAGTTGCCAGACCTAACATCTTGATGTAGGTCTGGCTTGCCAGGCTATGAACAAATTGCAACAGAAGCAAACTCAACTGATTTTGTATCCTCAATATGTCCAGAGTAAGGAATAAAAAGCCCTGAAGAATCCCATTAGGGGAAAGTTTCCAAAAAAGACCCAAATATATCCTATTCATACGCCTATTCATTCTCTTTCTTACGTGAATAGGGTAAAAGTTATAACCTTTAGATATCACCATGAAAATTACTGAGTTGATTACTTACATCAAGACAAACAAAAAATGTATTACAAGTTTTTTTTTTAATTGTTTGTTAACATGGACAAACGGTGCATAATCTAATTACATATGTGCTAATTTGTATAAATATATCAGATCAAAACGTTGGGTATAGCCACACTGTAAAAAAAAAATCCCGTAAAAAAACGGTAAATCTCTGGCAGCAAAGTTTCCAGACGGGTTCTGTTAAATTACAGCAAATAACCATTTCACAAAATTACAGGCAAAAACCGTAAAAATACAGAATTGACTTTACGGTCAAAATTAATTAAATTACAGTACTTTACTGTTGATAATGGCTTATTAAACCGTGGAAAAACGGATAAATTATGTCAAATTACATAAAAAGAACATTTAACTTTAAGGTTAAACTGTAAATTTAGGGTTTTATAAAGTTATTTTATAATAATGCTCTGTCTATCTACAGTAATTATCTTTTAATATATAGTTTTTCTGTGTAAAATAACTATGAAGTTATGTATAAAAATGGAATAAGTACATAAATTCAAATACAAAGTTTGTATATTTACAGTTTTATTTTTTGCAGATCCAGTTTCACAACTTCGACCAATCTCTATTTAAGTACTTAATAATAGCAAATGTACAGTCAATTTCTGTTAAATTAACTAAATGTACAAGTACGGAATACCTGCACATTTACAGTATTACTCATTAAACAAACACTGAACATCAAGATACGTGAATGATAGGAAATACAAGCTTAGTATATAATTTAGAACATGTAAAAATATTCACATTAAAAGACAATTGCTGTATACCTTTATACTCTAATATAACTTATTTTAAACATTTACAATTACATTTTATCCAAAGTGACTTAAAATTAAGAGAACAATAGAAACAACAGGAGCAGTGACAAGTCCCAGTTAGTGTAGCACAGTGCACAATTTTTCTTTTTTTTATTAAAACAAAAATGTAGTATTATTGGGTCAAGTGTTTATGAAAAGATGGATCTTTAGCAGTTTCTTGAAAATGTGTTGAGTTGGGCAGGTCATTCCACCAGCAGGGAACAGTCCAGGGAAAGGTCAGTGAAAGTGATTTTGTGTCTCTATGGGATGATGGCACCACAAGGCGCCGTTCACTTGCAGAACACAAGCTTCTGGAGACACACAGATCTGAAGCAGTGAGTTTAGGTCTTGCTGCAGCATCTGGATCAGTTGCAGAGGTTTGACTGATGCTGGAAGGCCTGCCAAGAGAGCATTACAATAGTCCAGTTTGGATAGAACAAGAGCTTAGACAAGGAGTTGTGTGGCTCCGATAGGAAAGGCCGGATCTTTCTGATGTTGTATAAGGCAAATCAGCAGGATCACACAGCAAGGATGGATTGGCTGAAACCATAAGCAGTTCTGCCTTGGCAAGGTTGAGTTGAAGGTGAACCTTCATCCAGCAAGAATTTTCCATCAGGTAGGCTGAGATGCGAGCAGCAACCGTCAGATCCTTTAGCTGGAATGAAAGGTAGAGATATGTGTCATTAAGTGACAGGAAAAGTCATGTTTCTAAATGACAGAGCCTAGTTACGCAAAAAAAAATAAAAAAAAATAAAAAAAAATAGATGGGTGGAATCTATTCAATCGCGGTCTTACTGTAGTAAAACCAAACCTTGTGCAGCTACAGTGGCCTCACAAGGATCAAATGAATATTCACATGGGAAAATACAGTATAAAACAAATACAATTTTCTGCCACTTTTAGTGCAATCATATGGAATCAGAAGACTCGCCCATTATGATATTTTAAATTACTTCTTCCCATACCTGATTTGCCATGATCATTCTGCTTTCCACTTGACCTGAAATCACAAAAAAAATATTTTTTAACAACTCAGTATTACATTTACACATGTAAGAATATGTTCCACTGAGACGATGCAAAACCTGACTATGATCTGGAAGCTGAGCAGGAAAGGCTAACAGTGAAGTTTTGAGCTGAGACACCAAACCGTTAGGGGTGTAACTGTCTGTTCATCTGGATCAATGCAATTTTCATAACCAATGATCAAAAGTATCCTATGAAAAAGGCTACTATGGTGACCCCAGGTCATCCAAAATGTAGATAAGTTCATTTCTTCATCAGAACACAAACATTCTATCAACTTTTATTTTATAAGCCTAATAGGCTATGCATTCTATAGGCTAGCTAACTTATGTGTTAACAGGCAGATGCAGCCAGAATATGCAATTTATCATGCTGTGTTCATATTCTAGTCTCGTTTTCTTAACAGTCTTGATAGCCACGTTAACCATTATGAAAATTAACTAACGTTATGGTTTAACCACAAAGAAAAAACAAACAAACATGGTAGGCCTATTTCAAAATATTCCGCCATTTAAGAGATCGATTTAACGTTACTGACAGATAGCCTACTATCGCGTATTAAGGAAGATTTTATACACAATTAAACATAATTTGATATGTATAACAAGTCTACGCAAGCTTGTTTTAGGTCTTTTGAGATGTGGGTTCAGCTGATCTTTCTTAAAACAGATGGAAAATGTAAAGACGCATGCTACATTTTCAGTGTTTTGCCCTCCAGCTCTCGCCAGTTATGACAGAACATAATTTAAGAATGCTAACGTTAGCTTGAAAACTGTAAACGTAACACAAATGTAATATAAAATATCGTTCACATGTTAACTTACTTAGTATAATGAGACTCTTACCTCAGCCGGTGATCGGTTGGCATGATGTCCGCCGTGACGAACAAGGCTCACAGAAAAGGGCGTTATTTCCGTAGAATTCAAACGGACTGACTCTGACAACAGCTCCTGCTCACAACTGCTCTTGACGAATACGATTGCTTTGAACCACTGTTGATCTCACAATCCACTTCACGAGAGTACCGGTAAACTGAATTCAAATCTCCCGCTTGCCCAAACTCGACTGATCAGCTAACGTTAACCGTTGTGGGCGGGAGTAAACAGCGGAAAAGTAATGGCGGCGAATTTGAATCTGCGTCATCGCGCACGCGCACTCACACACACAAAGCCCTGAATGTGCAGCAACGGAGATTTGGAAAAATATTAATAAAATATACATGAAATTATGGGAGAATAAGACAATGAAATAATGATCAAAATTAGTATAAAATAAAATGTGAAATAAAAAATAACTGTAGCATATGTAGGGTACTGTATGTACAAAAACTATTATTTAACCTTTAAAAAGCTCACTTTAACCCCAACATGCTTAATAATCTGTAAGGCAAACATATTGAATAGATGCAGATTTCCGCAGTTATACCTTCTTTTCTTTGTTTTCTAATTTCACAGAAAAAATCTGTAAAATATTACTTATAATTTCTGTAAAATTACACATAACTCTGTAAAAGTTCCTTTTAAAAAAAGTAAAATTGATGTAAAACCAAAATACAAGCAATTACCTGTAAATTTAACAGTGAACCTTTAAATTACAGAAAATGCCTTTTATTTTACAGATATTTGCTGTATAATGACAAAACGGTAAAATTCTGTAAAAAAATACAGACAATTACCTGTAAAATTACACTTTTTTTTTACAGTGCATGTGAAAATGTCTTGTTGAATCTTGTTGACACATAACAGTAAAACACTTATAGTAACAGGAAGTGGTGAAGTGGTGAAGTGTTGTGTTGTGAATTACTGTGACTGCTTCAGATCCACAAGAGGACTGTATAAGAGCTGAACGTCTGAACGGTCTGATCTCTCAGATCTGCGCTGGATGTCTCTCCATCACAAGGTAACTAAAACACTTTATCTTTAATTGTTCTCTGAAGAGATTTTTAAGAATTGTTTCAATCCAGACATGTCTCTATTATAGTGAAACTGAAATGTAAACCTGTATTGCTCAACAATCATTAACTAATGTCAAACTTCACTCTGAACTGAACTACTGTATTCTCTTGAACAGAAATGACCAAAGTCAGAATAAATAAGAAATTAAAGCATGGAGGACATGTGTTGAGCTTCACAACTACAGGATAATTACACATGAGACAACAGAGAGAGGGAACAAAAAGGACAAACAATTACGATCTAATGAACCAAACATGCCGAGTCTAGTCAGACACAACAGCATTTATGATGTTTAATATCAAACACTGTATGTAGGGTGTCTCTCGCATTCACTTTCAATGGCCGGCCATTGTGACCATTTTTGACCATGTCTACTCTCAGATAAATGAGGCCTACGATTAATCAGATGCAAATAGAAATATAAAACCAGTCCTAATTGAAAGAAAACAAGTTGACAAAAAGATTGAATCCAATATTGGGTGATAATATACCATAACAAGTGATTTGTAAGCTATTTTTTGTAGGCCGGTCATGTTTAACCGGGAACATCAAAAGTGTTATAGGGTTTTGAACACAACCTGAGGGTCAAGAGCTGTACTCTACTGTACAGAATAAAAAAGAGAGAAACATTAAACACAGGATGGATGACTCTTCCTCAAACACACATGGTCCAGCGCGGCGGATACATATCTCCATGTTGTACAATTTAAATAAGACAACATCTCTAGTGCAAATGCAAACCCCTCCATCAACACAACATCATTGCCGTATTGCCAAAGAGCTGCACGGACACACAAATCGGATCTGAACAGTTGCGATACACAGTGAGGACATCATTTTAGATCAGATTCCAATCGGTCAACGCTTCATTTACACATGTGGCTGATGAGCTGATGCTGTGCCTCTCTCAACACAAACGCCTTCTTTCATCAGTTTTTTGCACTCTTCTCTTTAACTTTCGGCAGTCTATAGAACTCGAAATGTTTTTTTTTCCCGGTGCGACCAATTAGTACAGACCAAAACACGACCATTTTCAGCAGCAATAATCAGCCAAATTTGCGAGTCTCTTCAGTTCAGTGGCATTGTTTATGTTCAGTGCCTCCAAAATGGCCGACTTCCGGATTGATGACGTGTAGTGAAAACCCTCTATAGATCATTCATAAACTCATAATGCGCATGCTCATGCCTCAAGCCTTGTTTATACTCTCGCCTGGCTCCTAACGGAAGAGGTATGGAGCTTTTTCGTGACGTCACCATCGGCAGTGACTCTAAAGAGAACAAAACAGAAAAAGAGTAAAGAGTAAAACTGATCTTTAGTCTGAGAGAAGCGTCCGCTATACTGTATAGCCTGTATAGGGTTATGAGCTACACTAAACGTCACTCCGCTGTTGACTTTTCACTTTCTTTATTTCTTCGCGAGAGAGCTCGAGAACAGATTAATATTGATAGTTTTTCTTTATATTTTGTTGAATAGTTTAAATTACAGTAGCCCTGATGGAAACCAGGAGTAAACACATGAAGAGAGAGAGAGAGATGAAGACACAAACCACTGAAAACATGAAGCTTGTGAAGATTGTCAGATGGAGCAGCTTTATTGATATAAGACCGTTGTGTGAGTAAAACAATCACTCATAATTCAATCAGTAAATGTTTGAGGGAATCATCTGTTTCTGAACTATATATGCCATTGAATGTGTCCATATTTGTGTTAATTCTGTAAATGGAAGTTGCTCTGATTAATATTGTGATTAATGATTTCATATGTGTTCTCCTGATATATGATAATTCCTCAACTTTTATTAAACTGATTTGTAATGGTTGATATGGCAAACCAGTGGCAAGGACACATAATGGCCAGAGAAACTGCCAGAATATAATACTAATGCTCTGAATATAAAACAAAACTGCAAAATAATCATAACTGTTGTGTATATATAATTTGTAAAGTAGCCTATTATTAAAAATACATAGCGCCTATTACATACTGTTTCACGCTGATAAAACTGTGCTGGTGTTGTGCTGGATTTCTATTAAAGGACAAGTTCGGTATTTTACACTTAAAGCCCTGTTTACAGATCGTTTCTGGTGAAATAGAACGGTTAAGATTAAAATTTGGACACATGCTGCTGTCCCGAGAATTTTAGGTTTATTTCGCTTTCCCACCCCCACAATGGTTGTCTAGGTGCACTGGAACATTCCTTCCTAAAACACATTAAACTTTCGTTTACAAAGACGTGAAACTCACCGAGAGGTCAGGGGTGTTCACTGGTATGCTCACACAAAAATCGCTGCAAAAGATGCTTTCCAACAGGTGTTTTACCATTCGGTGTAAAACTGTGGATCTATTTTTCCAAACGTCTCACACCCGTAGATTCTTCCGTTGAGAACTTGAATAATAGACACTCCAGCCCAGTTGGTGGCGATAATGCACCTTTGCCAATTGCAAGCAAACCGCTTGCATTTCATTGAATACACAGAAGAAGCAGAAGATGTAACCCTGTCCATCAAAATCGATCTCAAAACCCTCATCTTCCCATACAAATGTCTCGGAATCCATTTCCAAGTTGACACAGATAGCTTTGATCTTTTAAAAATGTTTGGATAGCGTAGCCTACGATACCACAACTGCATAAGACTACAGAAAGAATACAAACAACCCCATTTCCATTTCCGGCAGCGGAGTAATACCGTACCTCTCAGCACATCCAATACAAGTCAATGGAGTTGGACAAAAACTACGATAAAACCTGTTGGAAAGCATCTTTTGCAGAGAGCATATCAGTGAACACCCCTGACCACTCGGTGAGTTTCATGTCTTTGGAAACCAAAGTTTAATGTGTTTTAGGAAGGATTGTTCCAGTGCACCGATGCAGCCATTGTGGAGGTGGGGGTGCAACCACAGAAACCTAAAATTCTCGGTGTAATGTTATTCAGTAATATGTAATATATCCATGTAGACACAAGGTGGTGCTGGAGGATAATTTACTGTGTATTTAAAGAGAGGAACTGGGACTTTTAGGTGATCACGGTGACCGGATGTTTTAAGAGGAATAACAAATAAATGACTAGCACAAGCTAGCTGTTCATGACAACAATGTGTAATCATTGAAAAAGGAATGAAAAGGAATTACACTCGGGACAGCAGCATGAGTCCAAATTTCAATCTTAACCGTCCTATTTCACCAGAAACTATCTGAAAACAGGGCTTTAAGTGTAAAATACCAAACTTGTCCTTTAACGGCAAAGAAACCAATAACACCCAATAACACCCTATAACACAAGACACAGCGATGAGTGAGAGTAAGCTGCCACCTAGTGGACTACAATTGACTATAGTAGCCCACTTGACTCACTGAGGGCCTTTTGTACAGTACACAACATCCAGACTGCTGAGAGTGATGTGTAGATGAATATGTGAATATGTGCTCCACTTTCCTCTCAATAACTCAATAAACACACAACAAAAATGAGAAAACTGCAAGCTTTTTAATAAACCACAAGAAAAGCATCTGAACACGTCACTATTATTTTATAGCAGCTTTACAGTATTAAAGATGAAAACAGTGTCAGTGTCTCGTTTCATCAGAAGTAAATCTTCATTTGCCTGTCATCAACAGATTATCAGCTTTATCATCATCATTATTATTATCTTGTGCAGTTTTAGTGTTGTATGTGTTTGTTCTGTCCCTCTTTAAACTGAAGATAATATTATGTTTCTTCATGCACAGTTTCTGTGGATCCACACACTCCTGTAAAGTGTGGATCTGAATCATCAGAGAAGATCAAACATGAGCTGAGATCATGATATCTGAATGGGGATGAGTGAAGAAACGCGTGTAGAAACATGTATCTCACCTGTGAAGAAAAGAGAGATGTAGAACAATCACACTGAATATATAAAAAAGGTCTTGCAGAGATAAAGGAGTGAGAATCCTAGGATACAAAGATGCTCTTTTCATGCAAGAATATAGACAGGAAATATATAGTGATACTACTGTATGGCGACGGACGGCCCATGATAGTATGTCTCTAGGGCAACTTTGGGACGCTTCTGCCCCCCAGGGGTGCAACTTTTACCCCATTGTGAGGTGTGTTCTCACAGAGCCTGTCAGCCTCTTCAAATGTGGTAAATCACACATTTCTGCGAAATCCTCGCTCAGAGCTATGACCCGTCAAAGTCATCGCAAAGTCTATGGGACTTCTATGTCCCAGTAAATGTTGTGTGTATCTCTCTAGCGCTCTATAGTCCGTGAGAAGCTCTATAGTCTGTGAGAAGAAGCGTTAGGAAGTGATTTCCACATGAAGAACTTTCTCATCTTTGCTGTGTCATGTTTGAGCCCTGATCTGAGGAACTTCTTGTTCTTGCACTGAAACAGGAATGTGAGGAAAGTCTGTTTAGCTGTGCATTCACTGAACGAGCACTGTATCACTTTATCTTATGTGCCTCTTTTTAACTGTTTTAATACATTAATACAATACTCATTTAATCAATATCTTATTTTTTGTTTTTCTTATTTTCTATGCACTTGTGATTCTTTTATGACAATTTTTTGAATGACCATTGTGTATGAAATATGCTATATAAATAAACTTGCCTCGCCGCCTTATAGTTTTATGTGGTAATGTAAAAAAGCAAAAGTGTTCCAACTGTGCATGATCTATACTCACATATTAGTTTCATTAAATACAATCAGCAATGTTCAGATTTAAATAAAACAACAAATACAACAAACAATTAAATATAAGTGTTTTGTCACTTTGTAATGAGGAGTGGGAAGCATTAACCTCGACTTTATCTTGAGATCTGTGATGTGAGGTTTTTAACCCTCGCGATCAAGCATTTCCGCAGAGTCGACACTTTTCTCAAGTGCTTAAACCTCAATTCTACAGACTGTCATTTGAAAAAAAAAAAAGAAAAAAAAAAGATCAATGATGGAAGGCAAATTGTCAAGAACAGCATTCATTATGTGAATCTGGCAAGCCTGTGTGTTGGGCAGATGCACCAGTTCTCATGATTACAATCACAGTTTGTTTGCGCTTCTTTAAACTTGTTGAGGCTGACCAGGGAGACACTACAATTAATAAAGACATTCCAGCAGACTAAACAACTCCTCTGAATGATTCCTCTTACGGTGTGGCTCAGTCCACTCAGTGAACATGCCTCAGTGTCTCTCCCTGAAAACAGATTGAGAACAGCTCCACTCATCACTGCTCCCTTTATTAGCACTTTCCCTGCTTCATCATGACTCCTGATGAAAGCTCACAGCCTCAACACATCGCATGTCTTTGTCTAATGTCATCAGCATTTACTGCTTCAATCTACTGTATAACATTTCCCTGTAATGCACCAGCCTTGTAGCTTTTCCAGGAGACATTACAATCCTTGTGTGACTGAGTCCCCTCATGTTTGTGAAATGCGAGTCTAAACAGACCAAGAGTGAATGAAGAGAAAAGGGTATAAGCAGGCTATTAATAAATCTAGACTATTCATGGATTCCAACTGTTCCGTATAACGAGTCTACATCAGACGGAAGATTTGAGCGACAAAGCAAATCAATGTGTGTTCCTCATATATAAGAAGAATATATATTTATTTAATGTTGTATTTTGAGATTTTATGGTACTAAATAATATTTCTGGAATAATTATGATCCATTTAAAATATTTTTTCTAATATCTTTATTATTTATATTGCAATAAATTTAGTATTTAAGGGTAAAATATGCCATGTATTTAAATTCAAATACAAAGAGGCAATTTAGAAGCATCTGTCTGCAGTTTTCATCTTTGTCCACTAGATGTCAGAAGTAGATTTGAGGTGAAACTCAAAGGCCTTTAGTTTCAGGATCAGAGACAGTGAAGAGAAATCAGAGAATCTGATCTGAAGCTCAATGAGGATCATCATGTGTCTCATATGAAGCAGAAAGAGACTCTCGTCTGATGTGAATCTGGAGGAGAAAGTGTCCCAGTAACGGAGGATAAACTCCACAGTCTGAGGATCATATCGAGATCTCTTCTACACGCTTAAAGAACAGATACGACCTTCAAACTTCAGCGTATCAGCAAATCACTTTAGAGATTAGAATGGCCTCTCGATTTCAAGTCTCTTTATAAACCTCCCTATTTTCTTTAGTATATTCATTCTTAAATGTAAAATCCAACCCAGCCAGCAAACAGTTGTCTATTAGACGCTGAATAGACATAAATCTTCAACGTCTAATTACGACTTTACAATGTTGAAAACAGGACAATCTTCAACGTCTTGAAGGAATATGTAAAACTCTTTAGATTTATCTGAGATAATAATGAACATGGTTTGGTAGTTTGTTTTTCTCAGTTATTTTAGCATGTATAACAGACTTAGGCCCAATCCCAATTCTATGTTATACCCCTTCACCTACCCCTTACCCTTGCCCCTTGAAACAGAGTGGCAAGGCGTAGGGGTGAAAAAATTCCCCTAAGAAACGGGACACCACTACTACACCGTTACACGTCATTATACGTCGTTGCTAGCGCCTACGTCACAGGAGATGCACCAATGTTTATCACAAACTTCCAAGATGCCGTCGTCAGCTGTAGTCTTGCGTGAGTTACAGCTATTTTTTTGCATTTTTCTTCTGAAGTTCGCAGAAAACAACGGAGATGACGGAAAGCTGCATTCACACCAAACGCGAATAGAGCGTCTGGCGCGAGTGATTTCAATGTTAAGACGCGTTTACGCGCGTCTGGAGGTCATTAAAGATGATTACAATATATTATCTTACAGTGTTGTACAGATTACAGTATATAGATGATAATGCGTTGACTCAGAGTTATGATCATCTGAAGTCTTCATAACTCAAACTAGTGTGATCTCTAGTTCACACACACACACACACACACACACACACACACACACACACACACACTTCTGTCAGAGATCTAGTTTTCTTGAGTTCTTCAGCCTGAAGGTGGCGCTGTAGTGATGATTGACAGACTTTAACAGGGTTTGTTCACCCAAAAATGAAGTTTCTGTCATTAATTACTCTCCCAAAGTTCCAAACCTGTAAGACCTTCGTTCATCTTCAGGACAAAAAAGTTTTTATTATTTTTTTTTTTTTTTGTGAACAGCAGAACTCTTTACAATATGCATTAAAGACAACATCCAAAATATAATGTTGCCTTTAATATGAGGTGAATATTACTTGTAGCTATTATTTACAAAAATGTACAATATAAAAAATAAAATATAGTATAAATAAATAACATATATGAACATATATGAACGTGTGTGTGTGTGTGTGTGTGTGTGTGTGTGTGTGTGTGTGTGTGTGTGTGTAAGCTTCATCAGTCACTGCCACCAGAGAAGAGAAACTGTGTGTGTGAAAAATTTAGATTTTTAATCTAATTATAGATTACTGATGGAGAACAATGAGAGTTCAGACTGAGAAAGAAGATCTTGATGAGTGTGTTTGTGTTCAGAAGAGTGTGTAGAATATTCCGGAAGACAAGAGTGAACAGATGAAGATGATGATGATGATGATCTTGAGAACATGATGAAGGGTTTGATGAGAATCTCTCCTCAGTTTTGACATCAGAATCAAACTTTACAGGCTCATCTGGATCATTAGACTAGAAATCACAAATATATATCAGATTATCATCATCTCTGTATATCAACAATTGCAAAAAGCATAATTTTTGACTGCAGAAAAGTCAGTTTAATTAATCTGTCTGAATCTGACACTTTATGACAGAAGTCTTTAGAAAGCAACTGTAAAAGTTCACACTCACAGTTTGGCTTTATTCTCTTCATACTGTCACATTTGTCACGTGTCTCTCCTCTTTCCTCTGGAGATTCTCTGGTGTGTGTCTCATTTCTGTCCTCCATTTTTCTCTCAGTCTTCTTGTTTTCTGCTGATCTGTGATTTCTGCTGATTTTCTTTCTCCTCTTCATTTGAATCTGTTCAATCACACAGACAGAGTTTCATTAAAGCGATATAACATCATATCACGAGACATCAGATCAACTCCTGATCAACATCTGCATGAGCTCAGTGTTATTACAGCATCTCAGATTAACTCTACAATATTCACAATAATCAATGATGATGACAAATGACAAATATAGATGTGATTTATAGAGTCCTTATTATAAACACACCTCTCTTGTCACCCTCGTTATCATCATAATTTAAGTACAGTGGCTGTTCTGATGATATACAGTATTGTGCATATCATAGGCCGGCACAACCAGTGGAAGACGTCACCGCCATCAGATGCTCACTAAACCATGAGGAACATATAAATATCAGACCTTTCCAGACCTTGGCATTGTTGTATATTATCAGTATATGCTTTTCTAATTTGCCTTATATGTAATATAGCTGATGCTAGTTAATAACAAATAATCCTTCATTTATTTGTGTGATGCATCATTAGGTTATTCACCTTATTAGTCTCAGAGAAACAACAGTTTATCTTTCCTTGAGATAACGTAACTCTTCCATCACTACACTCAACTCAATCGCTTTTATTTGATGCATCTTATGCACTCATATTCATTTAGTAGTTGTGTTAGTTATTATTGTTTATCGTTTGTAAATAAAATTAATTTTATTACACTTTACATTTTAAAAATGCAGAAAGTTGTGTGTGATGAGCAGGTTTAAGGGTAGTGTGTGTGTGTGTGTGTGTGTGTGTGTGTGTGTGTGTGTGTGTGTGTGTGTGTGTTTAGAGGTCTGGTTTGGGTTAGGAAATAGAAAGTACAGTTTGTACAATATAAAAATCATTACGCCAATGGAGAGTCCCCACAAAGTAAGTGTGAGAGAGAGAGAGTGTGTGTCATATAAGTATAGTGACATGTGCGTCAGATGTTGCTAATACCGCTACTGGAGATCGATCCAAGTAAAGTTAAGTGAAGCTCACAGACATTTGCCTTGTTGTGCCACAAACGTGTTGCTGTGGGTGCGTCTTACTCCAGACTTGACTGACACTAATAGGCTATATGGCTATATAAAACTGGACAATGGATCAGTGCGTCAGGTCTTAAAGCGACAGCTGCTAATATAGTCTACCGGCTGCCAAATTGAGATAATGTCAAAAATATCTTGTTTTTCTCCATGATATCGATGTCAAAATTGTGGCCAGGGAAGAGCTTGTAACTTGGAAAATCACTATAACCACAGTGACTTGAGGGCAAAAAAGTTCATGTCCTGTTAGTGACTATTATTGTACAATACAGATCAGTATCACAATAATAATTAATACTGTACTCTAACATGCACTGCTCAAAATAAATAATAAAAAAGCTCTTTACAAAAAAGATAGAAGTTTAATTACCTTGAGATGAGCTGGAATCTGTGACTCTTGAAGTTGAGATGATTTTAATCTCAGCATAACATCATAGTCCACACTTCTGCTACGCTGAATATGACAGACATGCTTTAATAACCTCTGAAACAAAAACAAAAACATGATGTGCAGAAGCTCACGCCTCTTTTGGCACTGAGGTTGTGTTAGGCAATGCACAATGTTGCGTTTGAGTTTCTACACATCGCACAATGTTGTGTTTGAGTTAGATATTGCGATGTGAGTTTGAGTTTGGACAGAACATTGCCTGTGGTTTGCACAATGCTTTTGCACAATGATTTTTGGTTTTTGTTTTTCTCACAAAAATGTCCATTGTCCCCTAGAGAAGTACATACTGACACTGTGAATGGCCATTCATACTGATATTGTGAATGGCCAAATTTCATTATTTGTTTCATATACAGTAACTATTTACAGTATATAGCCTACACTAAAATCATCTTCTGCTTACCGTTTTTATATAGTCTGTAGTATTTTCTTATTTTGATTTTAGTATTTCATTAATATTCACAAATAATTTTTGTACATGTCTTTTCAGTTGTTCACTTTAGTGTGTGTGTAGATTTTCATCTGTGTTTTACTGTATGTCTACAGCTCCAACCATCATTATTGATCTTTAGGAAGATTTCTGTTAATTGTTCTGGTTGGATTTTTTCAGATAAAATGCAGAATAAGAAAAACACTGTCTGGAAGCTGAGTCCCGTTTATTATGAGGAAATAATGTCACGCAATCCTCTGTTTGTTTCTATAGCATTTTATTTTTACATTTGCTACACAAGTTTCTGCTCTCAGTGTGTCAGCAGCTTCACAGAAACATATTTCATTAATGCTATCCAGTTTACAACTCACACACACAAACAGTTGTTGTGCACAAATTTTGTGTATAAATGTCAAAATGTGTTATATTAAGTCTAGAATGAAATGTAAAAAATATTGCTTGTATTGTTTTGCATGCTCTTTCTTAAGCCAAGTGTATACTGTGCAGTATTCAGTAAAGGCCTAAGTACTGTATAATATATAGTGTTCAGTTCGCAGATGTAGGGAACAGGTTATGACTCTATTTTACAGTATGAATTTTGGGTGGATTTATAAACATTGAGAAATAGAGTTAAACAGAAATAAACATGACTCTAAATAATGAACAGGATAAGCAAAATTGCATATATGAAACTACATCAAAGTATGAACTAACTTGTGCAATACAGTAAATATGCTTACACTTCCCTAAATTAATGAAAAGATGTCTCAAACGTTGTGTCCCAATCACCCAAATGTTACCCCAAAAAATGGGTATGGCTCAGTTTACATAAAAGAGGATGTCGCACATCCTTTCATTATAATAAAAAAGTTTGTTCCTGTTCAGATGGTTAGGTAACATCTTCAGTATTACACAAATGTATCATGTGTTGGGCTGATGTTTTTAATTTATGGCAAGGAACTTTGCACAAGGCGGAAATTCAAAAACTGTCCCAATCACTTAATCCACCCATACATATATGACATGCACGAGCGCGTGTTATCTGATGGTTATATTACAGTTTTTCTGAATTGCTAAAACACATTTCTTGAAACTATCACTCACTTTCTCAAAACCTTAAACACAAAACCACATTTTCACACCACATTCAGAGAACCTCTGGCTCTTCTGGCAAAATCAAACAATTGCCTCAAAACCATTTTATCTGTGCTCAAAATCAAACAATGCTTTCAGATCATACACACAACGAGTCAATATTATAAACACTACAGATCATTAGACACTACAGAGAAAAATGGAGAACACAGAATCCAAAGCATGCAGTTAAAGAAAAAAAGTATATTGTAACAAAGTAAACAAAATTTGCAATTACGTAAAAAAGTAATGACTACTAACATTAGTAAGGTGAATAAATTTGTACTGAATATTGTATAGTATTGAATGTCTGGATATTCAGCACTTGCATACTGTAAAAATACAGTGACCCAACTGCAAAAGCCATAAAGGTTACAGTAGAAAAACTCTAAATGAAAAGCATGTTACAGTCACTCAAAAGTCAAAAATCAAGGTCAGTGAGAGAGATTTTACATGTATTCTGCTTCAGCATCGCGTCTTCATGTTCTGGTGGAGGAGTTTGTCCACATCACAGACACACTGTCATCTCTGGAGGCAAAGAGAAAAACCCTAAAGCCAGATCCAGCCTTGACAGTGTTCTCCACACATGCTCTTCATCATCCTCATCCTCTTCCTCCTTGTTCACCACCTCTTACACGCACTCTTCCTCCTCTCTCTCTTATATATTTTCAATCCATATAGGTATCAACATTCAGTGCAACATTTTGAGTCAATTTTGGCACTCTAAACGGACTTGTATTATGTACACATCATTGGAAATAAGTGTGAACAATTTTGAGTCGTTGTGTGTAAATGATGACAAGAGTGTTGTAGTTGTGTTTAACTTTTTCCTGTCTGTGTTTAGAGTTTTGAAACACACGTGCATCACAGTGTGAAATGTGTTTTAGTGAGCGAGAATGTGTTTAGAGTTTTGCAAAAAGAGAGCATGAGATTTGCAAACAGTGTTTTAACTGCCTGAACTTGTTTAATGTTTTACAGAAAGAGTGATTTAATTGACAACTTGGTTTAGGCTATTGAGAATTTGGTTCAGAGAATGGGATTTAGTGTTTTAGCAATTCAGAAAAACTGTAATGCCATCATTTATTCAACCATATGTCGTTCAATACCCATGGATCTTCAGGACACATGTGAAGAGAGCCTATTTTAAAGCAGAACCAGAGCCCGTCTACGGAGAGCCTGCCCACTCCCTATAAAGCTCTATTGTACCGAATTTTGGTTGTAGTACTACCAGAGTTCCACTGGGGGCGATCGCCATGAGTGCAAAATGAATGGGAGTCAATGGGGCTAGACGGCTAAATTTGTCTCTTTCACCCGATTGCCGTTGAGAAATCTCAAATCTGATTGTAGATTTTGCAAGTTCAACATGGGTTATAGGTCGAAAGTTGACTGAACGATTTCTTACAGGTTGAGCTGTTGTTGCCCATAACACGCTAGCATTCTGCTAATGAACGCTGATTGGTCAGTGAAGGACTGATTACGACCAGAGATACCGCTTGATGGCATCGTGGCATCCGAAGCGCGACCAGAAACAAACAAAACAAAAACTCTTCTAGCACGTGTGTTTCCCTGTGTCAGCTGTGTTGTCGATGCCACGAGAGAAAAGAAAGTGCAGAGCGCGAACGCACCAGAGTGACTGAAGGATTGCCGTAAAGCAGTATCTCTGGTCGTACATGTGTATGACGTCATTGACATTTTAAAAGACTTTTTAAAGCAAATAAGTGACTCTAAAAAATCTAACACCCAGCAATGTGTCATTTATTTGCATTTCCTTTCGAATACAACATTCAAATTACTAGACAAAAAGTTAAATCCTAAGAAAAGTGGATTTTTATTGGTATAGCGCCATAGACCTCCATTCATCCTGCACTCGTCCTGTGAGCGCCCTCATGTGGAGCCAGAGTGGAACTGCACTCGTCCTGTGAGCGCCCTCATGTGGAGCCAGAGTGGAACTGCACTCGTCCTGTGAGTGCCCTCATGTGGAGCCAGAGTGGAACTGCACTCGTCCTGTGAGCACCCTCATGTGGAGCCAGAGAGGAACTGCACTCATCCTGTGAGCGCCCTCATGTGGAGCTAGAGCGGAACTGCACTCGTCCTGTGAGCGCCCTCATATGGAATCAGAGAGGAACTGCACTCGTCCTGTGAGCGCCCTCATGTGGAATCAGAGAGGAACTGCACTCGTCCTGTGAGCGCCCTCATGTGGAATCAGAGAGGAACTGCACTCGTCCTGTGAGCGCCCTCATATGGAATCAGAGAGGAACTGCACTCGTCCTGTGAGCGCCCTCATATGGAATCAGAGAGGAACTGCACTCGTCCTGTGAGCGCCCTCATATGGAATCAGAGAGGAACTGCACTCGTCATGTGAGCGCCCTCATATGGAATCAGAGAGGAACTGCACTCGTCCTGTGAGCGCCCTCATATGGAATCAGAGAGGAACTGCACTCGTCCTGTGAGCGCCCTCATATGGAATCAGAAAGGAACTGCACTCGTCCTGTGAGCGCCCTCATATGGAATCAGAAAGGAACTGCACTCGTCCTGTGAGCGCCCTCATGTGGAATCAGAGAGGAACTGCACTCGTCCTGTGAGCGCCCTCATGTGGAATCAGAGAGGAACTGCACTCGTCCTGTGAGCGCCCTCATGTGGAATCAGAGAGGAACTGCACTCGTCCTGTGAGCGCCCTCATGTGGAATCAGAGAGGAACTGCACTCGTCCTGTGAGCGCCCTCATATGGAATCAGAGAGGAACTGCACTCGTCCTGTGAGCGCCCTCATATGGAATCAGAGAGGAACTGCACTCGTCCTGTGAGCGCCCTCATATGGAATCAGAGAGGAACTGCACTCGTCATGTGAGCGCCCTCATATGGAATCAGAGAGGAACTGCACTCGTCATGTGAGCGCCCTCATATGGAATCAGAGAGGAACTGCACTCGTCATGTGAGCGCCCTCATATGGAATCAGAGAGGAACTGCACTCGTCCTGTGAGCGCCCTCATATGGAATCAGAGAGGAACTGCACTCGTCCTGTGAGCGCCCTCATATGGAATCAGAGAGGAACTGCACTCGTCCTGTGAGCGCCCTCATATGGAATCAGAGAGGAACTGCACTCGTCCTGTGAGCGCCCTCATATGGAATCAGAAAGGAACTGCACTCGTCCTGTGAGCGCCCTCATATGGAATCAGAGAGGAACTGCACTCGTCCTGTGAGCGCCCTCATATGGAATCAGAAAGGAACTGCACTCGTCCTGTGAGCGCCCTCATATGGAATCAGAGAGGAACTGCAACCAGTTCAGAAGCCGGAAGTTTACTGAGAGTGAAACTTCTCGCCATATTAGACATTCTCTGGTTATATTAATGAGGGGGGGGCGTATATTTCACAACACTGTCGTAAAAAACTCACTTGCGGCGACCTCCTCCCCCTCTCTACCGCTGCTCATGTGCGTTTGTTATGATCGGAGCAAGCCAACTGTATCGTGTGGAGCTATGTCTACCGAGGTGGGTAATCTGGTAATACATACATGCGTGTGTGTTTATGTCGAATTGCCGTAAAGCAGTTTGTGTTTCGCGCTCATTTCTGTTCATTAAGAATCATGAATCAAGTAATTTAATCCAAGAAGAGACCCGATTGCTTTAATTTGGAGCAGATTTAATTTAGACTTATTCACATATAAACCTTGATCAACGAACAATGTTTGCAGAATTCTTAATTTGGTCACTGAAGCAATGTTTAAAGCTGCAGTCGGCAAGTCTGGCAGATTGGGTCGATTTAGCCAAAATGTTGAATGTTTACAACTCTCATGCCCCTCCCCCACTACCAGCGAGCACCTGCCCATCGAGGTCATGCTCGTCAGTGCGTGTGTACCTGATTTTCTCTTCAGCATCGATCAACACCATGGACTCGGAGGTAGGCTGCCCTGGCTAATCTACCCATAGATAGCAATAACCGAGGAATTGGAAGCTTGTTAGTAGATTTTCTCTCCGCCATCACACTTCATGTAATCTTCAGGCGAACTTCAGGTGTGTCGTGTGATATTGTAACGTGCGCGAGGGAGGGGGGATCTGTGGCATGTGCACGACCTGTGATTGACAGTCAGATCTCACACCCCCCTGCGCTGATTGGACCCAATGAGAGGGAGCGGTGGATTTTTGCAAAACAAATAACACGCTCCAGGTGGAGTTAGAAGCTCGGGTTTTTTTTGTCTAAAACCACTTTATTTATGTTGTTCTGTCGGATTATAGTGTCGATTTCACTGAATATGATAAAAAAAAATGTTGCCGACGGCAGCTTTAAATGTAATAAGTGAGGTCAACAGCACTGTGCCTGCGGTCATCAGTGATTTAATTTGCTTGGTCAGCAGGGGTCCTAAAAGCTTGGCAAAAGCTTGTCGCTTCTCAGGACACACAATTTTGGCAGCCTTCAGCATGCAATTTTTAACTAACTCCCCCTCATAGTACGGCTTTGATGCTAATGCGATTTCGCTAGCAATTAGGTAGCTGGCTTTCGATTTGTTGAGGCTGTGAGCTTTCATCAGGAGTCATGCTGAAGCAGGGAAAGTGCTAATAAAGGGAGCAGTGATGAGTGGAGCTGTTCTCAATCTGTTTAGGGAGAGACACTGAGGCATGTTCACTGAGTGGACTGAGCCGTAAGAGGAATCATTCAGAGGAGTTGTTTAGTCTGCTGGAATGTCTTTATTAATTGTATTGTCTCCCTGGTCAGCCTCCACAAGTTTAAAGAAGCGCAAACAAACTGTGATTGTAATCATGAGAACTGGTGCATCTGCCCAACACACAGGCTTGCCAGATTCACACAGTGAAAGCTGTTCTTGACAATTTGCCTGCATCATTGATCTTTTTTTTTTTTTTTTTTTTTCAAATGACAGTTTGTGGAATTGAGGATTGAGCACTTGAGAAAAGTGTCGACTCTGCGGAAATGCTTGATCGCGAGGGTTAAAAACCTCACATCACAGATCTCAAGATAAAGTCGAGGTTAATGCTTCCCACTCCTCATTACAAAGTGACAAAACACTTATATTTAATTGTTTGTTGTATTTGTTGTTTTATTTAAATCTGAACATTGCTGATTGTATTTAATGAAACTATTATGTGAGTATAGATCATGTACAGTTGGAACACTTTTGCTTTTTTACATTACCACATAAAACTATAAGGCGGCGAGGCAAGTTTATGTATATAGCATATTTCATACACAATGGTCATTCAAAGTGCTTTGCATAAAAAGGATTAACAAATATCATAAAAGAATCACAAGTGCATAGGAAATAAGAAAAAAAAAAAAGATATTGATTAAATGAGTATTGTATTAATGTATTAAAACAGTTAAAAAGAGGCACATAAGATAAAGTGATACAGTGCTCGTTCAGTGAATGCACAGCTAAACAGACTTTCCTCACATTCCTCACAGTCCTGTTTCAGTGCAAGAACAAGAAGCTCCTCAGATCAGGGCTCAAACGTGACACAGCAAAGATGAGAAAGTTCTTCATGTGGAAATCACTTCCTAACGCTTCTTCTCACGGACTATAGAGCGCTAGAGAGATACACATGACATTTACTGGGCCATAGAAGTCCCATAGACTTTGCGATGACTTTGACGGGTCATAGCTCTGAGCGAGGATTTCGCAGAAACGTGTGATTTCCCACATTTGAAGAGGCTGACAGGCTCTGTGAGAACACACCTCACAATGGGGTAAAAGTTGCACCCCTGGGGGGCAGAAGCGTCCCAAAGTTGCCCTAGAGACATACTATCATGGGCCGTCCGTCGCCATACAGTAGTATCACTATATATTTCCTGTCTATATTCTTGCATGAAAAGAGCATCTTTGTATTCTAGGATTCTCACTCCTTTATCTCTGCAAGACCTTTTCTTTATATATTCAGTGTGATTGTTCTACATCTCTCTTTTCTTCACAGGTGAGATACGTTTCTTCACGCGTTTCATCACTCATCCCCATTCAGATATCATGATCTCAGCTCATGTTTGATCTTCTCTGATGATTCAGATCCACACTTTACAGGAGTGTGTGGATCCACAGAAACTGTGCATGAAGAAACATAATATTATCTTCAGTTTAAAGAGGGACAGAACAAACACATACAACACTAAAACTGCACAAGATAATAATAATGATGATGATAAAGCTGATAATCTGTAGATGACAGGCAAATGAAGTTTAACTTCTGATGAAACGAGACACTGACACTGTTTTCATCTTTAATACTGTAAAGCTGCTATAAAATAATAGTGACGTGTTCAGATGCTTTTCTTATGGTTTATTAAAAAAGCTTGCAGTTTTCTCATTTTTGTTGTGTGTTTATTCAGTTATTGAGAGGAAAGCAGCACATATTCACATATTCATCTACACATCACTCTCAGCAGTCTGGATGTTGTGTACTGTACAAAAGGCCCTCAGTGAGTCGAGTATGTATAGTACAGTACAGTATAGTTAATTATGTCCACTAGGTGGCAGCTTACTCTCACTCATCTCCGTGTCTGCTGTTATTGGGTGCTATTGGATGCTATTCCTAATTTGGTTTCTTTGCTATTAATAGAAATCCAGCACAACACCAGCACAGTATTATATGAAACAGTATGTTATAGGTGCTATGTATTTTTAATAATATTCTACACTTTACAAATTATATACAACAGATATGATTATTCTGCAGTTTTGTTTTATATTCAGAGCATTAGTATTATATTCTGGCAGTTTCTCTGGCCATTATGTGTCCTCGCCACTGGTTTATCATATCAACAATTACAAGTCAGTTTAATGAAAGTTTAGTAATTATCATATATCAGGAGAACACATATGAAAACATTAATCACAATATTAATCAGAGCAACTTCCATTTGCAGAATTAACACAAATATGGACACATTCAATGGCATATATAGTTCAGAAACACAGATGATTCCCTCAAACATTTACTGATTGAATTATGAGTGATTGTTTTACTCACAGTTCGGTCTTGAATCATTAAAGCTGCTCCATCTGACAATCTTCACAAGCTTCATGTTTTCAGTGGTTTGTGTCTTCATCTCTCTCTCTCTCTGCATGTGTTTACTTTCCATCTACTGTAATTTAAACAATTAAACAAAATATAAAGAAAAACAATCAATATTAACCTGTTCTCGAGCTCTCTCGCGAAGAAATAAAGAAAGTGCAAAGTCAACAGCGGAGTCACGTTTAGTGCAGCTCATAAACCGACTCCACCGCCTGGCAATACAGTATATTTGGCAATATGGCAATGACGTTGCGTTGTTGGAGGGGATAGAGATGTTGTCTTATTTAAATTGTACAACATGGAGATGTGTATCCGCCGCGCTGGACTACTGCGTCTCGAACCGGCTGCAGAACTGTAGGACGCTGGTGTGCACAACTCTTTTTCCGCGCTCTTGTCTGCGCCGGTTTCAAAAATAATAATGTTCTGCTCGTCCGGCACTTTGCAACAACACAGCCTTGTTTCGGCAGCGACTTTCAGCATGTTCTCTATAACAATGTCTGATGTTTACATTTTACGTGGCGTGAGAAAGTCACATAAACCACGAAATCCGATCAGAGCGTTCAGACTGAAGCGGATTTCCTGATATGTAATTTGAATAGGATTATATGGATGTAGCTTGAAACGGATATCATGTGCTTTTTTTGGACTGACAATCTGAACGTAGCCAATGTCGGGATAAGAAATAGAAGGAAGAATTGCAGTAAGGGCTAGAGAAGCTTGTTCGATCTTTACCACATATTAACTTTAGTTTGGCATATTTCGCGCTCTTTCCTGCTTACTAAGTCCTTCTCTATATGATTTTGCAGCTTCCACCTGTTTATTATTGTAAAAATGTGCTCAGTAGTACATGAACAGTCCAATCCCATAGACAGTATATAAACTGGACACAGCGACCCTATTGGATTCAACGGAGAAAAGTGAAGTCCATTAGAAGCACTTCTTCCTGATGGCTGAGCGACTGCGCAGACTCACACTGAGCTTGACGACGTAGATGTGACTGAGCAACCCGTCTGTCTTCTAGTAGCTGTGCAGAGAGAAATCTGAATCATTCTCTTCCGAAACTTGCAGAGACGGAGAGTAGGAGCTGTCCATGAGCTAGGAGCAACTTTTGCTAAGTATTCTGATTACAGTTTTTTACGATTGCTATGACAGATTTTTCAATACTTTTAACAATTTTCCAAAACTCTTAACACAGTTAGCACTACATCCGCCTGTGTAAGCTATACTATTAACACATTTCTTGTTGCTTTAACACAAAATGCATACAATTAACACAAATTGAAAATGCTTGAACTGCTTTTACACACAAGCTCAAACAAGACCAAAACAATGGATTTTTACTGCCAAATTTACCAATGCTTTAACACTGTATGTCAGAACAGATAACACCATGTTCTAAACCTAACCTCACAGGCTAAAGTCAAGGTAAACAGCTGTTTATATTGTGAACTGAAACACAAATATATCCCCTGTATTTTATTCTATTCTTACTGAGAAACAGCTGATTGAATTATGCAAATAATTAGAAGATCTTTTTTTTATTTTTATTTTTTTTATTCTTCTGGTGCTTTTTCTGTTCATATATTTTGTATTTTCACATCATTCCATTGCTAGTGAGAAACAGCTGATTGAAGTTATGCAAATATGGGACAATGTGGCATTCCACCATTCCCGTCTATAGTCACAGCCTGGTTTGACGCCCATCAGAGGATGATGTCCATTTTCCTTGCCCCTTACTTCCCTTTCCTCAACCCCATTGAGGAGTTTTCTCAGCCTGGAGATGAAAGGTTTTTCACCATAGTCCACAGGACCAAATGTCCCTCCTGTATGCAAAAGATGCTGCATACCAAGACATCACAGCTGAACACTACCAGGATACAGTAAGGCAAGCCAAAAGATTCTTCCCAAGATGCCTTGCCAGGGAAGATATCAGGTGTGATGTGGATGAGAACATGTGGACAAATGCAGAAGACCGGGCAGATTAGAAGATGGCCTTTTCTGTTTGTATATTTTGTATTTTCACATACAGTAATACTGTAAATGGCAGCTATATTGCATATTTTTGTTATCTTGCAGAAATGTCCTGTTGCAAATAAAGCCGTTACTGCAGTAATTCTGTCTCTGTCATCTTTTTTTCATAAACCATACATTCTATAAAGCTACTCTAAGAAGGGTCATTTATTTTGTTATATTGAATTTCTGCTGCAAAAAAACAACAACAAAATGCATTTACATTACAAACAAAACAAAAATGTAGAGAGACTTCAAAAGAAACTGCAGTGCAAAACACAATCTATGATCAATACAATATATATAGATATAATAGATATAGTATAATATATCTATAGAATAATATGTCTGTTGTATAAGGGCAGACCTGACACATATAAAATAATGCAGTTTCTGTAATTCCATCTGATGTTAGTGTTTTTTATGACATTGTGCTATGATTGACTAAATGTTCCTGGTGGAAGAGAACATGTGTTAATGTTTTGGTAGACATGGTGTATTGTGTTAGTGTATTATTGCATTTTGAAAATTAGTTTTGCAGTTTAGTTTATAATGTGTGATTTTGAGCATGAAATTAACCGTTTTGCCAATTGTGTGTTTTAGGTGTGTTGGTGCGTTAAGAGTTTAGGAAACTTGTTAAATGTATTGAAAAATCTGTCATAGCGATTGTAAAAAACTGTAATTATATTGTCATTTTGCCTCCTCGTCCCCCCGATTGCCCGCGAGCTTCTCCTCCTGTCCATACGGTAATCTCTCTACTGTGCGACAGAGAGTCGCGTGGTTATGACGCAATCGTTAGCCTACTTTTACAAAAACTGCTTCTACGGGGCCATAACGTAAGATACAAGGTAATGGAGCCTTTTATACATTTTTGTGTTTCTTTAGAAATAAATAACGGACAAATGGAGTCTTTAAACACCTCAGATGTAAAGTTATTCACTGTCAAAGTGAAGCCAAAATGAATGGGATGCTAACAGCAGGGGATGGTCTGCTAATCAATGGCGGCGCCCTGGGAAGCTTCAATGTTTTATGAAACACTGCCCCCCTTTTCAATCCATGCTGTTGTTTACATCCGAGTGCCTCAATAATGGCCGTGCATCCGGGTTACCGCTCAGAACGTGACGTCGGTGAAAACCCTCTATATACGCTGTTTGGCCAGACTAAATATGAGTCACAGTTTTTGAAGTGTCCTAGTTTGAAAGAGCGCCTGGAAAAATGTGTTTTGGGGTCAATGTGTGTTTGAGGAAGAGTCATCCATCCTGTGTTTAATGTTTCTCTCTTTTTTATTCTGTATAGTAGAGTAGACCCTCAGGTAGACCCTCAGGTTGTGTTCAAAACCCTAGAACACTTTTGATGTTCCCGGTCAAAAATGACCGGTCTACAAAAAATAGCTTACAAATCACTTGTTATGGTATATTATCACCCAATATTGGATTCAATCTTTTTGTCAACTTGTTTTCTTTCAATTAGGACTGGTTTTATATTTCTATTTGTATCTGATTAATCGTGGGCCTCATTTATCTGAGAGTAGACATGGTCAAAAATGGTCACAATGGCCGGCCATTGAAAGTGAATGGGAGAGACACCCTACATTCAGTGTTTGATATTAAACATCATAAATGCTGTTTTGTCTGACTAGACTTGCCATGTTTGGTTCATTAGATCGTAACTTTTTGTCCTTTTTGTTCTATTCCTCTGTTGTCACATGTGTAATTATCCTGTAGTTTGTGAAGCTCAACACATGTCCTCCATGCTGTAATTTATCACACACTCTCAGAAAAAAAGGTACAAAAGCTGTCACTGTGGCGGTACCTTTACAAAAGGTACACTTTTGTACCTAAAGAGTGCATTTTAGTCCCTCAAAGGTACATATTGGTACCAAACGTGTACATATTAGTACCTAAATGGTACATATTAGAACCCTTTTGAAGGGTACTGTCCCAGTGACAGCTTTTGTACCTTTTTTTATAGGTCAGTGTATATTCTGACTTTGGTAATATCTGTTCAAGAGAATACAGTAGTTCAGTTCAGAGTGAAGTTTGACATCAGTTAATGATTGTTGAGCAATACAGGTTTACATTTCAGTTTCACTATAATAGAGACATTAATGTCTGGATTTAAATAATTATTAAAAATCTCTTTAGAGAACAATTAAAGATAAAGTGTTTTAGTTACCTTGTGATCCAGCGCAGCGCTGAGAGATCAGACCGTTCAGACGTTCAGCTTTTATACAGTATGTATTTCATGAATGTATGACAGACTCCTCCTCTTGTGGACCTGAAGCACAGTCATTCACAACACAACACTTCACCACTTCCTCTTTTATAACTGAATTTCCTGAAATCTCACTGTCAATGAAATGAGTTTCTACCCACTCATTTCATGCTGAAAACTCAACTCAACTTTTTTTATAGAGCACTTTCAACACCACAAGTGGAACCAAAGTGCTGTACAGAAAATATAAAAGAGAAAATAAAAACAAAAACATAAAAACAATGCAAATATATGACATGCACAACTTACAAAGCATTTTCAAATTCTAAAGAAAACAATAAATTTTTAAGCGCACACTGAAAAACACCCAATGAAGGAGAAGAGTGTACAGACAGAGGAAGGTCATCCAGACTCCAGGAGCAGAGAACGCCCGATCACCTTTACATTATAAACGAGATCGTGGAACCATGAGGAGCAATTGATCATTTGAGCGCAGAGATCTACTGATTAAATCAGTAACATACTCTGGTGCTAGGCCATGCAGAACCTTAAAAACATACATCAACGCTTTGTATTGAACTCTTGTCTTGTGTAACCAATGTAGTTTGATTAACACAGAGTAATGTGCTCTCTTCTTACCCGTTAAAAGTCTGGCAGCGGAGCTCTGAACAAGTTCTGAACGGGAGAGAGAAGCCTGACTCACACCCAGATACAACACATTACAATAATCCAAACGGGATGACACAAAGGCATGAACAACCTTCTCCATATCATCAATGCTGATGACAATTGCTGGTCTCCTAGCATTAATAAACCTGTTATTATATACTATACACATTATGGCTTTGTGGCAAATTACTTGTGATATTCCTTCTTGTAAGAGGATAAAAAATCTGCTAAATTAACAAATGTAAAACAGTATTACAGTATATTTACAGTATTTTGTGCTGTGTTTGTATTTAGTATTTCTTTGTTTATTTTATTCTGTGCTTTGTATTTACTCAGTTGTTCATCTTTAGTGTGTTTGTTGTGTGTATCATGACTAAGTGATCTACTGTAAATATTGATTTATTTCTCCTGTTTTAAGATATAATGGATATAGTCATTTAGTCATTTTATTCAATATGATTTCATAGTTCAGATCATTATCATGTCAAGAACATACATTTATCAACTCCAAATAAAAAAGAAATTAAAATGTGTAGCATTCAGATCTGATTAAAAAATGACATCAATAATGCATGTCCATTATTTTTTTGCGCAAAACTCCTTTAATTTAACACACCTGATCTACAGCTCATCAAGTCCTTTATGCTTATTAGAAAACGACAGCTGAGTTTAGCAATAGGTGCAATTTGCAGGTGGATATCAAACATTTGATGACATTTGAAACATCTCGCGGCATCTAATACGACTAAATAAAGCATCTCCAGTTTACTAGCAGAGCATTAATTTCATTTGTTTGTTAAAGGGGGGGTACAATGGTGTTTCATGTATTCAGAGTTGTTTACAGTGTTAAAGAGATGGATTATCATGCTAAACATGGGCAAAGTTTAAAAAAAATATTTTGGACGAATAACGGAGAATTTCTGTGCCGAAAATCTTACTTCCGGGTTGGTGCAAGTTTCGGCTGGTTTTTTTCGATCGTGGATCTAATGACGTAGACGAGAGTGGAAGTCCTTATATGAGCATTTCTCTCGGAAAAGCGCGCCCGCGCACACGTCGACCAGAGGAGAGCGAGACCGCGCACATCAACGCGCTTCAACAGGAAATCATCGGCGCCCGCGCTGCATAGGATTTGTTCAAGAATGTCTCCAAAAAAGTGTGTATTTGGATGTGAGGGAAAGCTTACCGTGTTCAGCTTTCCAAAGAACCCAGTGTTACAGGAACAGTGGATGCAGTTTGTTTTTCTGGGGCAGCAACGGAGTGTAGGAAGTGCGGTTGTGTGTTCTGGTCGTTTCAGTGACGAATGTTTTATTAACAAGGCCCAGGTCGACGCTGGATTTGCAAATCGTTTGCTATTAAAACGTGGAGCGGTCCCAGTGATAAAAGACCCCATTCATGTAAGTACAACTGGATCAGATTTCTGTCTTTTGCTGGAAATCAGCGCTACCGCTTGACTCTATAGCTCCGCCTCCAGGAGCTCGGCTTTTTCCGGAGAGAATCGGAAAGCTGTATTTTTCTTTTATAAATATAGTAAAACTAAACACTTTTTGGAGATATTAAGGATGCACTACTACTCTATAGGTACTCAAGATTACCATGAGATTAGGTGAAACTGTGCATGTTATGTACCCTTTAAATAGCCTATAGATCCTATAGCTGAAATGTGTTGTTTTTTTAATGAAGCTAGTGCTCGTTACCGCTGATGTCAGTGGTGCAGATTCGGGATGCTTCTCAATATCCCTCCTCGTCCCCTCGCTCCTCCGTCCTCCATCCTATGACCTGGAAACCGATGAAGCTCAGCCATCTTGAAGGACATCTCAATTCTCTAATTGCACCGCGAGGAGTCGAGGATCAAGGAGTGAGGAGGCTTCATGAGGAACTAAAACGTGACGCACGTATCAATTCCCCCCCCCCCTTCACATCTGTCAGAATCATTTTGATTTATACTTTACCTTTGCAGTTTAAATAAACCACACTTCACACATATTTCAACAGTGTGTCTTGCTTTATTGTTATTTATTATGAATTTCTTAAATAAACTTTAACAACATAAGGGCAGATCCTCTGAGCGCTGCTGATGACGCGGTGAAGTGACGCTTGAGTGATCAAGTATTTCCCATGTATAAAAAAAGTTACATTCGATTTCCTCGCATCCTACAGGAGTGGAGCTGAGACGTGAGGAAAGGAAGCGAGAAGCACCCACAGTGTTGTCTTGTGGCTCGTGCACAGTCTTCACATGGAGGCGTGCTTCAATCTATCACTTAAAGGGATACTTCACCTCTGGAAAGATGAATGTGTATTTAAAATGGGTCATTTATGTAGTAAAAATGTGAAATTATTTTTTAATTTGGAGCTTTCTAGACTGAGAAAAGCCAGAAAATGTATTTTTGGCTCATGTGGATGAAAGACAACAACTCCCAGAATGCACTTGCTTCGCTGCTCTACGAGGGGACTCCCAAGCCACGCCTACCGGTTAGAGAGCAGTTAAACAACAAAGCTAAGCTACTAGTCTCTGTGAGTCTGCCCGGGTTTTCGAGATCGCCCAAAATGTCCGGGATTCGGCTTTTGCGTTCTACAGTCGCCATTCATCATGTTTACTGTGGGGAGCAGGACGAGGCTGAGGGCCGCGGGAGAACGGCGAGGCCGGTGGCGTCATTACTGATGACCGACACCTGTGAGACGCACTGGTCTCACATCTCTCACAGAGGAGCGGGAATTTTCGATCAACCGATCACTTGTTTAGTGTTCATGTAAACACTCAGATGATTCCCTAATCGGAATGAATTCAGTTAGATTGAAACAAAAGGTGTGCATGTAAACAATGAATGGCGACTGCAGAACATTTTGCACATTTTGGATGATCTCGATGGCCGGACATGTCCGGGAAAATGAGGATGGTAACCCCTACTACTCAGCTTTCTCCACAGAACAAGAGCCTGTTATCTTAGCTTCCATAGAAAAGACGGCTGACACTGTGTGTACATTCTGTGAGTGAGATCCCTCCCTCTATGGGCGGGGTGACAGCATGCGGGACAGCTCCTCCTACTGGCTGTAGTCTTTAACCTCTGGCCAAAAAATCCTCCGATGACGCAAAATGACGGTTTTTGCGTCATCGGAGGATTTTTTCCAGACATAAAATACATAAATCTCTCGTCTCAGGGCGATATGAGGGAGGAAAGCACGGTCATTCGAAAATACTACAGTTTTTCTACTAATACAAAGCTTAATGCTAAATGCTGAAGTATCCCTTTAACACCGTTGCGGAGACTCTCTGTTCGTTAAGATAACAAGGGGGCGTGGCTAATCAGAGACACCTGGGAAGACTAATCAACATAACGGGAGACAGCTAAACATGAAAAGACAGGGGAACACATGACAGACAAGAACAAGACACGAACCCACACCGTGACAACCACTGATTACCATATTCGGTTTTGATAAAAAAAAAAAAAATAGGAGTGCAGATTAAATCCCAGAACCTCAGACACGCTTGGCAAAAGTTCTACCACTAAACCATTGAACACAAGCAAACTATGCGGATCTATGGATTTACCCACGTCAAAATTTCCGGCACTAACAATATATATTTATGTCATTAAACGACAAATTAAACCCAATGAATGTAGGCCTACTAAATTTCTGGAAATAGCCTATAGGCTGTAATTTTTTCCGAAAATGATTATTGTACACGTAGCCTATATTGTACATATATCTGATATATTCATTCTCAATTACCCTACAACCAATGGGCTCAGAGGAGGCAAGACTCCCGCTGTAACTTCACCTGCGATTGTTGCTGTTGGACAGTGTTGCTTTAGAAAAAACAGTTCTTGAGGTTTGCAGTATTCTGGTTTATCTGTTCATCATCAACACATGTGACATGATCTTTTCCTGTTGATCTGCTGTGTTCAAGCTGCAAGTGTAGTGGTTGTGGTTTGCTGATGAAGGCACTTTCTTCACACTGCAGAGACTCAGTCAGTTGTGAATAACTTTACTTAGTCAGTTGTGAATGACTGTGAATAACAACAAAAATGAATCATCACTGAACTTAAGCTGGACTGTGACACTGTTTTCTTCTAGAAACATACAGCACATGAATAATTATTAAACAAGTTAATATTCTAAATCTGATCACTTTTTTCAACCATATTTGACAAATTCCAAACCATATAAAACAAATAATATTTACTATTGGGACTGTATACAATCATCCCGGTTATAGGTTATACTGAGGAAATATTAAGTTCACTGACATTTTACACTGAAATATTCATCTTTATTTTTAGTCAAAATAAATAAACACAGATATTAAGGCTCTGTTGGTGTTCAAAGTGTTTCATTTGACCCTGAAAGTCCCTCCACTGAGAGCTTGAACAAGGTAACTTACCGTAAATATTACATTTATTTTATTCAGCATTGTCCACCTTTTTTAAAAGTTATTCACACTAATATGATTTCATGCACAAAGATTCAGATTCAACACTGAATCTAGTTCAGTTCTCTGATTGAAACATCTGAACTGATCTGAGCTCTGTGTTCACTGATATCAACATTCATAACAGTAGTATAAAGTCCCTCTCAGTGGTTTGATTATTGGATTGAGTAACCGCTATAATAATCATCTTATTATAGCGGTTACTCAATCCAATAATCAAACCACTGAAAGACTAAGACAGGGACTTTATGCACTTGTGATGCATAAATAATACATAGCTGAGGATGAAATAAACTTTTACTAGCTTTTCTTTATTGCACAGACCGATATTTCTTGATGGTACAAAGTTTAGTGGTCAACAAAGAACACATCTCAATCAGTGAACATGTGACTAATATTCACATTCCTACATTCCTATGAAATCCTGTGACCCCCCCCCCCCCCACCACCACCATGATCACATGACAATCAGAAACATTACCTCTTTCATGTCTACTACAATTATGATAATATGCAGACAGATGTATGATCATCTGTTCAGTGAGTGCATATGTTCATATTCAAGATTCAAGATATATTTATTTGTCGCTAGGGAAATTTGTCTTGGACATACAGGCTGCCACATAAAAAATACATACAATTATAGTGCATTAACAAACACAGAACAAGTACAGACAAAAGTGCATTCATCCCTTACAACAGAGCCCCTCATTTCACACCCACCTGATGTCCTGAGTTTAGGAGATTCAGTGATAGAGGGATAAAAGAATGTTTATACCTCTTCAGATATCTTTTCCTGTTTTTAATTGGAACCCTATAGGCAGTGGCGGATTTAGCAAATTGGGGGCCCGAGGCGAAGGTATGTATGGGCCCCCCACCCGATCTTTAAAGGTGCAATGTGTCATATTTCTGAGGATCTATTGACAGAAATGCAATATATATATATATGTTTTCAGTGGTGTATTAATGAACCGTTATGTTCTTATTACCTTAGAATGAGTCATTTATATCTACATAACCGCGGGAACCCCCTTCTATGAAGATCGACAAATTGTGACGTCTAAAAATCACACACTGCACCTTTAAAAGAGAGCGAAGTATTTTTTTTACTGACTTGATTTGTGAGTAGGCAGGTAAAGGTTGGAGAGGAGAAATAAAACTTTCCCTTTAAACCTGCATACACTTCTTCACTCCTAAACAGAAACGTTACAATGTTTACATGGTACAATTTCTGGTAAGCTCTGGGTTTTTTTTTTTTTTTTTTTGCTTGACGAATTTCACCATTTCGATTCAATTCTTGTAATTTGATTCAATATTGACTCATTTGGATGCATATTAGGTACACAAGATAGGCGTTAATTTTTCTCAAGAAAAAAAAAAATCACATAATGCTGTGAACATACAGAGAGCCATATCAGCTGGTATTATTTAAGGTTAAAAATGACTAAAATTAAACATTATGCGTTTTTATTTTAATTAAATTATAGGCTAAGTAAACAATATACTAAATAAGTAATACAGTACACATATTTAGCTAAATACTCTTTATATCTTATTTTTCTAGTCAACAAACATGCTATAGCCTATATTATGGTAATTAAATGGCTTTCCTGAGGTAACGTTAGGCTAAATGTTATGTGACGATTGTTCTCCAGCTGTTTTACCTCTTTCCGCGGTTGAAAAACACTGATTGGTCGATATTATGAATATACATTTTGGAAGTTATTACCGAAGATGATCAGTTCACGTGCCTCTAGGGATCGGTCACGTCATATTACAAGCTCCAAACGGTATTTATTGTTTGAATTTCATAATAGAATTGACAGAATCTGAGAGCTGAGATTTTTCATATCATAAGTAATTTAAACTGCTCTGTTTTGTCTGGTGGTCTCCATGTCCTCTTTGCTTCACGATTTTTCTGTGCGTTGGACGTTTGTTGTTCCTAGGCATAAAAAGTTTGTCATCTTTGGCAGCTTTCCCAAATACTTACAGTATCTGAGTCTTTTTTTTTCTTTTATTTGAGACGCTTGGGTAACTTCGAAACTTTTCATTTTCACGTTTAGACTCATCTTGCTCTGTTTGTGTATTTCCTGTATCGTTAGCGTTGTTGTCATTGTCAGCGGGCATCACAAAAAAGTTTGTTACCTTATTTTGCAATTTTTCCTCCTTTTTTCAGCACCACTTGGGTAGTTTCGCGTAATTTTTACTCTACTACTCTGTACACTCTGTCAATCACTTCTTTTTCTCTGTCAGTTTCTTGTCACTTTCGCAGATGCGTGAGATAATGGAATAGTCCAATGTAGTGAGGTGGGGGGCCCCCTCCTTTCTGCGACTAATGATTTGATGGCATTTTTTTGCAAATGGAGATTTAGAAATATATAATTTGCGAAAAGTAAAAAAAATTATAATAATAAAAAAAAAAGTTAATGGGGCATTTTGGGGGCCCCTAGGTAGCTTGGGGCCCAAGGCAATTGCCGACCTTTGCCTAATGGTAAAGTCCGCCCCTGCTTATAGGGTCTGCCTGATGGGAGCAGTTCGTACTCTGAATGCAGGACATGGGAGGGGTCTGCTATAATTTTCCTAGCTTGTTTAAAGTGGCGCTATGCAGCTTTGGCAATTTCTTCGCTGTTTGCTCGCGGGTTTCTCTCTAGAGCTCCCCCTACAGCTTCGGAATAGATTTTTGACAACACTGTCGTCAAAACTCGTTGGCAGCTCTCCCCCCTCCCATCTTCTCCTGCTGGTCATGTGCATTTGTTTTCAAAGAAGCCGGTGAGCGCATGGAGCCATGTCCACTGAGGTGTGTATTATACACAGAAGGCTAGCATGTTAATGTTTAGATAGTGTATGCAGTGCCGTAAAGATATTCGTTACATTGTGAGACCTGATATCACGCGATACTTCCTGACACTGAGGCCGGCGGCACAAAGTTGCAAGGGTGGTTTTTCCGCTCACAGGCGCTCAGGGGGTGCGAGAAGACCACCGTTCAACACGAAAAAAGTCAGAAAAGCATTGCAATGAATCAGAAGCTGTTCAGTTAAGGTAAATTAAGCTAAAAAACCCTGCATAGTTCACCTTTAACTATGGTCTTCTCAAAAAGATGCTCCCTCCTTCACCCCCATCACTTTCATTGCTGTATGAACCAGTCTATTTATTTGTGATTTTAACTTAACTGATGGGTTACCAAACCAGGCTGCAATTCTGTAACGTAATTCACTCTCTATCACAGCATGATAAAATAACATCATTACCCTCTGTCCAACCCCGAACACCCTGAGTCTTTGCAGAAAGTAAAGTCGCTGTTGTATCTATAGTGCATCCAGAACTCACATGGACATTCCAAGATTACAGTCAATATGGACACCCAAGTATTCGTAAGAATAAACCTGGGTAATACACATGTTGTGGACCAGTAATGGAGAATGATCTCCCAGATGTCCTGGATCAAAAATAATTTCTTCTGTTTTCTTAGTATTTACAATGAGATGATGGTCCTCACACCATTGTACAAACTTTTTAACCTCCAAACAATAGCCAGAAATGTCAGTGTCTGTATCCATTAGTCCCAAGATGGCAGTGTCATCCGAAAACTTCACAATAAAAGTGCTGGGATGACTGCTTATACAATCGTTTGTGTATAATGTAAACCAAATGGGCAAACTTACACATCCTTGAGGAACACCTGTATTGATGACCTTCAACTCAGACAATGTCTGGTTCACTCGGACCTGCTGAGTCCTGATGGACAAACATGAGTGATACCACCTGATGATGTATGGGTTAACAGACATCTGAGTTTATCCATGTCAGATTCTTTATAAAGACAACTGTGGCACTGATGATGCTATACTAACTATAGTAGACTCTGTTTTGCAACATCTTGCAAACCCCATGGGATACGCCAGACTACTATCAGTTCTGCTTTTAACACTCTGCAGCCACACATCCTTCTCAGTGTCTTTATAAGCAAAACTGATATGGATCTACAGTAGCTGTCCCTTTATGTTTGACATCAGCTTCCCCACCATTAGCTTTTCCAGA
This sequence comes from Scardinius erythrophthalmus, assembly GCF_964197995.2. Lineage (NCBI taxonomy): Eukaryota > Metazoa > Chordata > Actinopteri > Cypriniformes > Leuciscidae > Scardinius > Scardinius erythrophthalmus. The sequence continues at coordinate 2,758,947 of NC_138237.1, forward strand.
CACTTCATTATAATATGTTACGGCAAAAATATTCTCATTAAACAATTATCACTGCGTAAGAGACACTCTGAATCAAATGATCATTAAAAATAATTTATTTTCCTGCAGGAAGGCCCAGTTGCCACACAGAAGTCAAAGTACAGTCTGTGGAACAAGTGCGACGAAGGGAGGGAGGGCAGAGGAGCCTTTATAGCAGTTTCAAGGTCTTCTGCTCACAGGCCTTTATCTAAACAAGCGAAGGTTTCTCTGTTAGTGACCTAATCCTGCTGAGTTTATTCTTACAAACTCACAGGTTCTAAATTGGACGGCCTCTGACCCTGGGGGTCAGGGGTCCCTTTTCAATATGCCTCCTCCTGACGTCTCACCTGTTTCCCAATGTCTAAAAACACACACAGTTACATGTTGGCAGACCACGTACAGTCCAGCAAGGGTCATTTCAATGTCTTACTGAAACAAATGAAAATCAATACTGCAAATCACTGAAAATCAAAAATTTCTATTACAAATAGAAGTCAAGGCTACTGGTCGATATTCATTATTTTCTTGAGTAACAGATTTTTTTGGAAGAGGAGAAATGATTGCTGCATGTTTTCCAGAGAGATGTATGTGAATGTGAACTGTATGTGAATCGACAGACCTTTGAAAGACAGGGACCCAGGCTGGTGTAAGCTCCTCTGCACGTCTTCAGAAGGAAACCCGAGACCCATCAGGGCCTGTCGCCTTATTAGTGTTTGTTCCTTTAAAAAGTCTTGACACTTCCCTGGGACTAACGTCTATCTGTGGAACACCATCATCAATGGTTATGGTGTTAATTCCAGGAGAAATCTTCTAAATCAATAATGAAAAAGTTATTCAAATCATTTGCCATAGTTTTTTCGTCTATTGTGTGCAGTGGTTTCCTGATGGAAGTCATATTTGTACTGGATTTCATGGTGGCCCACAGTTTTATTGTATTATTCACACAAAAGTCCTTTTCTATGGATTCCCTGTATTGATTTTTAGCTGTATTGAGCTTCAGTTTTAGCTCTCTCTGCTGATCTTAGTTGCATTGGTCCTCATTCCTAAAGGCATTAGGATATCTAGGCATGTTCCTCTAGTTTGCTCTTTCTTAAACAAAATCCATTTCACTTTCAGTCTGATCTCGTTTTGCTGTGTGTGATTTTTTTATTTCTCAGAGCAGATGCAGAAATATTCAGCAGTAAACGCTTTTTTCAATAGAGATCACTCACATTTACATAAATCCCCAAAAATGAAATGTTAAGTAAATGTAAGGGATGATGCCCCCCTTCTAGAACAATGTTTACCTTTTAAATTGTAACATATTTAATGGCATATAATTACAGTGTAATTAGTGTTAGCTCACTATCTTAACCTTTCCAGTGCATTAGGTGAGGGAAACTGATAATATTAGTGATTCTCATTTATTTATCAAAACACTAAAACCGTTTAGGAGAGAAAATGGCTCTTTTTAATCTCCATCTCATGGTGTGTGTGATGCTGAACTATCATATGAGTTTCTAAAGGTTTTTTAATTCTTTGCACTGTTTTGAATATTTATATATATTTTTTTAAACAATAAGATTTAATTGGTGATGAGAATAACTCGTTCATCTTCCCATCTCTGGACGAGTCCTTCTGTGTTGTTTAAATGCATTTTAAAAAGATGGATGATAGATATTCTTCAATCTTTCTGACAAACAACCAAAGCTAATGTAAATTACAGTGTGTACTGTTTTCTATTTTTATTAATTGTAGTGTACAGTGTTTATTATAAGGATGCGCAGCTCAATACTCATGAGTACTTTTAAATAAGCTACTTTTTACTTTTACTCACTCACATTTTCTGGAGTGTAATTGTACTTTTCCTTGAGTATATTTCTCAGTTCTCTCTCCAGCACTGGACACATGATGATCCTCATTGAGCTTCAGATCAGATTCTCTGATTTCTCTTCACTGTCTCTGATCCTGAAACTAAAGGCCTTTGAGTTTCACCTCAAATCTACTTCTGACATCTAGTGGACAAAGATGAAAACTGCAGATCATATTCTGTGTGTTAGGAGGAATAGAAAACACACACTCATACACATTTATTTACAATGCCTTCATTTCTATTTTAAACAAGTGACATTCTCTCAGTTTAATTCACTGAATGTCATTCATTATCAACTCACAAATAATAATGTGATTTTACATGTTGTGTGAATGACTGAACTTCTAGCAACTTCTGCTTTAATGTATACTATGATGTGTTTGTGAACAGTAGATATTGAGTATTGAGTAAGTGTTGATCTGTTGTTGTTCTGAACAGCTTCAGTTCGTCTGTTAAAGTCACTAATGTTCTGCTGATGGAAATCAGTGTTAATAAATCAGAGATGATTAAATGAGCAGCTGATGGAGTTTATCAGATCTGAGTTTTACATTTAACATTCAGACTCTTGAAACTCTTCAGGAAACAATACGGCTGCGTCTCACATCAGATATTCAGAGGAGATATTGATCTGAAGAAGTACTAAGGTATGTTCTGTGTGAATGAATGTGTGGATTTATTTTCATCTTCTAGAGAAATGACATCTTTCAGTCGCTTTTAAATGAGGAAAACACATTCTACTGAGACTCCTGATTGTAATGCATGTATGAGTGATCTGAGTTTGTCATATTGTTGAATCAGGAGCTGATGGAGATTTGCCTGATATGAAACATCATCATCAGCTTCTGCTAACAGAAGAATCCAGAAACACAGTCTCTGGGAAGAACATCAATTATTCCCTGTTTCTAACTCTATCAGAAAGAGAAACAGAGAGATCTTCTGTGTGAAACGACAGATGAAGCACATGATGGAGAAAGCGGAGAATAAAAGTGATTCTGTCATAAACTCATCATCATAATCACAGGCTGCTTTATGATATTAAAGCTGGAAGCGTCACAGAATTCACTGGAACTAAAGAGATCTTGATTCTGATCAAACCATTCAAACCTTCAGAATAATATCAAAACAGCAGAAGTCATATTTTATAGTGACGCACATTTGACATCTTTGTGTTTGACTTCAATAATGATTCCCTTCAAATTACAACTTGTTGATTTTCATATTCCCTGATGAACTGAAATCTGGAAGTGTTTTCATTTGTTGCTGTAAAACACATGTTCATCTGTAGCTTCTTTAACTCTGCTGTGATTCTGATGATCTCCTGTAGAGGGAGACACGAGACTGCAGGACAGGGGCAAAGGGCAATCTGGAGCCGCTTTAGTTCACATGTTTAGTTTTAGTTTCACTTTTAAGTTTATTTGTATAGAGCTTATACATACTGTGACAAAGTAACGTCCATACATCAGAAATATACAGATAATACAATCATGAGTTACAGTGGTTAACGGCTCATATTCATTTAGGCAGAAACAATGAACACTTAAAGATGATTACAGTATATTATCTTACAGTGTTATACAGTATTGTACAGATTATAGTATATAGATGATGATGTGTTGATTCATTGGCCAATCAGTGATGACATGATGTCATTTCCCTGCAGCTCTAGAGTCGGTCATGTGACATTTCCAGCTCAGGTGATTGGCTCGAGTCAGTCCAGCATCAGAACTCTTTACAATCTTGATCTTGTGAACATGATGAAGGGTTTGATGAGAATCTCTCCTCAGTTTTGACATCAGAATCAAACTTTACAGGCTCGTCTGGATCACAGGACACTAGAAATATACATATTAGATTATCATCATATACGTTGCTTTGAATTTATACATTTAATATGTTCTTAATCAATAACTTTTCTGTCAGTTAAACACAATCTGTAAATGTTTAATGACTGCAGAAAGTCAGTCTGATGAATGTCTGAATGTGACACTTTATAACAGGAGAGAAAACAACAGTAAATCTGACAGTAAAATTAAAATGTGATGAAGAATTAAAGTTCAATAATGATCAAACACTCACAGTCTGGCTTTCTTATCTTCATACTGTCACATCTATCACGTGTCTCTCCTCTTTTCTCTGGTGATTCACTGGTTTGTGTCTCATTTCTGTCCTCCATTTTTCTCTCAGTCTTCTTGTTTTCTGCTGATCTGTGATTTCTGCTGATTTTCTTTCTCCTCTTCATTTGAATCTGTTCAATCACACAGACAGAGTTTCATTAAAGCGATATAACATCATATCACGAGACATCAGATCAACTCCTGATCAACATCTGCATGAGCTCAGTGTTATTACAGCATCTCAGATTAACTCTACAATATTCACAATAATCAATGATGATGACAAATGACAAATATAGAAATGTGAAACATGTTTCTCGCCTGTGAGAAGTAGAGAGATGTAGAATAGCCTAATCCAGAGTTTATAAAATCACACTGTATATATATAGATAAACAGGGAACTACACTGCGACAAAAATGGTTGCATATGCAACCTTTTGAAATGTCATTGCGACCCTAATTTTTAATGGGTCGCAAATGTATCACTGATTATTTTTGGACCTACCTTATGTTTTAGGCAATATGCTATGATTTACTATGAGCATTTATTAAAACAGAAATGTGTATTTTAAGAATACGTTTTATAACGTGCTCTGAGCATTCAACACATCAAATTGGCTGCCCCCCCCCCCCCCCCCAATAAATATGTATTTATTTATTTGATAGGGACAATGCACATTAATGGACATCTGCATTGAAACAACAAAAACAGATGTAAACATGCCGAATTATAGCCACAGGGCTAATTTACATCCGTAGTCCCTAGGCAAATTACAGAAATACAAAACTTATAACATACAAAATGACAAAAATGAATAAGTACAAGCAAAGTAACGTTGATTTTTAAAAAAATACCTCTCGTTAAGACACACGCAGCAATCGCATATATATCTCAACATAGCCTACAATCTGCACGTGTTGAAATGAAGTGGACAATTGACTTCTTTTTTAAGAAGGGAAGTTCAAGTGTAACAGAACCATCACTTGATGTCGATTCGACATGTCAAACGGAGCCTGTGAGTGAGAATGATGAGGCTGAGAAGGATTCGTCAGGAAAAGCACACGCGGGCAAAACGATACGGACATGAATTTCGACACCAGTGGCTCGAAGAATACCAGAGGTTAAGGTACCAAGATGGAGCAATGCACTGTGTGTACTGTAAATTCTGTGGGCCTTCAATTGCAGGACTGTCCAAATTTGTAACTGCGTCAAAACAATTCAAATACGAATCATTGAAGCTTCACAATGACAGTATGAAGCACGCGAAGTGTAGAGACAGGTACATATCCCGTTACGCAGCAGCACTCCCCAATGCATTTCGGTGCCAAGATTTAGCAAATCTATTATTATATTATTTTATGGATTATATTTATTTTATTCCTTAAATAAAGGATACAATGTAAAATATTCCTTATTTCCTTAAGAGTTCAGGAGTTCAGCATGTTGAAATCCAAAATAAATTAATTTTGCACTTTATTGTGTACTGTATTTTCTATTGCAGAAAATCTATCCCAACCAATGTTAAAGAAAACAAGAAGGCCTGTGGTTTAAAAGATGGCAAGTAAAATAAGAACATCTGTATGCAATACAGTTTCATTATTGTTCATTATTATCCAGAGCGGCTTACTATAAATAATTTGTGCGACCAAATCATGTTTTGTGCCAGTAACTGAAAAAGTTAGTAAGTGCCACCATTGGAAAAGGTTAGTGTAGTTCCCTGATAAAGTCCTTCTTCTGTAGTTTGTGATAGTCCAGATATATAATAATAGATAGTCCAGAAAGTACAATAATATCTCTTGTATTCAGATTCTGCACAAATCTGTTTGAAAAAATACAGAGATATAATATATAGTTAAAGTGAAATTACACATTTGTTAGTGATTTTTTAAAATACATATTTATCTTTCAGTTTCACTACAATACTTTTTACTGTAACATCTCTGTTCATAATTAATATCTAAAAATACTCTTTACAAAATGTGTAAAGATGAAAGTGTTTAATTACCTTGTGATGATCTGGACAGAGAGAAGCTCCAGTGTTACTGAGAGTCTGAGCAGCAGAACTGACTTTATACACTTACACACGCCACACGACACTCCTTCTGAAATATCTTACACCGCATTGACATGTTACAGCTAATGACCTGCCTAACAGGTTTAGATCGTCTGCCTCAGAACTTACTGCCTAGTGTCTAAAGTGAGTTTGAAATTTATTACGCCTCCTCACACACCCTATAACGTTATTCCGCCTCTGGCTCTGAGTTCACACACTGGTGGTTTTGTTCTCTGTGTTGTTTTGCACATTTTCTCTATAAATGCTTGTTTCACACATCAGTAGTTTAACATATAACCAGTGTAGAGATGGTAAAACTGTTTTCTAATAATTTTACAGACCCACATTTGACACACAATCAGTGGCGTAACTTTGTTTTAAAAAGTGGGTGGGACGTTTTTTTTTTTTTAAACGGGGGGGGGGGGGGGGGGGTGCAGTTATGAACGCTGCATGTGCGCGAGCCACAAGAGAACAGTATCCGCACCACTGATCGCAGCGGCAACGAGCACTTTGATCACTTGATTTCAAAAACAACACATTTCAGCGCTAGATCGCCTCTTACAAGCGAACTAAATGAATGCTCTGCTAGTTAACTGGAGATGTTTTATTTATTTGTATTGGTAAATTCGTGCCGTGAGATGTTTCAAAAGTGGCGGGGACAATATCGACCTTAGCAAAAAGTGGTGGGGACATGTCCCACCAGTCCCACCCGCAAATTACGCCTATGCACACAATAACACTTTACGTATAAAGATACATCTTTATCAGGCAGTAAATATTTACACATCATAGTAAAGTTGTTGCTGTATTAATCAGTTTTTATGTAATAGATTAATGTATCCTGTGACAAACAACATCTCTAGGGTTTACAGAGTAAACGTGATCCTGATTGGATCCTCTGTAGTGTTTTGTTCCAGATTTACTCTGAGCGAATACTTACATCAGTTTATCAGTAATATCTTTAACAACAGTCTTCATCCTCACAGTAATGTTTATCTGATACACAGGATTGATCAATATGAGATTAATATATACTGTCGGTTTATTAGTGTAATGTATTTGAGCGATGTTCCAATACCTGATGGCCACTAGAGAGCACTCCGGTGCTGTTGGTTGTTGTTGCTGCGGTGTGCCGAATAAACGAGTGTAAACAGTGCATTCATGTCTCTGGTTTCCCTCGTGTATATTCTGAAACACAACCGAATAGTATATGTTATTATAGCATATTGATGCAGACATAACATAAATTGGCGACGAGAATAAAGTTCCCACTGCCAATATTGAGCCTTCAGTCGAATGGAAAGGATGGATACGAGTGGTACCGTACGCCATCAGACCCAAGGTGGAAGAAGAAATTGATCGCTTACTGAAGCAAGGAATCATTTTACCTGTGCGATTCAGTGAATGGGCAACTCCGATTATACCTGTAATAAAAAAGGTGGTAATGTTAGGATCTGTGGTGATTTCAAAATAACATTGAATCCAGCTCTGTGTGCAGAACATTATCCATTACCCCGTATTGAAGATTTGTTTGCTTCACTGGCTGGGGGGCAAAGATTCAGCAAACTAGACCTCTCACATGCCTGCAGATTCCTGCATGAAGATTCACGTAAATATCTTACCATCATGACCCACAAGGGGATGTTTGTATACAACAGATTACCCTTCAGCATCACTTCAGCTCCATCGATATTCCAACGAGTCATGGAACAAGTGTTACAAGGGCTACCATGTGTACATTGTTTTTTGGATGATATCCTTGTCACAGGAAAAGATAATGCTCATCATTTAGCTAACCTGGAAGCTGTGTTGAGTCGCCTGGAGAAATGCAGACTTCGTGTGAAAAGAGAGAAGAGTGAGTTTTTCAAAACTTCATTGGAGTATTTGGGACATGTGATCGATGCATCAGGGCTTCACAAGTTCCCAGACAAACTGCGTGCCATCGCCGAAGCACCAGCCCCTGATAATGTTAACCAACTCCGATCTTTTTTGGGACTGGTTAGTTATTATGCAACATTTGTGCCAAATATGGCCACAGTTCTTCACCCCCTGAATGCAATGCTACACAAGGAGGTAAAATGGAAGTGGTCACCAGAGTGTGAGAAAGCGTTTCAAGATGCTAAAACTCAGCTGTTAACACCCAGTGTACTCACACCTTATAATCCAAGACTTCCAGTTCACTTGGCCTGTGATGCTTCACCATATGGGGTGGGAGCTGTATAGTCACACATGATGCCGGATGGGCAAGAAAGACCCATAGCCTTTGCGTCCCGAACTCTGAGTAAACCTGAGCAAAACTATGCGCAACTGGAACGTGAAGTGCTAGGAATCATCTTTGGGGTAAGAAAGTTTTATACTTATCTATATGGACGCTACTTCACATTATTAACAGACCACCGTCTACTTACCACCATACTCCATCCTAACAAAGCAACTCCATCCATGGCTGCTGCAAGACTTCAGAGGTGGGCTCTTCTGCTAGCTGCACATAACTATACAATTCAATATAAAAGTGCTACTGACCATTGAAATGCTGATGCGTTATCGCGATTGCCACTGCCCGTACAGCACAGAGACAGGAAAGATGCAGAGGACGCTTACCTCATAAACAAAATGGATGAACTTCCAGTGTGTAGCAGCGACATCAGTAAAGGAACCAGAGCAGATCCGATCCTCTGTCGTGTGAAGGAGATGGTATCCACTGGATCATTTCCATCTACCAAAGACTCAGAAAATGCATTAAAACCATACCTCACAAAGAAGGAGGAACTCTCACTGATGCAAGACTGTCTGATGTGGGGACAATGAGTTATTGTTCCATCGAATCTGAAACAACGAGTTTTGGAGGATTTACACACAGGACACCCAAGTGTAGTAAAAATGAAGGCTCTAGCTCGTAGCTACATCTGGTGGCCAAATATTGACTCACAAATTGAAGAAAAATCAAGGACTTGCATGTCCTGTCAACAAAATCAGAAATCTCCATGTCTCTCACCTCTACATTCCTGGGCATGGCCAGAAGCTCCTTGGCAGCGAATTTACATTGATTTTGCTGGCCCATTTGAAGGGCGAATGTTTCTGGTAGTTGTGGACGCACACTCAAAATGGCCAAAGGTTCATGTGATGGAATCAGCAACTTCCTCCAAGACAATTCAAGTGCTGCGTGGTCTATTCAGTCATTACAGGATACCTGAAACCTTAGTTAGCGACAATGGCCCACAATTTACTTCAGAAGAGTTTAGATGTTTTCTGAAAACAAATGGTGTTAAACACGTGCGTTCTGCACCATTCCACCCAGCCACCAACGGGCTGGCTGAGCGTTTCGTTCAGACTTTTAAACATTCACTGAAAGCATCCAAAGAACCAGTACCATTACAGCAAAGATTAGACTCTTTCTTGTTACAGTACAGGAATACACCACATAGCACAACAAAAGAAACACCTGCTATGTTACTTTTGCATCGCAGAATGAGGACACGGCTGGATCTACTAAAACCAAGTGTGAAACTGACTGTGGAGCAGGCACAAAAAGTTCAATGTTCTCACAGTGCCCTCCATGCAAAACACAGAGACTTCAATGTGGGTGATTCGGTGCTGGTCAGAGATTATCGACGGGGAGAGGAGAAGTGGAAAACTGGTACTGTTTCTTCTCAGTCAGGACCAGTGTCGTACACGGTTCAGGTGGACAGTTCACAAAGCTGGAAAAGACATGCAGATCAAATGTTAGACTGTCATCCAGAAATGTCAAAAAACACAGAACCATATGGGGTTCCATTTGTGCCAAAAATGAGTCGGCTGCTTTCTGCTTTGTATTACACATTTGTCCTTGTCAACAGTCATTGTCTAGTTGTTCGAAAAAATGGTATATGTTGATGTGTCTGTTCTCTGTTTATGTCGATTTGGTCCGTCGTCCTTACTGTATTGACCCTCCTTTTTCAGAAAAATTAGTATATGTTGATGTGTATGTTCTTTGTTTATGTCGATTTGTTCTGTTGTCTGTCATCTTGTTCTGTCTTCCGTACTTGAACTTTAAGTTAGTCCTATAGCCTACTGTCGTCCTGTTCTGTCATCTTGACTGTCGTCCTGTTCAGTCATCTTAACTGTCGTCCTGTTCATTAATCTTAAAGGGATAGTTCACCCAAAAATGAAAATTCTGTCAGTAATTACTCACCCTCATGTTGTTCCAACCCCGTAAGACCTTCGTTCATCTCCGGAACACAAATTAAGATATTTTTGATTAAATCTGAGAGTTGTCTCACTCCTCCATAGGCTTCTAAGTGACCGAAACTTGCTGGCCCAGAAAATGTATTAAAGACATTGTTAATATAGTCCAAGTGACTCCAGTGGCTCAACCTTAAGTTTATAAAGCGACGAGAATACTTTTTGTGCGCAAAAACAAACAAAAATAACGACTTTATTCCACTTTTCATTTCCTTCTCTCTGGGCCTCGGGTCTTTTCGCGTAGTGTTGCACGTCACCACGTAGACTCACTATTGGCCGACGCTGGTCATGTGTGATACGTGGTGACGTACAACACAGACGCGCTACGCTTAAACACTTATATCTTAATAAGTCAAAAATATCTTAATTTGTGTTCCGAAGATGAACGAAGGTCTTACGCGGTTGGAACAACATGAGGGTGAGTAATTACTGACAGAATTTTCATTTTTGGGTGAACTAACCCTTTAACTGTCGTCCTATTCTGTCATCTTAACTGTCGTCTTGTTCAGTCATCTTGTAAGTCGTCATCTTGCTGTCCTTTCGTTAAACTTATTTGAGCATGGTGTAGACGCAAAAGCACCTGCTACAGTACGTCACCCAAATCTGTCAAAATAAGTCTTCATTGATATTGCAAGTTTACAAAATAATTAATGCTCATAGTTTTGTGTCATGTTTGTTAATATTATTACAATTATATATAACTGTAATAACTGTAATTTTAAGTGAGAAATGTGAATGGTTTATTTTACAGAAACAAAGTTACTTAGAATCCAAAACTAGTTCAAGTTTAAATGTATTTAATATCCTCCCAGTAAACCGCTTCAGTCATATATCCAACAAATAATATCCTCTCTCCCAGTAATATATAGTGGAACAGTTTAATCTCTTCCTCTGCTGTCCCGTGGCTACCCCAGCAAACATATGATCAGCAGGCAAAAAAAAAAAACAACCTGGTTCTTTATTTTACCATAGTAAAACCATATAGTTCTTTTCACAATACATATCGTTTCACAGCAGCTCCACAGAAAATGCATGTTTAAGGTTACAATCACAAACTATCCTTTAATCAGCCAGAGGTGACTGTTACTCTTCTGGCAACAAAGCAATTTGTCTATTTGACAATAGCTCTAAGATAATAAAAGTCATGATTTTGAAGTTGTGTTCAGTCAAATAGACAAAAAGATGCTATCCTTTAACATTTTTAAAGGGTAAATTTGCAAATTTTCAACCCGCTTTCTATTGTTACAATGTTGGTCATATATGTAAATGAACAATGTTTATGCTTTCTCTGAGTTACATGTACCAAGATATCCCTGTTTATTTCTCAGCAAAACTGTCATGCAAACCTTCCCTTTAAGACACTTGCCCTGTTTCAGACAGGGCTTAAACTAGTCTTAGACTAAAATTCATATTTTGAACCGTCTTAACTGAAAGTACTTGACCTGACATATCTTGTGCCAGTGTCATATTTTTTTTACTCCATATGCACAAGTTTTTTTCCAAGTTTTTCTAAAGCATGTTTAAAAAAAGCTTTTTAAAGGGTTAGTTTACCCTAAAATTAAAATTCTCATTAACACCTGTTCACTGGCATTATAAATCTTGGAGGAGCCAGGACATTTTTTAATATAACTGATTGTATTCGTCTGACAGAAGAATGTCATAAACACCAAGGATGGCTTGAAGGTGAGTAAATCATGGGCTAATTTTCATTTCAGAGAGTACTATCCCTTTAAATTTCCTAATTTAACTAAGGCCTAATCCTAGCTAAATCTAAACCCTGTCTGTGAAACCGGGCCAATGATTACAACATATGGAAAATATCTGGCAGATTTGTATGTTCATCTATAGTTCCCATTATCTGAAATCTTTGTGAGTGTTGGTGTCATCTGAAGTCTTCACAAGTGAGGCTGGATCCAAACTGGAGCTGGCATAATCTCTAGTAACCTTGCTGGGCATCCTGAGATAGAAACGGAAGCAACAGGATAAAGATTAGCATAGCTGCTTGTTCATATTATTTCCTGCAAAAGATAATCATGTGTGCATTTTACTATTTCATATAGGGGTGTAACAGTACACATATTCGTATAGAACTGTTTCGGTACTGGACTTCCATGTGTACCAAATGCATTACATTGCAACATTAAGGTCTCCTGATTGGGAACACAGCAATTTCCCAGTGAATTACGACAACGGAGAAAGACCTGTGGATAAGACGAAAGCAGTACAAAACGAATATATCAAAATTCAAAACACTAAATGCTGTTTTACACTCTTTGTGGCGTGACTACACACATAGTGTACATGACGTACAACACAGAAGCGCTACGCAGTTACACTATGTGAAAAAACTTGAGGCCCAGAGAGAAGGAAATGAATAGTGGAATAAAGTCGTTATTTTTGTTGCTTTTTGCACACAAAAAGTATTTTCGTCGCTTTATAAACTTAAGATTGAGCCACTGTAGTCACTTGGACTACTTTGATGATGTCTTTATTAGCTTTCTGGACATGGACAGTATACCGTACATACATTTTCAATGGAGGGACAGAAAGCTCTCGGACTAAATATAAAATAACTTAAACTGTGTTCCGAAGATGAACGGAGGTCTTACGGGCTTGGAACGACATGAGGGTGAGTCATTAATGACATAATTTTCATTTTGGGGTGAACTAACCCTTTAAGAATTGGTTCAATAGTTATGTGCGTTTGAATATATGTGCGCAGGTTTGTAATTCCCTACAAACCAAGCCTAAACAAAGTACTGGTCTTTCCTTATAAATTTTGATACAGAATTTTATTTTATCACTTCGGGGTAGGTATGCGAAACGAATTTTCCCGACAACGCTTTATCTGTAGAGTGGTAGAGGGATCCTCCATAGGGAGAGACTAGTTGGCACTTCAGCACTGCGTTGTCATCGGGTCCAGGCGAAGGTCCTTCATCAGATCTGGATACGGCCTGGATCCGGCAGGCTGCGGGAAAACCTTGGGATAAACAAAGACACTAAAATTATCGTAGATGCCATTCTTCTTATGATGTAACGAGGACATCAGGATTTATGGGAAGTGTTCCCGGTTCCGGCTGACCTAATCTATGCAGCCTAATATTGAATTATAGAAGTCTATAATGTGTTATGTGTATGCTATGTCAAAGAGATGTGTCTTTAATCTAGATTTGAACTGACAGAGTGTGTCTGCTTCCCGGACAATGCTAGGAAGACTGTTCCAAAGTTTTGGTGCTAAACAGGAGAAGGATCTACCGCCGGCAGTCGATTTAGATATTCTAGGTATTATCAACTGGCCGGAATTTTGAGATCGCAATAGACGTGAATGACTATAATGCGTTAAGAGCTCGCTCAAGTACTGCGGGGCTAAACCATTTAGTGCTTTGTAAGTAATCAGGAATATTTGTATGTATGTGATGTTTAATAGGGAGCCAGTGCAGTTTTAACAGAACTGGGCTAATATGGTCATACTTCCTGGTTCTGGTAAGAACTCGAGCTGCTGCGTTTTGGACCAGCTGTAGTTTGTTTATTAAGCGTGCAGGGCAACCACCCAGCAGAGCATTACAATAATCTAGCCTTGATGTCATGAACGCATGAACTAACTGTTCCGCATTTGTCAATGAGAGCATATGGCGTAATTTAGATATATTTTTAAGATGGAAAAATGCGGTTTTACAGATACTAGACACGTGACTTTCAAATGAAAGATTGGTATCAAAGAGCACACACACAGACACACACACACACACACACACACACACACACACACACACACACACACACACACACACACACACACACACACACACACACAGGTTCCTAACCAATGATGAAGACTTAACAGAGCAGCCATCAAGTGTTAGACAGTTTTCTAGGTTATTATGTGAGGAAGTTTTTTGTCCAATAATTAGAATCTCTGTTTTTTCAGAATGTAGAAGTAGGAAATTACTAGTCATCCAATTTTATCAGCTATGCATTCAGTTAATTTTGTGAATTTGTACGTTTCGTTAGGTTTTGCGTCTGCTAAATAAATGTTAAGGAAATGCCAATGGTTTTAAAAACAAAAAAGATAAGATTCGATAACTTCTGTCTAGCTTGTCTGAAAATGTGAGACGGATTTAGTGAACATTGTTGTCAGAAAACTGTGAAAACGCTAGTGAGATTCCAGCATTTTAAAATGATAAATCCAAAAGATGTTTTGTTCTGCTGATTCCATCAGTCTTAACTATGGCATCTCAGATGATTTCACTGATATAAATGTCCCACATTAGATGAGAATGAGATGCTGGCTCACAGGAGGATATTATAACTCTATAACTGAGTTCTGACTGCACACACACTCTTACGATGAGATTGAGATGTAGACACACAGTTCAGTGTATCAGTGTCTCTCTCTACTGGAGATCATCAGTATTACAGCAGATCAACAGAAGATCACATGATCATCCATATTTATTTTATTTTTATTTATCCTTTATTTTTCCAGGAAGGTCTCATTGAGATTAAACCAAATCTCCTCTTCCAGCGTCCTGGATAGCCTTTCAAACCATTTCACATAAACATAATAACACACAAAACAGATTCTAAACAGTCAAAGGAAAAAAATATCAGAGTTTAAGAAGAGTATCTACATGAGAACTAAGAGTAACTTTAGCCTATATGTTTTGACCAGCCTCAATATTTTTTTTAAACAATACTAAAGTTATTATTCATCCAACAGAATAATCTCCCTTTAATTTTTGCTGATTTTAATACAACCTTTTTTGTAGAAAACCAAAACCAAAACAACTATAATCCTATTACTATACATCAAAAATAAAACTTGCACACACAGTAGCTATATGGAGGCCAAAATTAATTAGCATGAATTAATGTCACAATTAAGACATAAATTAAATCGATTATTTATGGATCCTGAAAACATGCTTTATTTTCCTCCATCCCCAAGTAGGGTCCTGGGCTTAATATTCATGGAGAATACAATTTCATATTTTTCTTTTGGATTTGGGGTGAATTATGCTACAGAATTTTTGCAAAGACAAGTTTCCTAGCTCAAAATTGGACATAACTCTCTCTAAAGTCATATTTACTTCCAGCTGAAAATTTAGGTAATTTCAGTATCCGAGTTTCTGAGTTGGGCAGAACATTTTCTCTTCGTAGAACGATCGCAGGGAGAGGAACGAGGAAGGATAAGCGCTTATCTAAATGTGTGTGTGTGTGTGTGTGTGTGTGTGTGTGTGTGTGTGTGTGTGTGTGTGGTGATATTCAGGTGTTGGGGATTACCTGCAGGCGAGCTGAAGGAGGGTTTATCCGCTCTTTTCTTCTCTGGTATTTCAGAGGCTTATCTTCAGTGATCTGTGTCCAGCATTTTAACCATTCCTCTATTGATACTGTATTCTGATGTACTGTACATGAAGCGAACAGCCTTAAACATTAATCATCTGTTCTTCTCAACTGTAAGGTAAATCACAGTTTTATTTTGGTAGCAGTTTTCATGAGGTCTTTGAGATGAAATCATATCTGTTCAGCTTGAACCACTACTGGTGTTTGTCAAAGACCTGATCTGTGATATAAAAGGGAGATAGCTCATAAAACTGCTGATAATCATCTGTCTGTTTCTGTAACCCACACACAATGAAGAGAAACTCTCTTTCCTGCACTCAATGAAGAGGATTCCTCAGTGTTTGTCATTCGAAGGTGATTATATTATGAAGATTATGATTGTATGTGTGAGAAACTTTTTTGGACTGATGATTGTTTAGCTTTTTTGAACTCTTGAAGGATTTTCACAGAAGAAACTTGTTTGGTTCCTCAAAGAACCTGTCAGTGATTTTTCTTAGTTTGAAGAACATTTTAATAATCTGAAGAACTCCTTCAGCTTTTGTGGAATGGAAAGATGTTAAAGATTCTTCAAGCATCATCAATGATAATGAAGAACCTTTATTTTTAAGAGAGTATCTTGTAACGCAAATCAAATAATACATGTTTCCCCGATTTGTTTAAAATATAAATACTGTTTATGGAAATCTTTCACAAAACTCCTGAAGCCAGTGCAGATTAATGTAATTTCACCTGTCTTAAAAAGTCACATAGATCTTTTCTCTTGAAGTTACTCTGAAGCGCAGAAACTTATGCAGTTTTATTTATTGAGTTTGTTTAAACGTCGTCCTCTGTGAAACACATCACTTCTGATAAAACTGTACAGGAAACATAATGACAGAAATCATACAGACATATGAAGAAATAAAACATCTGGTGAAGAAACAGGGAACACACCTGATGTTTTTACAGCATGACTATGATTAGGGTTTGACAATGTTTGAGATCAGCTTGGGTTGGTATATTGTGACAGAATCATTAAATGCAAGTGATAAATATCAGTAACGGAATCGGCTAAAAAAATCCCTCCCTTATTATCTTACCGCCAGAAGCACAGCTTAGCACATGCGTTCTGCCAAGATGAAATGATGTGTCCTCTTTTAGCTGAAGAAGAGAATGTGGTGAGACGTCAGTCACTGTGTGTTACTGTCACTCCAGGCTGTAAGTCTCAAGAGCTTCTGTGTTGTTGTTCACTCGTTGAGTCGGTTTACAGAGAAACCTTTTACACTCATAGACGCTCTTAGCTCGTGTGTTCACCTTCCTCCAGTTCAGATGATCTGACATCTTGAGAGCGCTAGCAGAAGCGCAGCAGCAAAACCACGAGGACCGTTTCCTATACGAGTCAACTTTAATCATCATAGTTATATGCTTTGTTTGATAATAGTGCCTACTGGACACCAATTGTATAATGTTCTAAATGTCATAATCATTTGTTAGCAAACAAGTATTCATTACTTCAACATTGATTAAATTATTAGTTAAAATACTTACAACATAAACCAACATTACAAAACAAACCAACAACACAAACTGCTAAAAGTGAAGCATAAATAATTTCAGAAACACAGATAAACCCATCAAGAATCAATAAACTCCAGTATAATCTGTTCATGGTGCACTGCATGCTGGGAACCTTCACTGTAGAAATACTGTATGATGTGGTTTGTTTACAGTAAATCGTGTTTTTCAATACTGTAAACTCAAGTTGTACAGTGAAATTACTGAATATACTGTAATTTCACACTAAAATGTTTAACTGTGTGTGTGTGTGTGTGTGTGTGTGTGTGTGTGTGTGTGTGTGTTTGCTTTACCTGTGTGCATGAGTGAGTGAGAGTGAAAAAACAACACTCACTCAGATCAACAGATAGGCGATCTTCCCTTTGTTATATTCAGACTGTACTAAAACTGACTGACATGAAGAAATATGATAAACCTGAAGGCTGATGCGTGATGAGATCTAGAGGAGAAAAAATAACACATTTAACATTTTCTCTTCTTACTGGTTTGAGCAATAGTTCATAGATTATACACATTATTTAATATCTCCATTACATTCAGAACAGCTCTGTTCAGTCTATCAGCTGATCAAACATGATGGAGTTACATGTTAGAAACACAAGTAGATGAACAGTAAAGCAGATCATGTGTGCTGTTATGATTCATGTCTTGTGAGGACTTTTATGTTATTTCCTGTTTTGTAGTCCTTTGCAGTTTTTCTTATTGATTAGTTCCTGATTGTTCTCAGGTGTGTCTTGTTTGCCAATCTCCCCATGAGTGTATTTATACCCAAGTGTTTCTCATGTTCTTGGTATGGTGTTGTCCTTAGTGGATGTTTCGTATGAGTTGTTTTCAGTTCTGTTTTACCCCGCTTCTGGATTCTGTCCACAGAATCTCTTGTAAACAATCTGCATCAGTGTGTGTTTCTTCATCATGTCCAGTTAAAGATCTGGCTGATCCTTCAGCGTTATTCACCTCAGAAACACCAAAATACAGAACATGTTTCTGATGCAGAAAAGCTCATAAAGCGTTCATGACTGGATTACTGTAATGCATTACTAGATTATCCTGATCATTATCAATCAACAAACTACAGTTATAGTGCAAAATACAGCAGCTAGAGTTATTACCAGATCAAGACAATATCATCATATAACACCAGTTTACCATCTCTACACTGGGACTCTGTTAAACTACTGATGTGTGAAACAAGCATTCATAGAGAAAATGTGCAAAACAACACAGAGAACAAAACCAGTGTGTGACTCAGAGCCAGAGGCAAAGGTCTGATGGGAGGTGTAATAAATTCAGGTCAGAGAACCAAGTGCGGTAATAAGATATCTCAGGATTTATCTCAGGAAGAACGATGTCACCCAAGAGGGGTAATATATCTCAGGAGGAGATTCTCTGTCTGACATCACAGGGAATTGGGAGTGGCGTGTGTAAGTGTATAAAGTCTCAGTTCATTTCCTCAGACTCTCAGTAACACTGGAGCTTCTCTCTGTCCAGATCATCACAAGGTAATTAAACACTATCATTTTTACACATTCTGTAAGAGTATTTTTAGATATTAATTATGAACAGATGTTACAGTAAAAAGTATTGTAGTGAAACTGAAAGATAAATATGTATTTATAAAATCACTAACAAATGTGAAATTTCACTTTAACTATATATTATATCTCTGTATTTTTTTCCAACAGACTTATGCAGAATCTGAACACAAGAGAAATGAATGCATGACAGGAATATATCTGGACCATCACAAACTACAGAAGAAGGACTTTATCTTTATATATTCAGTGTGTTTTAATAAACTCTGGATTATTCTACATCTCTCTTCTTCTCACAGGCGAGAAACATGTTTCATATTTCATTTCTCATCTTTACTGAGGAGCTTTATCTTCATATGATGACTGGATTATTTGCTATTTTATCACAAATGTTTTAAATTCTATATTTTAAGTGCATGTTCTCTGTTAGATGATCTGAGTCTATATCATCAGTTCAGTCTCTGTATTATAATTATGATGATAACGGGTTGTTTTCTTCATTTACAGTCTCTGTTGATCCAGTCGGAGCTGTAAAGTGTCGTTCTGATGAATCAAATATGATCAAACATGAGGTGAGAAGAGAAAGATGTTTATGATCAGGACTCACACATAAACTCACATTTCTATATTTGTCATTTGTCATCATCATTGATTATTGTGAATATTGTAGAGTTAATCTGAGATGCTGTAATAACACTGAGCTCATGCAGATGTTGATCAGGAGTTGATCTGATGTCTCGTGATATGATGTTATATCGCTTTAATGAAACTCTGTCTGTGTGATTGAACAGATTCAAATGAAGAGGAGAAAGAAAATCAGCAGAAATCACAGATCAGCAGAAAACAAGAAGACTGAGGGAAAAATGGAGGACAGAAATGAGACACAAACCAGTGAATCACCAGAGGAAAGAGGACAGAGACTTGTTAGACGTGAGAGTATAGAAATAAAGCCAAACTGTGAGTGTTTGATTATTACTGAACTTTAATCCTTCTTTACATTTTAGTTTTACTGTCAGATTTACTGTTGTTTTCTCTCCTCACTGTAAAATCCAATAGCTTTCCTGACTCACATATACTTAGTAAACTTTACTCAGTAATATAAAATACATACTTCTTACTAGGTTTTGTTGAGTTACAGTCAATTGCATGGTGAAAATAACAAGTTACTCAATCGTTTGAGTCACGATTACTTGAAATAAGCAAGTAACAACAAAGGATGCAATGACGTTACTAAACCAGTGAGAGGCAGCAGTGAATTAAAGCATGCCTAATTTGCAGAAAAAACAAAGAAGAAGAAGTGGCACTTGTGAGAGCATGCGCAATAGATTATGTGCGTATTTCATTTTCGGCGCCAATTTTGCAGATGTGGAAAGACTTTGACAGACGACCTACATTTTTATCTGGACCTTCGCTACGTTTTTGGAATAATAATAAGGTGAGTAATCAAGCATGCGACTTTTGTGTGAATGTTTTTTTTTTACTGTCTGTCGCTCATTTTTACTGATTTCCTTAATGTCTAAGGTTACCAAATAATTGAGATAAGGCCTGTTTTTTTTTTTTTTTTTTTTTTTGCGCATAAAACTATCAGGTACCATAACAGTTCCTGGAATGCCTGAAAAGCGATTTATTTGTCCCAAATGTAAGAATTATGGTTTTCTATTTTTACCATTTTCACTGATGCATTCTCCTCTATTGGCATTGGTTCAATTATTAAGGTTCCAAATCTGGTGAAATGGCGCACATCTACAGTTAAATGTAATGAAGTATGTGATGCTTTTTGACAGAATGTGATTTCACAACAGCATTAAGCTATTATTATTTTAAATTGAGTAAATTCAGATTGTAATGAAAGCACTGTAAAAGTGATTTTTTTAAAAATTTTATGCTGACTTTTTTTTTTACTCAACTGCTTTATCACTGCATCAAAGATGGACCAGACCTTCTCAATGCAAAGACGTGAAGTTGTGGATGCAGATGGAGCAATGGCCAGCTCTTTTTACAGAGAGACAAGTAAGTACTTATTCATACCCTTTTCCACCATTATAAACCACATTCTGTTTAGGTTTGGCTTTAGAATTGGCCTGTTGGCCTGACCATGCATTGAAAGATATTTTTTATAAAGATAAGAAAAATCAATTATTAATTACTAATAATTGTTCATTGAAAGATTTCCACGCTGTCCCATGCCTTTTTTTTTTTTGCCTGTGTTGTAGGTGTTTGCAGAGTTTAACAGGATAGTCCCCACAGATCTGCAGACTGCAGAGTAACTTTTGTGGTGCTGTGGATCGCTACAAACCACGCTTTGTCACAATCTTCAAGTCTTCAAGAAGCATTGGAGAGAAATTAGATGAGCTTATGCAGCAAATGAATACAGGGGTGAGTTTACTGCAGCCTTAATTTTGTATTAATATTCTGAGTTTATCATGGTTTTGCTTACAATCTATCTAGCTGTTGTCTAAAGTGTTGTAGGGTTTTGTTGATAAACTCTTTATCTGTGGACTGTAATCTTAAAGGATTAGTTCACTTTCAAATAAAAATTTCCTGATAATTTACTCACACCCATGTCATCCAAGATCTGTCCATATCTTTCTTTCTTCAGTCAAAAAGAAATTAAGGTTTTTGAGGAAAAATAAATTTTAATTTATAATTTATAGATCATGCCTTTTCACTTTTCTCTGTTGTAATATTTTTATTGTTTGGTTTCATTCAGGTATGTGATGTTGATGAAGCCTGGGCACAACTATCTGTTGGGGTGCTGACTGTCATTGATGAAGAACAACTTCCCTTTCTAAATAAACTCTACCTTTGCCCAGTGTCTACTGCCATCATTGTTGAGAAAGGTATTGTAATGGATAATCTGCACAACCTGCCTCAGGCAATTTGCATCTATTTTGGTCTGTTTTATGCTTTAAATTTGGATTACCCAAAAGACATTAAAAATACTTTTAACTTCATTCAGAAATTGATGCTTGCTTTGAGACAGAACAAACTCTCACCAAAACTGCAATCTCTGAACAATCTCTTGTTGAGTAATCAAATGTGCAAGATTGATGATGTTTGGCATTAGATTACATTTGTTTATGACAGTGGAATTAGATTAGTTGATAGAAAAATAAAAGGGAAACTAAGCCACTTGTTTAAAATTGTCAGCCCATTAGTTCATGAGCAAGTTAAAGGGTTAGTTCACCCAAAAATAAAAATTCTGTCAGTAATTACTCACCTTCATGTTGTTCAAAACCTGTAAGACCTTCGTTCATCTTCAAAACACAAATAAAGATATTTTTGATGAAATCTGAGAGCTTTCTACCCCCCAATGACCGCAACGTCATTGCAACTTTCAAGGCCCAGAAAAAAACATCGTTACAATAGTCCATGTGAAGTATACAGTACTTCAACCTTAATATTATGAAGCGACGAGAATACTTTTTGTGCGCAAAAAACCCCCCAAATAACGACATTATTCAACAATCTCTTCTCTTCCACGTCATTCTCCTACGCTGTTGATGTAGTGTAAACATCCCAGTGCTTCTGGGTTCTATGTCAGAACGTAGGCTTATTATTGGCCAGCATCACACATGACCAGCATCAGACAATAATAAGCCTCAATCTGACGTAGAACCCAGAAGCGCTGGACGTTTACACTACGTCAACAGTGTTGGAGAATGACGTGGAAGAGAAGAGATTGTTGAATAATGTCGTAATGGTGGGGGTTTTACACACAAAAAGTATTCTTGTTGCTTCATAACATTCAGGTTGAAGTACTGTAGTCACATGGACTATTTTAACTATGTCTTTACTACCTTTCTGGGCCTTGGAAGTTGCAATGACATTGCAGTCTATGGAGGAACAGAAACCTCTCAGATTTCATCAAAAATATCTTCATTTGTGTTCCTAAGATGAACAAAAGTCTTACGGGGTTGGAACAATATGAGGGTGAGTAATTACTGACAGAATTAAAACATTTTAAGAATCTGTCAGCGTATTAATTTCTTATGTATGTGTTTGAGAGACATTGCTTTTTCATCATTTAGGCTTAAACGATGAAATACTATTCCATCGTTAATGAATGTAGCCACTTTTTTTGCACTTCTATATACCAAATTTGGTCTCCGAAGTGTTATTGATTAAAGTGAGTCATTGTTATGTATTGAATTGTTAAAGCTGTTTGTTGAGAATCTGTTAGAGTCAGGGTATGGTCTCAAGTATATTTATTTTTATATGTATTTCTCATGGTTAGTTCATGTTAGTTAACACACTACCTAATGTTAACTAATAAACCGTATAAAGTGTTTCCGTTTTTTTTTTTTTTTCAAAAAAATGTAAAAACCTAAAGTGACTATTTACATAAATTGTATACCCCAATGCAAACTTGTGTGGGCCACCCCTGTGTCAGTTGTTAAGAAAACAAATACAATAAATTTACCTTTGAACTGTATCATTGCCTTAAATTTATTTGTCCTGTTGTAAATTTTATCTTTGTTAAATTATGAAAGTATTCTCAATGATATATAATAGATGATTGATAGCACTTAAGTTATTGGAGTAAAGCTTACTTGCTATTTTAAGTGCAATCGGTTTGCATGGTTTTAACAAGTAAACTGGATTGCTTTTGAAGTAAAGTAAACTCAGTAATTCCAAGTTGTATGCAGAAAACATCAGAGTTAACACAACTAGCATAAATTAGTACATCGAAAGTAAATGATCAAGTATACTATACAAATTAGTTTTAAGTTACTGGAACTCTCTTGTGAGTGTACATTACTAGACATGCACTTGTTAGTACTATTCCTATTTCCCGTTACTTAGTTTTTTAAGTGCAATCGGTTTGCATGCTTTTTTTGAGTAAGCTGAACTAATCGGATTTTACAGCTGTTATAAAGTGTCACATTCAGACAAATCCATTAGACTTTCTGCAGTTATTAAACATTTACAGATTGTGTTTAACTGACAGAAAAGTTATTGATTAAGAACATATTAAATGTATAAATTCAAAGCAACGTATATGATGATAATCTAATATGTATATTTCTAGTGTCCTGTGATCCAGACGAGCCTGTAAAGTTTGATTCTGATGTCAAAACTGAGGAGAGATTCTCATCAAACCCTTCATCATGTTCTCATCATCATCATCATCATCATCATCATCACTGATCTTCATCATCATCATCATCTTCATCATCATCTTCATCTGTTCACTCCTGTCTTCTGGAATCTTCTACACACTCTTCTGAACACAAACACACTCATCAAGATCTTGTTTCTCAGTCTGAACTCTCATTGTTCCATAGTATTGATCTACTGTAAATATCACACACACACACACACACACACACACACACACACACACACACACACACACACACACACACACACACACACACACTTCAGGACCCAAACTGGGACTTTATTGGCATGACTTTATTAACTGGGACACCCTTTATTTTTCATGTATATAATCATTTATTTATACTATATTTATTTTTATATATTGTACATATTTTTAATAATAGCTACAAGCAAGTAATATTCACCTCATATTAAAGGCAACATTATATCTGATAGTGTTTGGATGTTGTCTTTAACGCATATTGTAAAGAGTTCTGCTGGACTGACTCGAGCCAATCACCTGAGCTGGAAATGTCACATGACCGACTCTAGAGCTGCAGGGAAATGACATCATGTCATCCCTGATTGGCCGATGAATCAACACATCATCATCTATATACTGTAATCTGAACAATACTGTATAACAATGTAAGATAATATACTGTAATCATCTTTAATGTGTTCATTGTTTCTGCCTAAATGAATATGTGCCGTTAACCACTGTAACTCATGATTGTATTATCTGTACATTTCTGATGTATGGACGTTACTTTGTCACAGTATGTATAAGCTCTATACAAATAAACGTAAAAGTGAAACTAAACCTGTGAAATAAAGCGGCTCCAGATTGCCCTTTGCCCCTGTCCTGCAGTCTCGTGTCTCCCTCTACAGGAGATCATCAGAATCACAGCAGAGTTAAAGAAGCTACAGATGAAAATGTGTTTTACAGCAACAAATGAAAACACTTCCAGATTTCAGTTCATCAGGGAATATGAAAATCAACAAGTTGTAATTTGAAGGGAATCATTATTGAAGTCAAACACAAAGATGTCAAATGTGCGTCACTATAAAATATGACTTCTGCTGTTTTGATATTATTCTGAAGGTTTGAATGGTTTGATCAGAATCAAGATCTCTTTAGTTCCAGTGAATTCTGTGACGCTTCCAGCTTTAATATCATAAAGCAGCCTGTGATTATGATGATGAGTTTATGACAGAATCACTTTTATTCTCCGCTTTCTCCATCATGTGCTTCATCTGTCGTTTCACACAGAAGATCTCTCTGTTTCTCTTTCTGATAGAGTTAGAAACAGGGAATAATTGATGTTCTTCCCAGAGACTGTGTTTCTGGATTCTTCTGTTAGCAGAAGCTGATGATGATGTTTCATATCAGGCAAATCTCCATCAGCTCCTGATTCAACAATATGACAAACTCAGATCACTCATACATGCATTACAATCATGAGTCTCAGTATAATGTGTTTTATAAAAGCTAATAAAACACATTGAATAATGCAATTATTTCTACAGAATATGTTAGAAATTTTAATCTAAATTGAAAATAAATCAACACATTCACAGAAAGTATCTTCTACGTATGGGAGTCTCATTATAATTTGTTTTCCTCATTTAAAAGCTATTGAAAGATGTAATTTCTGTACAGAAGATGTTAGAAAATGTCAAATGTTAGTTCTATTCCTCCTAACACACAGAATATGATCTGCAGTTTTCATCTTTGTCCACTAGATGTCAGAAGTAGATTTGAGGTGAAACTCAAAGGCCTTTAGTTTCAGGATCAGTGTTTCTGAAACACACACTTGCGGTCTTTGCTTTGAACACTTTTACATGATGTATTTCCTCTATTTGACACAAGGGTTCATGTATAGACGAATCCGGCGAAACTACCGGAAGTAAGCGGGCGCCATAACTGAGCTGTTGCTGGGTAGCGTTGCGCCAGTGCCTCCTATCTTTCAGCTTGTAAAGTAGACCTGCCGTATGACTGCAAAACTTCCCTCTGTTAGCCATGCAATCACAGTGCACATCTACAGCTTTCCCATTCTTCCTCTGCAGAGTTATTTGTACAGTATGAGTGTTGTTAATGGTCTGTGAAAATCGGACAGGTCCTTTTGGAGCTATGTGTTTATCATCTAGAGTGTGCATTATTTGACCAACCCATCCGGAGCTCAGATAATAATTTTAACCCTCTATCAGTGACCTGTAGTTGGCATTTTGTTGATCATCGGATGCCAGGCGAAGGAGAAAATACTCTTGAATACCTTAAAACAACAGAAAGGGCGTGTTGGGGCAGTAGTAACATTACTATTATGTCTGTTGTTAATGTTTGATTTGCTTGACTGTGACTCTCACTCTGAGAACCAACAACGCTAGCAGTTAGCTGTACCTTACCCTTTCCTTTTGAAATGTGAAAATGAGATAAATAATGGTCACAAATGAAAAACATGAATTCATTTATTTGATATCATTCATTTATTTATTGTTGCCAAATGGACAGATCTTTTTATAGTTTCCTCGTTAGCTAGTCTAGCTAGCATAGTTATTGCCAAGCTATTTTCATAAATAATCTGTAAGATCGTTTGTACCTTCATCTGTGACTGGAGGCCACTGTCTAACATCATCAACCCAACAAGTCATACTGCCTGGCTGTAGCTGTCATCGAGGGTGCGTTATCACGGAGGTTTGTTTACATACCAGTAACAGCTCAGTAATGGCGTCGCCACAAGATGGCAGCCTACACAGAACGCTCGTCGGAAGTGTGTGTAGAACCTTTGATTACTCGATGGCACACACTTAAGGCTGATTTATACTTAAGCGTCGGACCTACGCCGGAGCTTCTACGCTGTAGGCAACGCATTGGTTTTCATTTATACTTCTGCGTCGTTGTCCGCGTTGACGCGCAATTACACATGCAGAGGGAGCATGTGAAACCCAAGGGAGCGGTCCTAGCAGACCAATCACAGCGCTTGCGTCCGCGTAGAGTTGACGCGTTGTAACATTTTTGAAGAGGTGCATGTCAGGTTATGCCGAAGGGTACGCGCGCTACACACAGCCTACGACGTAGCTACGGCGTGAGTTCGACGCAGAAGTATAAATTGGGCTTTAGTCCTGCAAAAAATGCAAGTGTTTATAGAGCTTTTATGTATTATATTTTCAATACTTTGCATTTTAAAATAAACTTCTACATGTCTGTTCAGTAGTCGCTATAACTAACAGAAGACACACATTTTAAACTGTAGTGCTTCTAATAAGTGATAAAAACAGTTGCAAATGTTGTACAAAATAGGCCTACACACACCATAATCATCTCTGCACCAATAACATGTGCAACACTTTGTTTTACCAAACTATAAATTACAGTGGAATGTTTTCCTCGACATCTCGAATAAATCAGAGAATCTGATCTGAAGCTCAATGAGGACAAACTCACTGACACTCAAACACATCAGATCTTATTCATCAGTTTTATGAGGAAACTAGTTTTAGAGAACAGAAAAGTGCAGACAATGCAAACTAGCTGATCTTAAATATACTGTCATGAAAACTGAGATTAATACTGAATGACTGTATAAAGACTGAAAGGCATGTAAGACTAAGACAGTTTTAACTTAAATAGTAAAGGTGAAATAAATAAAAACTATGGACTATAATGTAAATGTTCTGGTGAAAGTTATTCTACAAGAAACAAACACATTTTGAGAAATAATAGTGTAATAATATCTATAATGTTAAATCTTCTCATTAGATTATTATACAACATTAAGCCTTTATTTCTCTGCTTTCCAACAAACACAAAGAAAGTGTTCTTCTCTTCTGGAAGAGGAATTATATTACAGTCAAACCCATCACTGATTCTGATCTACAGTAAAATAATAAAGTCTAATCAGCCGTCGATCATTACAATGATAACACACTTGTGATTCAGTGAGTTCAGAAGAGCTTTGGTGGATTTGAGAAAGTTGGAGCTTAAAGGAGAGAAATATGAAGAATATATGTGAGAAAATCTGTTGAATCGACTTTCCTTTAGCCGGAGAAAATATCAAATAAAACTGGTAGAGAGGTCAATGAACTGTTGACAGAATGATTCTGTTGGTACTTTATAGAATAATGACAGCCAGCCAAGATAAGAAAATGCAGAAGTACTCGAATTCAGTCAAACAAAGAAGAAAGCAGAACCACTGATCTGGAAGAGTGTTTCCTGTTTTAGTCTGTCATGCTAATGTGGCAGCTTTGACTAGAGGTACACTAAAGATTTAGGAAGTTGTAAACGCAAAAAATGTACTATAACAAAAGTCGACCGGAATAAGCCCAGGCAAGGCAGCAGTGCGTTACATCAACAGACGCGCATCTCGTCCCGCAATACAGAGGTGAAACCCTTGATCCGGTCACTCAATCTGTCGAACACGAAACAGAAAAATTACTAATAAAACAAAAAAAGACAAACCACGCGAATGGCTCTGATACATACCGGAAGTGTTCTCAGCGCAGCACCATACGTGAACGCTGACCTCAACATGCCACCGTATGCTCGTCAATGATCAGACTCGGAATAGTAAATACACATTCCATTGACGAAAAATCCTCATTAAAACAGACGTACCAACCTCAAAACCCGGGGCAGCCTGTGCACAGCCGCAGCCGAGACGGCACTCCAGATCTATCCCATTCATAGATGTACTTCCGTAAAAGGGGCGGTACGGATGACAACGCATCCCATAAGCGACAAAAGTCCCCCCATTGTATACTATGACATCAGACTACTGATAGGTTCAACGTTTTCGCATGACGCTGGCCAATAAATAACAAGGGTACACTTCACCCTGCTACACTTATATTGGTCTGTTGACAGACTCGACCGACTCGACTCAGGAGGAACATAAACATAACGGTAGAGTTTAGACAACGAACCAGCAAAGGACTGAAAACACAGGGAGAATACATAGGGAGAGCAAACAAAAGAGGGTAATGAGAGAGGAAAGTTGGAGCAAATGAACCAATAATCAGGTAACAAGGTGGACAGGGTTAGACAATCGACAGGAGAGCACGTGGCACAAGGAAACATACATGACTCACACCAACATGACTAAAACACAAGCACATGGCCAATAAAACAAACGCTCGCTCACATGACAAGACAGAACAGGAGTGTCAGGGTTTAGTCACAAGAAATAGACTAGACAGAAGTGACAGAACCCTGACAGTCGCTCATCTTCGTTCATCTCCAGAACACAAATGACAATATTTCTGATGAAATCCGTCGGCTCAGGAGGGGCTCCACTGACAGCTATTTATTACCACTTTGAAGGCCCAGACAGGTAGGAAAGAAGAAATCGTTTTTTTGGCGCACAAAAATTATTCTCGTCGCTTCATAAAATTAAGGTTGAACTACTGGAGTCACATGGACTATTTTAACAATGTCTTTTTACTACCTTTCTGAGCCATCAAATAACTAAAGGAGGCTAAAGACTGCAGACTCCAGCATTCAGAGAAACACATCCATAAACACACTTCATGTGTCTTCAGTTCACTGGAGAACATCTGCAGCTCGTCTGAGAGTGACTGAAGTCCCACCGAAATATTCATCCACTAGAAAACATAATCTCTATAAACACACACACCTAAACCTGTCGTTCACTTTCCTCAGGGCCTTAAAAGACGGGTGTGTCCTGTTTGATTTATTTCCTTTTGTTATTTGTGTGATTGTTTCATTTTGCACACACCACATCCAGCTTTCATTCAACATGGTGAAACAATTGAGGCTCTGAACTTCATAAGTTGTACACGGCTACGTGAGTTAACCCTCTGGGGACCAAGGTGTTTTTGGGGTCCTTGAGATGTTCTGACATGCCTTGACATTTGTGCTTTTTTCAGTTATTTATAAACATGTTAATGGCAAAGGTGTAAATTCACTCTATATAGCACAAACAGGGCTACCATAATATGCGAGCAACGTGTATGTAGATGTTTGTATTTTTAAGAGAATAATGTTTATGCGTGGTTATTGGAAAAAATAAAAATGAAAGTTGCTGAATTAAGACCACAAAACACATATTAAATATGTGCCCACAAGACTTTTGACTAATGGATGTTGTCCCTTTGAGTTCTAGCTTCAAAATGATGTGAAAATAGTCTTGCTTTATCGTTCACAAAAAAAAAATACATTGATTTAAATGGTGTAAAACAGGTTTTGCTTGGAAAGCCAATATGCGAGGAGGAGGAGTAGTTTACACCTTAGATTACAATGTCCCACCCACTCTGCATAATGACTCTGCCTAATGAGCCATTCATTCAGGTGTGACACTGACTGAGCCACAATGCAAGGACAAAAGATGTATTTAGACTTATATTGACCATTTAAGATTTCGCTTACATCTCTCTTGTAAATATGTTTTGCTATTTTATTAAAAATGTTACAATTACAACAATAATTACAATTTCAACAATATTTCAAGTGTACTCTTTCTTTGTAAAAAAAAAAAAAAAAAAGATTATAGGCCTACATTTAATGTATTCATTAGTTTGAATATAGCCAACATTGGAACATCTAACATCTTAGTCTATGACTTTATTTTTGACAAAAATAGTATTTATATATATATATATATATATATATATATATATATATATATATATATATATATATAACGTTAGATATGAGCAAAAATTGCTAAACAAAAGCTTATTAGATGTGGCAGTATATTCTACAGTAGCCTAAAAACTGTTTAATACGTTGCTTATACAAAATTCATTTTATTTCAACATATTCCAGTCGATTTTTACTCATCTCAGTAGGCTACAGCAAAGCAGTTTATTCTTTCACACACAGACGCGCGATTCATATTTAGGCAAAACAGTCTTTACAAATATGTACTCTTCATTCATCTCACAGAAAGGCGAGTCATATTATAGAAATGCGATTCATCTTTTTGCGGTTTACATAGGCCTACACTAACGTTATTCCAAAACGTTATTACACATCAACACTTGAGAAAAGAAAACAGCCTACCTCACTCCTCAGCGGGATCTGCTCCTCATATCAATAAAGTAGGCTACATGTAGGAGCGGTCGAAGTCTCGGACGTGGAGCTCTCGGCATCTCGAAAACACAGCGCTGATATTGATTCTCGTTTTAGTTCTCCTTTTTTATCCAAAGTCTGCTTGCCATGGTCCATAATGTTTGAACGAAACAACAACAGCGTGCAGATAGACATTGCGAACTACACAGTGGTCCACCGTCGCCTTGGTTACTATCAGAGGGCTCTGGTTCATAGCTCTGGTTGCTATGTACGAGCGGAAACCAGGGAGAACGCGGATATGACGCCATTGACGGCGACAAAACGGAAATAAAGAAACGGGACGTGTCTTCGAATTAAATTACAAATTTCTCCTGGTTTGAAAGTTGTTGGAAACAGTCGGGATAATGTAAGTACACAACTAAAAAAAATATCTAACATAGATACAGTGATTTTTGCAATTTTTTATGCAAAAAAGTTACATATTGTGCCTTTAAAGTCGGCATGAAACGGAAGTTGAGATTGTCATTTTTTTCCTTGTTGTGACGTATATCCGAGTGAAACGGCTTCTGAAATTAGAAAAATAATTTAGGGCGGGGCTTGATTTCGTCCATCGGGAATTGATTGGATCGTTGGAGGTTGGGCGTTGCACACAAAATGGAGGCAGATTTGAATGCCAGTTTAAATTTGTGGAGGATTTCTGAGAGGCGGTGTAGACACCGATAGCCGCATCCTCATCGGCTCTGGCCGCACCCTTTCGCCATGGCACGTGACCGAAAGAGAAGAGAGGTCGTTTCGAGGAGGTAGGGAAGGGTAATGTATTTGATTAAAGATTATAAGGGTACACGAATTAAAAAAAAAATGTATGAATTGCACAGATAAATCATTTATAACAAACACTACAATATTACATATAAAAAGAAGATTTGTCAAATTTGATTTCATGCCGACTTTAAATGTTTCCAGAAACAGTCTATCTATAGTCTAACAGTCTATAAGAGAGAAAATGAGGGAAACAAATCCAGAAAATCACATTGTAGGATTTTTAATGAATTAATTGGTAAATTCCTCGGTAAAATAAGTATTTGGTCAATAACAAACAAGCAAGATTTCTGGCTCTCACAGACCTGTAACTTCTTCTTTAAGATGCTCCTCTGTCCTCCACTCGTTACCTGTATTAATGGCACCTGTTTGAACTCGTTATCAGTATAAAAGACACCTGTCCACAACCTCAAACAGTCAATCAAAGACCAAAGAGCTGTCAAAGGACACCAGAAACAAAATTGTAGACCTCCACCAGGCTGAGAATCTGCAATAGGTAAGCAGCTTGGTGTGAAGAAATCAACTGTGGGAGCAATTATTAGAAAATGGAAGACATACAAGACCACTGATAATCTCCCTCGATCTGAGGCTCCACGCAAGATCTCACCCCGTGGGGTCAAAGTGATCACAAGAATGGTGAGCAAAAATCCCAGAACCACACGGGGGGACCTAGTGAATGACCTGCAGAGAGCTGGGACCCAAGTAACAAAGGCTACCATCAGTGACACACTACGCCGCCAGGGAATCAAATCCTGCAGTGCCAGACGTGTCCCCCTGCTTAAGCCAGTTCATGTCCAGGCCCGTCTGAAGTTTGCTAGAGAGCATTTGGATGATCCAGAAGAGGATTGGGAGAATGTCATATGGTCAGATGAAACAAAAATAGAACTTTTTGGTAAAAACTCAACTCGTCGTGTTTGGAGGAGAAAGAACACCATACCTACTGTGAAGCATGGGGGTGGAAACATCATGCTTTGGGGCTGTTTTTCTGCAAAGGGACCAGGACGACTGATCCGTGTAAAGGAAAGAATGAATGGGGCCATGTATCGTGAGATTTTGAGTGAAAACCATCTTCCATCAGCAAGGGCATGAAGATGAAACGTGGATGGGTCTTTCAGCATGACAATGATCCCAAACACACCGCCCGGGCAACAAAGGAGTGGCTTCATAAGAAGCATTTCAAGGTCCTGGAGACTCCAGATCTCAACCCCATAGAAAATCTTTGGAGGGAGTTGAAAGTCTGTGTTGCCCAGCGACAGCCCCAAATCATCACTGCTCTAGAGGAGATCTGCATGGAGGAATGGGCCAAAATACCAGCAACAGTGTGTGAAAACCTTGTGAAGACTTGCAGAAAACGTTTGACCTCTGTCATTGCCAACAAAGGGTATATAACAAAGTATTGAGATGAACTTTTGTTATTGACCAAATACTTATTTTGTTGCACTTATTGTATACTTATTTTAAATTCTTTAAAAATCAGACAATGTGATTTTCTGGATTTTGTTTCTCATTTTGTCTCTCATAGTTGAAGTGTAGCTATGATGAAAATTACAGGCCTCTCTCATCTTTTTAATTGGGAGAACTTGCACAATTGGTGGCTGACTAAATACTTTTTTGCCCCACTGTGTGTGTATATATATATATATATATATATATATATATATATATATATATATATATATATATATATATATACCTCACCCAGGTCTTCAAACCTGGTCTTTGTCTTCCAGGTGCTAGAACAAGGAGGGTAAAGACTGCAGACTCCAGCATTCAGTTTAAAATGAGTTTTACTCACACAGCAAGTATAAGCAGACCTCCGTTACATACAGTAACTGTTGCATATCGTCACCTTCCTAAAATAATTGCTTAATAATAATAATAATAATATTATGCTACATAAAAATCATATTCAATATTCGAACTGAAAAAAAAAGACACCAACTATCACAGAATGACTGTTTACATAAAGCTAATAAAGAGTGCAATATTTAAAGTGTAAAACCTTCAGTTGAAAAGATATAACAGTTGTACAAATAAATATGCCTTTCGTCCTCTACATTTGAAAGTAGACGGGCTTCATTTACAGCTTGGTGAGGAATACAGTACAATCGAAACATTCTCTTCAATTTTTGGATGTTTCAGCAGAATCAGACCTTGATTTATCAATTCCGCTTTTTAAACAAAATTGTTTTAAAACCTTAAAACCTTATAGTGAGATATCTTAGTGAAGATCATACATTCAGATAATGGAATGAAACTAAACATTTACGGTATATTGAAAACAAATTTGACGACATCCTTGATCCCCTTTACTAGTTTCTGAATGAAACCATTGTTTAACTCAGCTTGTAATCTTGCCATTTCCATTTGATTCTTTGCTAATTCTGCTCGCATTTTCTCTAGTTGTTCCCCTCGAAATTTGTGCTCTAGAGCCTCTGATTCCCTCTTTCGCTGTTCTTCATTCTTTTTCAGGATCCGTTGTTTCTCTTCCTCAATTGCTCTCTCTGCCTCCTGAAGCAAGTCATTAGTGTAATATTTTCCACCATTATCAAGGACCATTTCATCAATCTTGTGTAGCAGCTGCGTAACCTGGTCTGAATCCTTCTTCTTATTATCAATCACAAAATATTGTCCTCTGCATCTATTGACAAATTCTAGTAATTCTGGACTGTTGCGCACAAAAGTTTGAATGTCCTGTCCTTCTAGTTGATCTCCATGAGTGAACACTACCATGGTGTAATTTAATGCATTTTTACCAAATAATCTTTCAATGTATTCTATTGCTTTTGCATTTTCTTCTGTGTATCTTTCCAATCTAATAACAATCAGAATGGCATGCGGACCAGGAGCAGAATGAGAAATACACGTCTTAATTTCTCTCTCTACCTCTTCTTTACTCAAACTTGTGTCAAAAACACCAGGAGTGTCAATAATTGACATTTTTCTTCCATTAATAATCCTAAATTTCTTTTTAGACTCTCGGGTTACAGATGAAGGTGAAAGACATGATTCAAAGACTTCTTCTCCCAGGATGGTGTTTCCAGTGGCACTTTTCCCAACGCCGGTCTTTCCAACCAGGACAATCCGGAGCTCATTTTGTTCTGTTAAATAAATCACCACATTCAAGGCTTATTATTGATTTTCTGTTATTCATGACAGATAAAATAATTTAATTTTATATTAAAGCTATGTTTTGTTAATGCATACAAAGCACAAAAAGAACCACCAATAGAGGAAAGGATAATGATTATTACCAATACAATTTTCTTCGAGAACACATTGATTGAGGGAAGTTTCGGTCTCAGTCGTCCACATCTGCAAAAAGTGGATTTGGGGAAAGTGGTTGAAAGTAGATGGTATGCAAATAATTTTGGACAAGTAAATTCTATTAATTTTATTAACAAAACAAATAAATCCTGAAAATTTGTAAAAAAAAATAAACCGATGTCCATGTATTTTTAATACTATAACAACTGACCCTGCGGAAGAGGTATGAGGACATCCCCATCATCATTGCATGAAAACAGTTTTTTATCAGTCGTTTCATTTTATCATTTTTAAGTGAATATGAGTGGATTTTAAATAATGTGTTATGGTGAGCAGATGCAGTTTTAAAATGAAAATCTTGTTCATTAAGAAATGTTTTTATTTTTATTTGTTCTCTCTTCAAAATGTTTTTATCAAAACATGTGTCCTAATTTCACTTTTAATATTGCCTTGAGGATTTTAATATTTAAATACTGACAGAAAGACTGTGATTGTTGGTTTGAATCACACTAGATCTCTTGTCCTAATATTATTATTTCAGTTTATTCTGAACATACAGAGCAACAGACAAAACAATATGCAATTATATTTTCATAGTGATAATTACCTGTAAACCAAATGCAAAACCACTGCAGAGAGACAGAAACCAGATTCTGGATACAATCAGTTTCATTTTAGCTGTAGTTGGAGATTTGGAAGTGTTAAAAAGATGTAAATATAATGTAATTTATTTATTAATATAATACATACAAAGCATTATTGGCAGTTTATTTATAAAACTAATTGCATTTTGTATTTTTCATGCTAAATGGCAATTCTGTCAGTTTAATCCTACCTTTCAGTGCCGATGTGCTGATCAGAATATATCTCTACAGCTTTGTTCAGTTTTAGTTTCATCGCTGTTATTTATATCAGTTCTCTGTGAAGAGGAGGAGCCTGATGACGACTGCATGCTTAAAGACACAGGTTTACTTTCTGTTACTGATGTCTCCAGACAAAAAAGTTAATATAGCTCAATGCAACACTGTTTATCTTCAAGCATTTTATGTTAGCTTTTGCATTGCCGTGAATTACAACTGATGACAATCACTGATCGTCCTTGCCGTTTTGTGATGTTGAAAATAAATGAAATCCTTTATACAGGTTCAGGGTTAGTAACTTTGTGGCCAGTTATTGCCATTTCTATCCACCTTATTCCTACGCCCAATGATGCTTTGTGTGAATTATGTAACTTCAGTTAAGCTGTAAACAATCAGTGAAAGGCTCGCTCTATGAACGCAATAATACGTTTAGGGTCTACTCACCCTTCAACCATCGAACATTAAATCATTTAAAAGTGTAAAAGCATCAACAAGATACTTTCAACAGACCATGAATAACCCCAAACGGGTGGTTAAATATCACTGTAGTAATATTTATCTGTAATATGTAACATGTTTGTACAGTAGCACTTGTTTGGATTATCAGCAGTTATTAAAGTTATAATGGAGGATTTTTTACTTCCGGTTGGATCACCTATACTATTGGTCCTCCTAATTGTCAATCATTCTGGTGAATCAATCAAACTTATTCAAAAAGTGGAGAGGGTGGGTCTTATCTAAAATTAGGAAAGATCCTCCACTATACCTTTAAGTAGCTTTTTACTTTATTATTATAATACAGATAATATTTGAGTCCCACAAGCCAGCCAGCCTGAGGCAGCTGATGGGTACCGACGGGCCAAGCGGACTGCAGCCCGGGTGGTTGTGGAGGCAAAAACTCGGGCCTGGGAGGAGTTCGGTGAGGCCATGGAGAAGGACTATCGGTCGGCCTCGAAGAGATTCTGGCAAACCGTCCGGCGCCTCAGGAGGGGGAAGCAGTGCCCTACCAACGCTGTTTACAGTGGAGGTGGGCAGCTGTTGATCTCGACTGGGGATATCACCGGACGGTGGAAGGAATACTTCGAGGATCTCCTCAATCCCGCCGTCACGTCTTCCATTGAGGAAGCAGAGGCTGAGGGCTCGGAGGCGGACTCGTCCATCACTCAAGCTGAAGTCACCGAGGTAGTCAAGAAACTCCTCGGTGGCAAGGCACCTGGGGTGGATGAGATCCGCCCTGAGTACCTCAAGTCTCTGGGTGTTGTGGGGGTTTCTTGGCTGACACGCCTCTGCAGCATCGCGTGGCGGTCGGGGACAGTGCCTTTGGACTGGCAGACCGGGGTGGTGGTCCCTCTTTTCAAGAAGGGGGACCGGAGGGTGTGCTCCAACTATAGGGGGATCACACTTCTCAGCCTCCCTGGGAAAGTCTATGCCAGGGTACTGGAGAGGAGAATCCGGCCGATAGTAGAACCTCGGATTCAGGAGGAACAGTGTGGTTTTCGTCCCGGTCGTGGAACACTGGACCAGCACTATACCCTCTACAGGGTGCTGGAGGGCTCATGGGAGTTTGCCCAACCAATCTACATGTGCTTTGTGGATTTGGAGAAGGCATTCGACTGTGTCCCTCGTGGCATCTTGTGGAGGGTGCTCCGGGAGTATGGGGTCCGGGGTCCTTTACTAAGGGCTGTCCCTGTACGACCGAAACAGGAGCTTGGTTCGTATTGCCAGCAGTAAGTCAGACTTGTTCCCGGTGCATGTTGGACTCCGGCAGGGCTGCCCTTTGTCGCCGGTTCTGTTCATAACTTTTATGGACAGAGTCAGGTTTGGGGACCACACGATTTCATTTCTGCTCTTTGTGGATGATGTTGTCGTGTTGGCCTCATCAGGGGCCTCATTTATAAAGCTTGCGTACGCACAAAACGGGGCTGAAAACATTCGTACGCCAGTTCCTGCGCAAAAGGTGGGATTTATAAATAAAAACTTGACGGGAAAATTTGCGCACCTGCACGCAAACTCTGACCCATGCGTACGAACGTTTTGGAGATGGAGCACTTTGGCGACACCGATGGTGAGCTGGAGTTAAATGTATTTTTGGTCACTTTTATCCAGAAAATCTAAAGAAAATTAAACATATACAGAAAGATTATACAAATACAATTTCAATCACCAAGCCTGTCACTTGAAGCAAATATCCATTCCTTCTTAAATGTCTGCGGCAGCGAGCGTGTTGAGCCGTTTAGTGAAACTGACGCAAATAACAGTTTAAATAAATAAAATACTTCTGATATAAACATTTATATTAAATATGCCATTCAAATTAATGGAGTTAAACACTTAAACATGAAATCATTACTGAAGTTACAACAGTTTTTTAAATTCAATCATTAGAAATATTTGTTGTGGATGCGATTGTTTTTGAACACTTTTCCTGTGGCGTGCTTTAATGTTTTAACCACAGAGATAATTGCTTATCATGATAATACCAGATTGTCTGAGAAAATAGTTTCGTGTAAATAATGCCCAAGGCCTATCTGTTTCCATTAAAAATATAAATCAATTAAAAATACAATTCGGCAAGTGGAAAAGATTGAGAAAAACTTTCTCTGAAATGTATTTTACACTATTTGATTTATGTAGGCTATTCAAAAACAAGGCAAGGATAGACAACTACTTGATTTGTATTAATGTAATGTTTCTTGTACCGTTTATATCATTTGCATATGATTATTCATCCACGTGATAACGTTTAAGTTATCACGTGGATGAATAATCATATGCAAATGATATGTAGATGAGGATCTGCATAGTAAAACTAGGCGTTGTAAGCTCCCTATATGGTTATTTCGGGTGGAGACGCATGTACGCACAATCTTCCGCTGACTGGGATTTATAAAGTGAATTCTGCGCAGGTTCTGGCGTACGCACGGTTTTACAAGTCTGAATATTTTTTTGCGTACGCCATTTTTGGCTTTCGGGCGCACGTACACTTTTAGTAAGGATCCTACGCACAGTTTTATAAATGAGACCCCAGACCAGGACCTTCAGCATGCACTGGGACGGTTTGCAGCCGAGTGTGAAGCGGCTGGGATGAGAATCAGCACCTCCAAATCCGAGGCCATGGTCCTCAGTCGAAAAAGGGTGTTTGCCCGCTTCAGGTTGGTGGAGAGTTCCTGCCTCAAGTGGAGGAGTTTAAGTATCTTGGGGTCTTGTTCACGAGTGAGGGAAGGATGGAACGGGAGATTGACAGGCGGATCGGTGCAGCTTCTGCAGTAATGCGGTCCCTGTACCGGTCTGTCGTGGTGAAGAAGGAGCTGAGCCGCAAGGCGAAGCTCTCGATTTACCGGTCAATCTACGTTCCTACTCTCACCTATGGTCATGAGCTTTGGGTCATGACCGAAAGGACAAGATCCCGGATACAGGCGGCCGAAATGAGCTTTCTCCGCAGGGTGGCTGGGCGATCCCTTAGAGATAGGGTGAGAAGCTCGGTCACTCGGGAGGAGCTCAGAGTAGAGCCGCTGCTCCTCCACATCGAGAGGGGTCAGCTGAGGTGGCTTGGGCATCTTTTCCGGATGCCTCCTGGACGCCTTCCTGGGAAGGTGTTCCGGGCATGTCCCACTGGGAGGAGACCCCGGGAAAGACCTAGGACACGCTGGAGGGACTATGTCTCCCGGCTGGCCTGGGAACGCCTCGGTGTCCCCCCGGAAGAGCTGGAGGAAGTGTCTAGGGAGAGGGAAGTCTGGGCATCCCTGCTTAGACTGCTGCCCCCGCGACCCGGCCCCGGATAAGCGGAAGAAGATGGATGGATGGATAATACATTTAAAAAGTTAAATTGTTATCATTCTGAAAATAGGTC
Organism: Scardinius erythrophthalmus; assembly: GCF_964197995.2. Classification (NCBI taxonomy): domain Eukaryota; kingdom Metazoa; phylum Chordata; class Actinopteri; order Cypriniformes; family Leuciscidae; genus Scardinius; species Scardinius erythrophthalmus. The sequence continues at coordinate 2,798,567 of NC_138237.1, forward strand.
TCGTGCACTGCAGGTCTTGATGCCCAATTCTGATTTGTTATCTTTACCCAATTTCGGACTCAGTGTGCAAGGACCTTAAGACAGTGGGTCTCCCTTTTGACACATCTTACCCAATGGTGTTGTGGACAAACGTTGGGTTAGCTGTGTCAAAAGGGAGGCCCACTGTCTTAGACTTTGAATACCCCTGATCTACACCATATTTATTTTATTTATCCTTTATTTTTCCAGGAAGGTCCCATTGAGATTGAGAAATCTCTTCTCCAGAAAGTCCTGGATAGCCATACTAAAAATGTTCTAAAATAATTCACTAAACAAATTCTAAGATTTAAATAGAGTTTAAGAAGTTTATCTACATGAAAACTAAATTACTGGAAGTGCAGGAGTAACTTTATATATATATATATATATATATATATATATATATATATATATATATATATTAGAGGTGGGCATAGATTAATCTAGATTAAAATGGCTCATTTGAATTCTGCCGAAGGCATTCAGAATATGTGTGCTACCCAAATAATGACTATAAAAGTAAGTCTTTGAGAACGGGTTTCTCAAGCCAGGTGGTGCATTAGACCAGGGGCTCATCTCCTGTTTCCAAATTGCATCACAAACTGCTTGAGAAAGCTGTTCTACTCATAGACTGTAAAAGGTTACTACTGTACTGTTACCGTCCGTAGGCAACATTAGGTAAGCCTACACTGTAAAAAAAAATCCCGTAAAAAAACGGTAAATCTCTGGCAGCAAAGTTTCCAGACGGGTTCTGTTAAATTACAGCAAATAACCATTTCACAAAATTACAGGCAAAAACCGTAAAAATACAGAATTGACTTTACGGTCAAAATTAATTAAATTACAGTACTTTACTGTTGATAATGGCTTATTAAACCGTGGAAAAACGGATAAATTATGTCAAATTACATAAAAAGAACATTTAACTTTAAGGTTAAACTGTAAATTTAGGGTTTTATAAAGTTATTTTATAATAATGCTCTGTCTATCTACAGTAATTATCTTTTAATATATAGTTTTTCTGTGTAAAATAACTATGAAGTTATGTATAAAAATGGAATAAGTACATAAATTCAAATACAAAGTTTGTATATTTAGTTTTAATTTTTCACAACTTTGACCAATCTCTAATTAAGTACTTAATAATAGCAAATGTACAGTCAATTTCTGTTAAATTAACTAAATGTACAAGTACGGAATACCTGCACATTTACAGTATTACTCATTAAACAAACACTGAACATCAAGATACGTGAATGATAGGAAATACAAGCTTAGTATATAATTTAGAACATGTAAAAATATTCACATTAAAAGACAATTGCTGTATACCTTTATACTCTAATATAACTTATTTTAAACATTTACAATTACATTTTATCCAAAGTGACTTAAAATTAAGAGAACAATAGAAACAACAGGAGCAGTGACAAGTCCCAGTTAGTGTAGCACAGTACACATAGCATTTTTTTTTTTTTTTTTTTACAAAGATTTAGTATTATTGGGTCAAGTGTTTATGAAAAGATGGATCTTTAGAGTTTTCTTGAAAATGTGTTGAGTTGGGCAGGTCATCCCACCAGCAGGGAACAGTCCAGGGAAAGGTCAGTGAAAGTGATTCTGTGTCTCTTTGGGATGATGGCACCACAAGGCGCCGTTCACTTGCAGAATACAAGCTTCTGGAGACACATAGATCTGAAGCAGTGAGTTTAGGTCTTGCTGCAGCATCTGGATCAGTTGCAGAGGTTTGACTGATGCTGGAAGAGCTGCCAGGAGAGCATTACAATAGTCCAGTCTGGATAGAACAAGAGCTTAGACAAGGAGTTGTGTGGCTCCGATAGGAAGGGCCGGATCTTTCTGGTGTTGTATAAGGCAAATCAGCAGGATCGTAGTATTGGCTGAAACCATAAGCAGTTCTGCCTTGGCAAGGTTGAGTTGAAGGTGAAGGTCATTCATCCAGCAAGAATTTTCCATCAGGTAGGCTGAGATGCGAGCAGCAACCGTCAGATCCTTTAGCTGGAATGAAAGGTAGAGATATGTGTCATTAAGTGATAGGAAAAGTCATGTTTCTAAATGACAGAGCCTAGTTACGCTTAAAAAAAAAAAAAAAAAAAAAAAAAAAAAAATAATAATTGGGTGGAATCTATTCAATCGCGGTCTTACTGTAGTAAAACCAAACATTGTGCAGCTCCAGTGGCCTCACAAGGATCAAATGAATATTCACATGGGAAAATACAGTATAAAACAAATACAATTTTCTGCCACTTTTAGTGCAATCATATGGAATCAGAAGACTCGGCCATTATTACTTCTTCCCATACCTGATTTGCCATGATCATTCTGCTTTCCACTTGACCTGAAATCACAAAAAAATATTTTTTAACAACTCAGTATTACATTTACACATGTATCGCGTTTAAAGTCTGTGTAGAGAGAATGGTGTCGTCTTAGCGGCCCCTAATTTAATAACAAATGATCATTGCGACGGAAGCAAATCAATTAAAACTAACTTTAGATGGAAATAACTTAACTCTGCTGTACAGCCGAAACAATCTCTGTTGCCTTAAATTATACGCTTATCTCTGTAAAGCTGCTTTGAGACAATCTACATTGTTAAAAGCGCTATATAAATGAAGATGACTTGACTTGACTTGACTTAAGAATATGTTCCACTGAGACAATGCAAAACCTCAACTGACTATGATCTGGAAGCTGAGCAGGAAAGGCTAACAGTGAAGTTTTGAGCTGAGACACCCAACGTTAGGGGTGTAACTGTCTGTTGATCTGGATCAATGCAATTTTCATACCAAATGATCAAAAGTATCCTATGAAAAGGCTACTATGATGACCCCAGGTCATCCAAAATGTAGATAAGTTAATTTCTTCATCAGAACACAAACATTCTATCAACTTTTATTTTATAAGCCTAATATATGCACATATATGCATTCTATAGGCTAGCTATGTGTTAACAAGCAGATGCAGCCAGAATATGCAATTTATCATGTTGTGTTCATATTCTAGTCTCGTTTTCTTAACAGTCTTGATAGCCACGTTAACCCTTATGAAAATTAACTAACGTTATGGTTTAACCACAAAGAAAAAACAAAAAAACAAACAAACATGGTAGGCCTATTTCAAAATATCCCGCCATTTAAGAGATCGATTAAACGTTACTGACAGATAGCCTACTATCGCGTATTAAGGAAGATTTTATACACAATTAAACAGAATTTGATATGTATAACAAGTCTACGAAAGCTTGTTTTAGGTCTTTTGAGATGTGGGTTCAGCTGATCTTTCTTAAAACAGATGGAAAATGTAAAGACGCATGCTACATTTTCAGTGTTTTGCCCTCCAGCTCTCGCCAGTTATGACTGAACATAATTTAAGAATGCTAACGTTAGCTTGAAAACTGTAAACGTAACACAAATGTAATATAAAATATCGTTCACATGTAACTTACTTAGTATAATGAGACTCTTACCTCAGCCGGTGATCGGTTGGCATGATGTCCGCTCGCTGTGACGAACAAGGCTCACTGAAAAGGGCGTTATTTCCGTAGAATTCAAACGGACTGACTCTGACAACAGCAGCTCCTGCTCACAGAGCTGCTCTTGACGAATACGATTGCTTTGAACCACTGTTGATCTCACAATCCACTTCACGAGAGTACCGGTAAACTGAATTCAAATCTCCCGCTTGCCCAAACTCGACTGATCAGCTAACGTTAACCGTTGTGGGCGGGAGTAAACAGCGGAAAAGTAATGGCGGCGAATTTGAATCTGCGTCATCGCGCACGCGCACTCACACACACAAAGCCCTGAATGTGCAGCAACGGAGATTTGGAAAAATATTAATAAAATATACATGAAATTATGGGAGAATAAGACAATGAAATAATGATCAAAATGAGTATAAAATAAAATGTGAAATAAAAAATAACTGTAGCATATGTAGGGTACTGTATGTACAAAAACTATTATTTAACCTTTAAAAAGCTTACTTTAACCCCCACATGCTTAATAATCTGTAAGGCAAACATATTGAATAGATGCAGATTTCCGCAGTTATACCTTCTTTTCTTTGTTTTCTAATTTCACAGAAAAAATCTGTAAAATATTACTTATAATTTCTGTAAAATTACACATAACTCTGTAAAAATACAGACAAGTTCCTTTTAAAAAAGTAAAATTGATGTAAAACCAAAATACAAGCAATTACCTGTAAATTTAACAGTGGACCTTTAAATTACAGAAAATGCCTTTTATTTTACAGATATTTGCTGTATAATGACAAAACGGTAAAATTCTGTAAAAAAAAATACAGACAATTACCTGTAAAATTACACTTTTTTTTTACAGTGTATGTTATTATCAACTACTATAGGCTATCAATTAGGGATGGGCGATATGGCCTAAAATCCATATTGTGATATACATTGCAGGCTCTTGCGATAACGATATATATTATAATAAACCCATTTCAGAACAGGTTACACAGACCCTGCTAAACAACTGCTGAATGTTTTTTGTTTTTTTTAAAGGGTGTATGTAGTTTTGAGAACAAATATTGTCTAAAACTGTAAGTATACAACATAATTTTGCAGATAAATAAAATGTAAGTACACTAGCTGCAGAGACTTAAGTAGGTCTAATGTTTATTATGGCTTGGAGCTTATGAAACCCCAAATTTAAAATTAGAATATTGTCTAACTGATGTCTTTTCAGTTAAAAAGAAACACAACAACGATTCTTAAAATCGGGCGCAGACAGAGATTATGTGCTACACCACGATATATTGGGAATAATACGCACGCGCTGATATTCAGTGATATCATATGTTTCGTTTTGAATTTTAGGTGGTAGAAGGGATTAGTCGTGTGTTAACCACTGATATAGATCAGTGGTGTTAACTTACCGAACTGTTAGGCTACCCCACACACTCTGTCTATGTAGTTTGCTGCTGCTCGTCGGACGGCTTAAATCCAAACCAAGTCCAAATAATGTATGTTGCACCGATCTTTTTCACCAGCTTTCACTTTCAGCCGTGTTTACTTAAGATGACGACGAATATGATGCGTTGCAGCCGGGTGTACCTCGCGGCCGCGAGTAGATTGCGTCATCATAGCTTGTGTAGTATAGAGCCAGCTCCCAACCCAACTTTGAGAATAGATTAACGGCGATATATTTTTTATCGCGCGATAAGAGTCTCGCGTTAACGCAGCACGTTAACACCGATAACGGCCCACCACTAATATATATATATATATATATATATTTCTATGACAATATCAAAAAAAAAAACTTGTGGACACAGTAGCTACAGTAATGAGAGGCCAATATTGATAAATATGGAGGCCAATACTCATATATTCAATATTCATGGTAAATCATACAGCAGGCAGTGATTAATATTCAGTGCTGGCTAGGGGTTGCACGGTTTAGTCGAGTAGTCGAGAGATCGACTACTTCAACCACTACTCGGAGCTGTCGAAAACAATCGACTACTCGAGCGTGCAATATCCATAAATGAATTGAAAATAGCGAACGTCACCAACAGACACCACACATCAGATGTGTGGAAGTATTTCATCAAGGATGACAGAAATATTGTAATTTGCCAACTCTGTAAGGGGCCGTTCACATATGCGTCTAAAAATGAGTGGAAAGCGCGGCTGTGCCACTGTCTCCTTCTTGCGCCCCCGTGGCGTCTTTCGTTGCTATGCAACCACCATGAACCGTGCTCTCTATGAAAACAAATTAATTTAAAATGGCGAACGTCACCAATAGACATCACACATCAGATGTGTGGAAGTATTTCATAAAGAATGACAAAAATATAGTAATTTGCCAACTCTGTAACACTACTTTAAAATACAGCAGCAGTACGACATCTATGCACAACCACCTACGACTGAAACATCCAACAACAAAGGCAAATGTTAGTGAGACGCACACCACGAAGCAAACAAGCATCGGTGAATTCTGTAAACGCCCGATTACAGATAAGAGAAAACAGGTAATCACAGATTTACTCGTGGATTTTATAGTGAAGGATATGAGACCACTCTCGGCAGTTTCAGGAGAGGGATTCAGGGGAATTATCAACTTCTTTGAACCCAGTTACACCGTTCCATCGAATGCTACACTCTGGAAAGTAATTGGCCACAAATACGACTCTCTAAAAGCGGACATTGCGTCTGAAATGAAAGGCAAGAACGTCTCCCTCACTACTGATCTCTGGACTTCTTGCACCATGGATCCATATATAACAATAACGGCTCATTACATCAGTGAACTATGGGCAGGGCTGGACTGGGACAAAAAATCGGCCCGGGCATTTTTGCCCCGACCGGCCCACTATATGATCATAAACACCACCCATCTTTGCATGCCCTTAATTATATGCATACCAACTCCTATTCATTAAAACCACTAATGCCATGTAATGAGTGCGTATAGGAACAAGTGAGAGTTAACAGATGAAATAAGTCAAAAATTGATATTTATTAATACAGTTGAACTATACCTACTCCACAGTGATGAATCCTAAAACAAGCTATGCCTATAAGCTGCATTAGCATAGCAAAACCAGTGTTTCTCACAGGATTTTTGTTAAAACTATGGTGGTGGGACCTCGGTCCTTCTAGGGGGGTTCGGGGGCATGCCCCCCCGTGAGAAAATTTTGTGCATTTTAATGTTAAATTCATCCATCTGGTGCACTTTGAGAGTTCAAAATTAAAAGCTCCAACCCATATTCAGTGTGCAAATTAAACAAAGAAAAATTCTAACCTCTTTTAGTAACAGTGTCTATTTACATTACACCTACTACATAATAATAGTTATAATATTAATCCAATGACAGTAATAGCCATATTTTGTAAAACAAATGCACTAAAAAATAAAGGAAACTTTCATAATTAGTGTTGTACCAATTTCTATAATTGAAAGAGACATGATCTTTTATTTTGACGCAAACTGCATCAAGCTTTTATTTTGGCGGAAAACATGGTTTACAAACGCCTCTTATTAAATTTCTAGTGAATTGCGGTAATCGTCAACTATGCAGATGTGGAAATAATCTACACTCATGACATGGCCTAAGTGTTTTGAAAGTAGTTCTGCTTACCGCGGACTCTACTCTCTCATCTCTCTCCTGATCCTGCGTCCTCACTATCATCATCATCACAGGAGCTGATGAAGGGCAGAAAACATATATTTTGACACAGTTTACAGTGTCTGCTTTAAGGGCCTGGTTCTATTTTTTCACGCTATTTATCTGCACATTCCTTGCGTTTCTTCTCCATCTATTTTGACAGATACACACTGACACTGCTGCACGCTCGCTCACTCGTTTAAAGTTGTGATTGGGCCAGCCCAGTGTCAATCAAGAAAAGAGCCAATGGGCCGCTGATCTACGTGTTTCATGGGCTGGTCTGTCAGAAAAAAAACTAACACTGACTTTGACCAATGCATTACACCGGCACAAACCCAGCGCCGCCAATTAAGCAAAACAAAACAAAACGAATGGGCCGCCGATGTACAAATTGTATGGGCCGTTAAAAAAAAAAAAAAAAAAAAAAAAAAAAAGTATGAGTATGAGATATATCGGCCCAAAAAGCACGTCGGCCCACCGGGCAAATGCCCGGTATGCCCAATGGCCAGTCCAGCCATGACTATGGGAGTTGAAATCAAGGGTGTTATGCACCACTATCATGCCAGGGAGACACACTGCTGTCAACATTTCGCAGATGCTCTCAGAAACCATTAATGAGTGGGAGTTATGCATATTCTGCACAGTTCATGACAACGCAAACAATATGAACTTGGCCATGGAAATCTGCGAGGCCTTGCCCCACCACATTGGTTGCAGCGGACACACGTTACAGCTCGCAGTTAAGGCAGGTTTGGATTTACCTGTGGTCTCGAAGGCTATTGACGCTGCCAGGCGTGTCGTCAGTCACTTCCGTCACTCTTCAGTGGCGACCCGCGCATTGAAAGCACGTCAGGAGCAGCTATCCATCAGAGGGAGAAAACTCCAAAGTGATTGTGCTACTAGATGGAATTCCACATTCGACATGTTGGATCGTCTTTACGAGCAGAGAATCCCAGTGCAAGCTGTACTCAATGACGAAGCGGTAACTAATGTCCAGTATCGAAAAACTCTGGCAATAAAGTCATCTTGCTGGGATCTGATTGAGCAGCTGCTTCCCATACTGAGTCCGCTGGCTAAGGCGACAACAATCATGTGTGGAGAGCTGCACGTCGGCCTGTCCTTTCTATATCCAGTGCTTATCAATCTGACAGAAAACACTCTGCGGCCCAGCGCGGGTGATCTCACAGCCACTCAGGCATTCAAAGAGACAGTTCGGAAACAGCTGGTTATGCGGTTTAAACTGGACTCTGAAACCGTAGCCAAATCTCTACCCATTAGCGCGTGCATGTTGGATCCACGGTTTAAGCGTTTGCTGTTCCTACCAGAGAGAGCCAGAGAGGATGCCAAAGCTCATCTCGTCGAAATATTGCATGACAGCGAGACACCGCATTCAGAAACTTCAGGTGAGCTAATAATCCATAGTAAATGTTTTTTTTGTTTTTTTTAAATATGTTTAAACCACTTCTTTGCATAATTCACTGTCGCAACAGGTGAACAGGAGGTTGCCGCGGGCTGCAGTGGGACAACCAATGCGTTGCCTAGTGAGCATAAAAAAACAAGACTCGAGGCTGATCTCGAGGAGCTCTTTGGATGTAACTACAAAAGCCGCAATCCTACGACAAAGCAGCCAACTACCAGTGAAGATGAGATTCAAGATTATTTTCAGATGCCTGACATTCCCACCATGGGGAATCCTCTCGGATGGTGGGCATGTAATGGACGCCGGTTTCCTCGGCTATCCAAGCTGGCTAAATCGTATCTTGCTGTCCCTGCCACCAGTACACCAAGTGAAAGAGTTTTTTCCTTGGCCGGCAACACCGTCACAAGGCAAAGATCAAGCCTGCATCCCTCTCACGTCGATGCGCTTGTATTTCTAAATGCAAACCAGCGATCCACGAGCTCGACCAAAGACTGCGTGTGGTGGCGAGAGGACAATAGCGACGATGACTTGTGTTAGTCTAAACTTTCAAGACAATTGAAGTAAGATACTTCTTGTTATTACTGTTGATAATTTGGTAAATATAAAATGATTAAATGAAATGTACTCTGTGATTAAATTAACCGTTTTAACTGTTTTACTAATGTTTTAAAAATGAACCGTTTTAACTGTTTTACTAATGTTTTAATTTGTTTTATCAAACAGTTTAGAATGTTTGAATGATGCGAATTTATTGCGTTAGCAGTTACTTTCTATGCATTTTTCTTTTAACACGTACATTTCTCTGTTACATGTCATAATTATAATGTTTTTGCATTACTTTATTGTTGCATTAGGCTATGAAATTAATAAACATTTATTGATAAGAACTATTTCATGTCTTTTCATTTACAGTAGCATGAACCACGAGTAGTCGAGTAACTCGAGTATTGTTTTGATAAGAAACCGACTAGCAGAAATCAGTAGTCGTGCAACCCCTAGTGCTGGCGATGTGTGAGTGAAAAAAATGTTTACAACCTTCATACCTTCATACCTGGTCATTATACACATTATAACAACTGAAATGAGAAAAGAATGTCTGGCTTCTGATATATTTTTTTTATGTTGTAAAGAGTCGCTAGTGACCCTGAGGTATGTAATAGTGTTTTGGTTTTTTTACGCAACAATAATTGAATCTCTGATGACTCAATAAGTGCAATTCAATATTCACATTAAGTATACTATCAGAAGTATTATCGATTTACTTGTTATCGATGAGCTCTGACGATAAAAGTCATGATGGTAAAAAGGATCTGCTCAAATTTAACCCTTCTAAGTTCCAAAAGGTAACGAAATATGCTTTATTTGATTGTTTTCTCATTGTTATTAAAATATCAGGAGAGTTTATTACTGCATTTAGAGATTAATCCGCATTAGTTATAGATCCAGGTCACTAAAGACCCGAATATGTAATAATGATACGCGAAACTTTCATGTATTTAAGGACTGTGCCAGACTGAAAGCTTAATTTACATCAGAAATGACCCAACAAATCCCGATCCCCAGGGAATCTGCTGTAGATAGTGTTGAGTCCGATGAGGTCATGTGAGGATTGTGTTTCCTCCATTTCCAGGGCGTGTCAGAGGACATGTGTGTACAAGCTCACAGAAAATGACCCACACACTCAATACACACGCAGAGTGAGGAGAAATGTCCAGACACTAGGAAACAACACTGATAATATCATGGTTATTTTCCATACGGAAACTACAAACAAAATATTTTTGCACTCCCATTTTCTCCAATGGCAAAAGAAAATATTTTTTATAAAAATTGTATTTAATGCAAATCTTTTACCACGTCATCACAGTCTATTTGCATTAAATACAATTTTTATAAAAAATATTTTCTTTTGCCATTGGAGAAAATGGGAGTGCAAAAATATTTTGTTTGTAGTTTCCGTTCACCACTATGTGAAGATATGAATAGATTTCTGTGTTTGCACGCTGTGAGTGTTTGATCATCACTGAACTTCAATCCTTAGTTTTACTATTAGATTTTGTTTTCTCTTTCCTGATATAAAGTGTCACATTCAGACTTTCATCAGACTGACTTTCAGCAGCACACAGAAGATCTCTCTGTTTCTCTTTCTGATAGAGTTAGAAACAGGGAATAATTGATGTTCTTCCCAGAGACTGTGTTTCTGGATTCTTCTGTTAGCAGAAGCTGATGATGATGTTTCATATCAGGCAAATCTCCATCAGCTCCTGATTCAACAATATGACAAACTCAGATCACTCACACATGCATTACAATCATGAGTCTCAGTATAATGTGTTTTCCTCATTTAAAAGCGACTGAAAGATGTCATTTCTCTAGAAGATGAAAATAAATCCACACATTCATTCACACAGAACATACCTTAGTACTTCTTCAGATCAATATCTCCTCTGAATATCTGATGTGAGACGCAGCCGTATTGTTTCCTGAAGAGTTTCAAGAGTCTGAATGTTAAATGTAAAACTCAGATCTGATAAACTCCATCAGCTGCTCATTTAATCATCTCTGATTTATTAACACTGATTTCCATCAGCAGAACATTAGTGACTTTAACAGACGAACTGAAGCTGTTCAGAACAACAACAGATCAACACTTACTCAATACTCAATATCTACTGTTCACAAACACATCATAGTATACATTAAAGCAGAAGTTGCTAGAAGTTCAGTCATTCACACAAAATGTAAAATCACATTATTATTTGTGAGTTGATAATGAATGACATTCAGTGAATTAAACTGAGAGAATGTCACTTGTTTAAAATAGAAATGAAGGCATTGTAAATAAATCTGTATGAGTGTGTGTTTTCTATTCCTCCTAACACACAGAATATGATCTGCAGTTTTCATCTTTGTCCACTAGATGTCAGAAGTAGATTTGAGGTGAAACTCAAAGGCCTTTAGTTTCAGGATCAGAGACAGTGAAGAGAAATCAGAGAATCTGATCTGAAGCTCAATGAGGATCATCATGTGTCTCATATGAAGCAGAAAGAGACTCTCATCTGATCAGATTATATTACAGGATCAGTCGCATAATCAGATTCATCACATTCATCAAAGAATGAGGGCAAGATTATGTAACGCTTTATATGCCAAACAAGCATACTTGAAATGTTTGAAATTGTCAAAGCTTAAAAATGTAAGTCACTCTAAAATATCGCAATGGTGAAATGACAATGCCTTTTTATCAAAAAAAGTTTTTATGGCTTTCTTAAATAGAGATTCAATAGATATGCTAGTTAATGACCAATTTGTAAAACAATACTCTGTGTAAAAATCATAGTATGTAAGAACAACTTTGCTACCCTGGAAATCCAGAGTTCTTGTGAGAGCACATGTTGAATTTGCTCAGTGAGTTCATAGACATGTATAGAAAGGCTAGATGGCTCAAGGCGGAGTCAGCTGTGTCGTCACTTGGCGGCCATCTTAGGTCAGGAGACTGCGCTGCTGCTCCCTGATGCTGTGGACGGAAGGTGAGTGACATACGCCAACTAAAATGCTCGTAACTTGCTGAAATCTGGACGGATTTACAAACGGTTTGGTTTCTTACAAACGTTATTAACGTGGCTATAATTCTGAATGCTTAAACATTTTGAACATAATTATTCATATGTATGCAGTATAATAGCTACATCTCTGACGTTTATAACAAACCAAACCGTTTGAAAATCGGTTGAAAATTGAGCAAGTTATGGTTATTTAAAAGTACATGCACCATGTTATGAGTGAGCGAGCATCCTGTCGTAAGATGGCCGCCGTGTGCGGATGTCGAGCTCCATTGGCCAGCAGCGCGGACGAGACATCTAGCCTTTATATGATATCTATGAGTGAGTTACTCTGGCATCAAGTAATGATGCTCATTAAATATGCCCCTCGATCTGAGCTGCACCAATCACAGCGGGTTATCTGATATAGGCGGGCCGGAGGCGAGATGACGACAGCGCTCAGCGCTGTGACGTCGAAGTCATTAGTAAACATTGCAAGATGGCTCTGGTTGAACACCAGCTGTTTGAAACGGTTTTGGGCGCTACAATGAACGAGTTAGACTTGCCTTTTTATCTAAAAGAGGAACAGAAGACGCCGCTCGAATCCTTCCTTTGCAAGAAGGACGTTTTTGCTGTTTTGCCGACCGGATACGTGAGAGTCTAATCTACCAGTTAGCTCCGCTGTTAGCTAAGCGATAACTTAGCTCACTGCAGTGAGATTTTCCTCAAACGTACACTGTAAAAAAAATTTAACTACAGCTGTTTGCCAGTAACTTACTGTAGATTTAAATTTATGCTATTTACTGGCAACAGTTTGTTCAAAGTTAAATGAACATTAAACATTAACAAGTCTTTGTCTTTACAGAATAAAACTATAAAATAACAATCTAATGCAAAGCATTCTGGGAACCAGAAATCTTCATCAACCTTTTTCTGTTTTTCCTTCAGATTTTGGTTCCCAGAATGCTTTGCATGAGGCTGTTATTTTAGTTTTATTCTGTAAAGATAAAGACTTGTTAATGTTTAATGTTCATTAAATTTTGAACAAATTGTTGCCAGTAAATAACATCAATTTAAATTTACAGTAAGTTACTGGCAAGTAGCTGCCAGTAATACTGTAATTTCTACAGATTTTTCTAACAGTGTAGGCTTGGTGCCGCCCCTCGAGCTGGCCGAGTTTCATCACTTGACGCCAGACCATTAATCTTTCAGATCTAAGTCTGGATTTCCAGGCTATAACTTGGCAGCTTTAGTGTCAAGAAATGGCCTGACTTGTTTATTCTGCAAATTGAATTTAACTTTATTTGTCACCTTTTTACATGACGTTTCGAATGTTAGGGTGGAGTCATATGACTCCTAAATACTTGAATTCATTAGCAATATCAAGCTCCTGTCCTCTAAGGAACACATTAGAATGTGACACCTTCATATTTTGTTTGGTAAACGCCATACAGACTGTTTTTTTTGGTGTTTAGGTAGAGACATGACTTAGTGAGCCAGTCATCAGTGTGAGCCATTGCAGCTGTAAGTGTGGATGCTATCTCTTGGTAGTTCTTAGCATGTGTAGAGATTACAGCATCATCTGCATACATCTGAACGTCAGGTCAGGTCATTTATATACAGTGCAAACAAGATTGGACCACATATGGAGCCTTGGGGGACCCCTACTGGACATTCACAGAATGGGGACTTTGAATCATTAATACGGACACATTGCTTTCTACTGGACAGGTATGATTTTATCCAGTGGAGAGCTTGTTATTTTTGTCGTTGTTCTCTGTACTGACAGCACTCCAAATGTACAATAAAATGAGCTCAATGTTAAAATTGACCGGAGTTCTCCTTTAAGCAAGCAATGCAGAATTGATCAGATGATTTCATTATCAAGGGGAGCGAAACAAGTTTCTCAGGCCACACTAGATAAGTTGGTCATCAACTTTATTTGTGAAGGCCTTCAGCCATTCTCAGTAGTTGACCAACCTGCCTTCAAGACCCTGATTAACACTCTTCACCCCAGTGCAACTTTGATGTCACGACCAATGGTGCGATGTCACGATCAACAACAACAGACTGTTGGAGTGTGAGGCAGAGAAGCTTCTGAGGTTGTGGATGATGAATGCCATCTGCAGTTTATAAGACCAAATCAACCCAGATGGTGTTCACTATACCTGGCTGTCGAAAGGGTGGTCCGTATAATTAAAGACCAAGATGAGGAGGCGATTCATAATGTGTGTGGGGCCTTCAAAAGAAACATGTAAGTGTGTTCTCTTAGTTATTTTACTGAATAATTCACCTTTATTAATCAAGGATATTGCTGAAGCTTGATTTGCCAATAAACATATATTTTAGGTTGAATCCAACTGAGATTGCCTTTCTCTCTGAGTATGTAGCAGTGATGAAGCCTGTGACATCAGCACTCACTGTCCTACAGTCTGAGAGCAACCCCCACATGAGATGTTTGCTCCCAACGGTTTTCCAACTACGGGCAAAACTGAGGAGAATGGAGGCTTAATCTTTATGAAGAACAAAAAAAATTGTACATTTGTACAGGTTACCTTTGTAGTTAACATGGTTTATGTATAATATATTTTTATGGGGTTATCTGTAACTTTTGCTTATCTTTTTCATGGTTCTGTAGTTAGTCTACAGTACACATCAGTGAGCTTCACAGTCTTTCTCTTGCACTAAACCTGAATTTACATACAACCCCCCCCCCCCCCCCCCCCCCCCCCCCCCTGTTATTATAGGGTTAGATTACATCTGGAAACATCTGAGAACATTCCCAAACCAAGAATCCCAGCCCCAGAGATGTGAGATGTCGGATGAAGAGGACTTCTTTTCATCAATGAAGGCAAGCCCTCCAGATGCCACAGGTGAACTGCAGGGATACCTGGCATGCACTTCTGAAAACATGGAGCTTCTTCATACGTTCCCATGAGTACAGAAATTGTCTCTACGTTTGAATACAGGACGTCCTGCTTCGGCAGCCTGTGAACGTTTGTTCAGTTGTGCTGGGCAACTATTCACTGCCAAGCGAGCTATATTGACTGTACAAACTTTGAAAATCAACTTCTGCTAAATCTAAACATGGCATTTAAGGAATGAAGTGTGATTGAAATTTTGTTGTTTCTGGTAGTTCAGTTTTCTGATAATTCTGAATATAGTGGCCTATAAATACAGCTTTTGAGGAGTGAAGCGTTTGTTGAGGGGTTATATAATGTCTTTTTTTTTTTACAGGTTAAATACTTACAGGTAGCTAATGCCTTTTCAAGAGCTGAATATTTTGTTTTCAATAAATGTTTGGTATTTATAACATTTAGTAGTTCAGTTCTTTTTTACTATATGACACCTCCTATAAGTGGGTTGGGTATCGTTTCAATTATAGTGATTCTGCTTTTGCTTACAAATTACAATTCTTATTGATTCCCAGTTTTGATTTTAATAAGGTATATATTAGATTTAGATATCAAACATTTATAATGTGTCTTATTGCAAAACATTTTGTTGCAGCTTAATACAATTAACAAAAATTAAAAAAACTGAAATCAAACGTAATTTAAAATGAATTTATTTTTTTAATTTAAAATAACACTGCATTGTTTTCTTTTTATTAAATAGACTATAGACTGCTGTCACTTCAAGATCAAATAGGCAAGGCAAGTTTATTTATATAGCACATTTCATACACAATGGCAATTCAAAGTGCTTTACATAGAAGAAATTAAAATAATAATAATAATAAACAAAACAAAAACAAATACACGCATCCAATATAATGACACATGTGTGCTTTCTTTCCCAACTGTTCACATTTACTTTGGACAAAACTGATTGCGTTTATGAGGATATTTTGGCATAATTTTGTGTATATTTATGATCCATTCAAGCATAAGAAGATATGAAAGGTTATATTTAATATCTGTGCAAATCCATTGAAATCCATTCGTACACATTCTTATTATACATGAACTTAATATTTGTTGAAAAAGGAACATGATGGAGAATATTTATCAGGTTAGATGAATCACACTGCTGCTTTCTGAAAGGAGAAATACAGAAATATAACACAAAGATCAATATAACATCAGATTTCTGCTTCAGTTTTCACTCTATTTCTCTGTATATGATGTGTGTGTTTCACCTTTTCTGTGACTCCACCTGACACCATCAGAATAAATCTGTGAAAACGAGAAACTGCGAATGAAAAACACAGAACATCAGATTATAGCAGTTCCAGTGGGTCAAACAGTGACAATTAATAAATCAGACTTCGAATGAAAGCATCTGCCAAATGTTTACAGTTGTGGTGATAAATTTACATACAACTTGCAGAATCTACAGAATGTGATTATAAAAATAAAAAAAATACTTGAACTGAATTTCACATAATAACATGTTTTCATAAAGTTCACCAGACAAAATAACTATAAACTTATGACCATAATTTTAAGTGTGAATGATGCTTTTCCTGTATATAGAGTGACTGAAAAGTTATAGTGTAGAACTTCTCGGTTACGTCTGAAACCCCTGTTTCTAGTCGACATATCGACTGATTGGGATCACGCTTAGGGAGCCTGTAATGTTTGAGTATTGTTAAAAAGAGCCAATGCACATTGCCGTGCGTGAATTGCATCACAAGCTCCGCCTCGCAGCGAGTGGTATAAATACAGAAGTGGATGCACACACCAGTTGTTTTTCACTGAGAAGCCGAGCAGAGCCCGGAGTCAGCAGTGGTCCAGCAATAGTGGCGACGGGACTACGTCTCCGTTCCCTCCTTCAGGGAACGAGGGTTACATACGTAACCAAGATGTTCCCTTTCGGCCGCTCATGTTCGACGTAGTCGACGTACCGACTGATTGGGATCCCTATTAAAACGCCACCAGTGCTGCCACCTTCCAGTGCCTGGACAAAAGCCTCTTGATCCTCCTATTGAGGCGGAGATAGGACAGGGCTTAGGCCAGGAAAGTCACTGCTGTTCCACAGGACCACTGGGAAAGCATTAACCTTTCGTTGGAAGGAATACACTGCGGAAGACACATCCTGCCTGTAGGGAGGTAACATGTGGAGAATAACACAAATGGACTGAGCGAATTACCGGGCAGTACAACATGTCACTGAGGGGGCTCCAGCAGAAAACAGGAGACGCACCCGGTCAGAGGAAGACATGGGCTCGCCGCAGGGAGCCGTACCGTGGAAGACTACACATATGGGATCGCCGTAGGGATCACAACAGATGGACCCAGCCTAACACAGTTTCCACCAGTGCATACGAGTGATAGGCCTAGCATCGGACGCTCCGCTAACTCAACAGTGTTCGGCAAAAGGGGAACTTAACTGGAGCAAGAGCGGTGCACATATCCAGTCCATAGGAGGAAATGGCGCAGCAAGCCGACACTACGAACCGGACTAACAGTGAAGCTGACTTCATGTGAAGGGAGCCCATGGAAGCAACCGGCTCGACACATAGGCTTGCTCCCCTCAGGAACCTGACGATCAAATCAGGCCCCCTGGCTTGGTAGCTCCTAGAGTGGGCTGGGCACCCCGTCTGCGGCCGGGTGGAGGATGCTGCGGAGACCCAGCGGGAGTAGAGGCGGCGACAGACGGACACCCTCTGCGACGAGCATGCGGAGGATCTGCCCCAGGCGGACGGGTGGAGGCAGTAGCGACAGCTGGGGCAGGATGTGCTGAATGGCCTCCGTCTGCTTCTGGGCAGCAGAGAACTGTTGGGCGAAGTTCTCCACTGCGTCGCCGAATAGCCCAACCTGTGAAATGGGGGAGTCCAGGAGTCAAACCTTGTCCGCATCCCTCATATCCGCCAGGTTGAGCCAGAAATGGCTCTCTTGGACCACAGGTGGACATCGCCAGACCGATTGCGCGAACTGCAACCTTTGTGCCCCGGAGGGCGAGGTCGGTCGCAGTGTGGAGCTCACCCATGAGCTCACGGTCTACCCTCGTGCATATTAATGAGTGCTTGGGCCTGGTGGACCTGAAGCAACGCCATGGCATGCATAGAAGAAGCGACTTGCCCACAGGCTTTGTAAGCCTTGCCCGTAAGGATGGATGAGAACTTATAGGCCTTAGAGGGGAGACGAGGATCCCCCTTCCATGAGGTAGCGGTCGCCGGACACAGTTGCATCGCGACAGACCGCTCCACTGGAGGGATAGCCTCGTAACCCTTCGCCCATCAAGGTTAGTGAGGGGGCAGGAGCTACTGAGGCGGGTTCTGGCAGAGAAAGGTGCCGTCCATGACCTAGTAAGTTACTCATGCACTTCAGGGAAGAAAGGTACTGGGGCAGTGGGCTGAGAACCAGCCCGGCCCGCCCCGAGAAACCAATCATCCAACCGAGACGGTTCGGGACACAGTGGAGGATTCCAGACGAGCCCGATCGCCTCGGCCCCAAACACGTGCTGCATCTATCGTGACCGTCAGGGGGACAGAGCCCTGTCGCACCCAGAAACACACGGATGGAATGGCATCTTGAACAAGACACAAACACACCCGTGTTGCTCTTTCAGGAAGTGGGACCCGTCACCAGTGCCGGAGCACACAGGGGAACAACCGCGGCAACACTTCACAAACAACCGGTCGTCAACAGAACACTCTTTATAAAAATGCTGTTAAAACAGCAGTTGAGAGCTTCCGTAGCTCGCGATCACCGCTGCACTCGCTATAGAAACTCCAGCACTGGGAGAGTCTTCCAGAAGAACACCGACACTCGCTCGTTGTACACACAACACTCTTCAGAGACATCAGAAAACCCGATCGGCTCCGAAGTGAAAGACAACTGGTGCGTGCATCCACTTCCGAATGTATACCCACTGAATTTATATGGTGCGTGTGATTCAATTCACGCACGCGAATGTGCATTGGCTTGTTTTAACAACACTCAAAGATGACAGGCTCCCTAAGCGTGATCCAATCAGTCGATACGTCGGCTACGTCGAATGTGAGCGACTGAAAGTGAACTGATTTTACACATTCAGACACCAGAGAAGATATGTTCATGAATAAAGATACATAACAGTGTTTGATCTTAAACATCATAAATACTCACAGTTTGGTTTGCCGCCATACTTGCTGTTTTGTCTGAACATCAGCTCCTTTTCCGGCTCATTAGATTGTTCATGTTTGTCCTTTTTGTTTGCCATTTTCCTCTGTCCAAATGTATTTAATTGTTCTGTAGTTTGTGAAGCTCCACACATGTTCTCCCATGTGGTAATTTCTCATATATTCTGACTTTGGTAATATCTGTTCAAAAGAATACAGTGGTTCAGTTTAGAGTGAAGTTTAAAATGAATGATTGTTGAGCAATAAAGGTTTACATTTCAGTTTCACTATAAAATACTTTAGTCTCACGTCTATTGATATAGTTTTAATATCATAAATATAAGGCAATTGTTAGGGTCGTTTGTTTGTTATTGTTGTGTTTGTTTGTGTTTTCTTCATTATAATATGTTGTGTATATATTTTGCTATTTAGTAACTTTATAACTATTTAGTAACTTTATATATAGATTAAAATATTTAACATGTTTATTTTTACATTCCCTCTTTTTGCATTTGTAAAATATATTTTTTACCCCTTAACAGATCTTGTATCAATTAAGTAACTTTAGATTTGATAAAAGGGGCAGGTCTTTTAAAATAACTATTTACATCACTATACCATTTACAACATCAAACTAAAAATGTAAATTTTATCGGAAATGCTGTTTTTCTAAAGAATTGTTCTTACGTCTGTTAATATAGTATAACATTACAGATTTTTGGCCATTGTTATTTTTTACATTTTGTGTGTGTGTACATATATATATATATATATATATATATATATATATATATATATATACACACACTACCGTTCAAAAGTTTGGGGTCAGTAAGATTTTTTAAATGTTTTTAAAAGAAGTCTCTTCTGCTCACCAAGGCTGCATTTATTTGATAAAAAAAAAAAAAAAAAAAAAAAAAAAAAAAACAGTAATATTGTGAAATATTATGACAATTTAAAATGACTGTTTCCTATTTTAATATATTTTAAACTGTCATTTATTCCTGTGATCAAAGCTGAATGTTCAGCATCATTACTCCAGTCTTCAGTGTCACATGATCCTTCACAAATCACTCTAATATGAGGATTTGATGATCAAGAAACATTCATTATTATTATCAATGTTGAAAACAGTTGTGTACTATTCAAAATTCTTTGATGAGTAGAAAGTTCAAAAGAACATTTTAGAATATTTTCTAACATTATAAATGTCTTTACTGTAACTTTTGATCAGTTTAACTCATCCTTGATGAATAAAAGTATTGATTTATTTTATTTCTTTCCCCCAAAAATAAAATTAAAATTCTTACTGACCCCAAACTTTTGAACGGTAGTGTTTAATGTTACAAAAGCTTTAGATTTCAGATAAATGCTGTTCTTTCGAACTTTCTATTCATCATAGCATCATGAAATAAAAATGTACACAACTGTTTTCAACATTGATAATAATCATAAATGTTTCTTGATCATCAAATCCTCATATTAGAGTGATTTGTGAAGGATCATGTGACACTGAAGACTGGAGTAATGATGCTGAACATTCAGCTTTGATCACAGGAATAAATGACAGTTTAAAATATATTAAAATAGGAAACAGTCATTTTAAATTGTCATAATATTTCACAATATTACTGTTTTTTGTTTTTGTTTGTTTTTTATCAAATAAATGCAGCCTTGGTGAGCAGAAGAAAACGTTAAAAAATCTTACTGACCCCAAACTTTTGAACGGTAGTATATATATATATATATATTTTTTTTTTTTTTTTTTTTACCACACAACAGATTTTGTATCAGTTTAGTAACTTTAGATTTGAGGAAAAGGGGCCTTGAAAAAGATCTACTTATAGCACTATAATATTTACAGCTTTCTTAGCTTTAGCTTTCTACTCATTTATGGCAATCAAATTCACTAATTGTTGGCAATCAAATTCACTAATAGTTCTAATAAAGTTAATTTGCTGTTACTGTCGTTAAATTGCTTCATAATTCAGCTCGTCCGTTTACCTCAGAGGTAGCGAAGTGAATGAGCTAAGTCTGTCTCGGAGGGAAAAAAAGAGGGGGTTGGGAAAACAACAGAAAATAACATATCTGGAGCTGAATTTGAATATTGCACCAATTTTGTGATTGGCTGTTATGTGGTGTGGGGCCAGGGTGGGCCAAGCTTCTGATTGGGTGCAATCAGACCCCCGTGGAGCCGAGCCTGTTTTATCTTGTGCATCAACACATGCAACATGATGTTTTGCTGTTCATCTGCTGTGGTTTGTTTAAGTAGGGTAGGCTCATAAAAAGGCACAAGTTTCTCACACTGCAGAGACTCAGCTGTGGTTTGCTCATGTAAGATATAAAAGGTTCATGTGTCTTCACACTGCAGAAACTCAGAGCTAAGTTCTGTCTTGCTGGGTGTGAATGTCACACTGAACAGTGTTGTTGAGATATTTCTGCTGTAAAGGTGTGTGTTGTTAAGAGAGTTACTGAACTAACAAGCGCTTTCTTGAATATCTCTAAATTATATTTAGTGGAACATTTCTTTTGTAGAGAGATGAATGCCAGTTTATTGTGTGTGCCCTTCATTTCTCTTTTTTTATTTTATTTATTTTTTACTTTTAATTTAAGAAGTTGTTTCATTGTAAGGAACACTGTATTTTGTTTGGCTGTCATATTTTTACATTGTTTTATTGTAGTATGTGGACCTGGAGATGAGAGAACTAATGATAACATGAGCAGACATGAACATGCTTACTGTTGTAAGGCCTGCCCAATCTGTCCAACGTCAGTTTCCTAAGCGGGTGAAGGTTTACTGCTCGTTACTGTCCGTGTGGCAAAGTAATTTGATTCCAATTAAGCTTTTACCTGACTCCATTTTATCACGACCTCGAATTTAGGTTAGAATGCCCATTAGTTATTGCTCATTTATATAACAGTACTATAAAGTGTTGCCATCATGTGAAACTCCTTGTAATGCATTTATGACTGATTTGTTTTTTTCTTTTTCTTCAATTAGGAGATTAATATCTAATGCAACAATATATACTACGTTCAAAAGTTTGGGGTCTACAATTGCTAATACAATTAAGTGATAATAAAGATTTATATTTTGAATAAATGCAGTTCTTTTTTAAACATTTTATTCATCAATAAATCCTGAAAAAAGCATCACAGGTTCCAAAAAAAATAAAAAAAATAAAAAAAAATAAATATATATATATATATATATATATATATATATATATATATATATATATATATATATATATATATATATATTTTTTTTTTTTTATTTTATTTTTTTTTTTTTTTTTTACCACACAACAGATCTTGTATCAGTTTAGTAACTCTAGATTTGAGGAAAAGGGGCCTTGAAAAAGATCTACTTATATCACTATAATTTTTACAGCTTTCTTAGCTTTAGCTTTCTACTCATTTATGGCAATCAAATTCACTAATAGTTGGCAATCTACACATATATACATATATATATATTAGTGGTGGGCCGTTATCGGCGTTAACGCGCTGCGTTAACGCGAGACTCTTATCGCGCGATAAAAAAAATATCGCCGTTAATCTATTCTCCAAGTTGGGTTGGGAGCTGGCTCAAGCTACACAAGCTATGATGACGCAATCTACCCGCGGCCGCGAGGAACACCCGGCTGCAACGCATCATATTCGTCGTCATCTTAAGTAAACACGGCTGAAAGTGAAAGCTGGTGTAAAAGATCCGTGCAACATCCATTATTTGGACTTGGTTCGGATTTAAGCCGTCCGACGTAGACTGTGTGGTGTAACAGCTCGGTAAGTTAACACACGATCCAGTGTGATCCGTTCTACCACCTCAAATTCAAAACGAAACACATCACTGAATACCAGCGCGCGTATTATTCCCAATATATCTTAGTGAGTGGTGTAGCACATAATCTCTTTTTATTAAAAGCGCCCGATTTTAAGAATCGTTGTTGTGTTTCTTTTTAACTGAAAAGACATCAGTTAGATAATATTCTAATTTTAAATTTGTGGTTTCATAAGCTCCAAGCCATAATAAACATTAGACCTACTTAAGTCTCTGCAGTGTACTTAAATTTTATTTATCTGCAAAATTATGTTGTATACTTACAGTTTTGCACAATATATGTTCTCAAAACTACATACACCCTTTAAAAAAAAAAAAAAAAAAAAAAATACATTTAGCAGTTGTTTAGCAGGGTCTGTGTAACCTGTTCTGAAATGGTTTTATTATAATATATATCGTTATCGCAAGAGGCTGCAATGTATATCACAATATGGATTTTAGGCCATATCGCCCATCCCTAATTGATAGCCTATAGTAGTTGATAATAACATAGGCCTACCTAATGTTGCCTACGGACGGTAACAGTACAGTAGTAACCTTTTACAGTCTATGAGTAGAACAGCTTTCTCAAGCAGTTTGTGATGCATTGTGGAAACAGGAGATTAGCCCCTGGTCTAATGCGCCACCTGGCTTGAGAAACCCGTTCTAATAGTCATTATTTGGGTAGCACACATATTCTGAATGCCTTCGGCAGAATTCAAATGAGCCATTTTAATCTAGATTAATCTAGATTAATTTCAAAATTAATCTAGATTAATCTAGATTAAAAAAATTGATCTATGCCCACCTCTAATATATATATATATATATATATATATATATATATATATATATATATATATATTAAGCAGCACAACTGTTTCTACATTGATAATAAATCCTCATATTAGAGTGATTTGTGAAGGATCATGTGACACTGAAGACTGGAGTAATGATGCTGAAAATTCAGCTTTGATCACAGGAATAAATTACACTTTACTATATATTCACATAGAAAACAGCTGATTTACATTTTTACACATTTACACTGTAATAATATTTCACAATATTACAGTTTTTTCTTTATTTTTGATGAAATAAATGCAGGCTTGATGAGCCTAAGAGACTTTTTTCTAAAATATAAAACATTTTTATTGTGTCCAAATGCTTGACCAATATATATATATATATATATATATATATATATATATATATATATATATATATATATATATATATAAAAGGGCTGGGAATCGATAAAAAAAAAACTAATTAATTGCACAATTTGCTGTAATTAATTGCAATTAATTGCATTTCCCCCAAGCTTGTAATCATCAATATTTAAACTTAGAATCACCTAATTAATTTAAACACATGAAAAAAAAAAAAAAAGGAACAGAAAATAGCCCTATATTAAACCAATATTAAACATCAATATATCAATATATTATTCTTTTTCAATAATCAATCAACATAATCAATTTAACAGATTTTTTTTTAGATTTACAAACATTTCTTTATAAACATGTACATGATTGGAGTGTTTGGGCCGTTAATGACAGAACAGAACGCGCAGCGCAAACACGGAGCGAAACATTGAGCAGAGAGCGCAGCGCGCCGACACACACACACACACACACACACACACACGGAACGGAGAGCGCGACTCACACACAGAGCGAAAAAAAAAAACGCTCATGAAAGGTGCGCGAGAATGAAAACTGATCGCCGAACACGGAGGGGCGGGACGGCATATTTTCGGCCTTTTCAATAGCAGCCGCAACAGGAAATCATTAAAACGAGGCAAAAAAAAAAAAAAAAAAAAAAAGTGCTGCGTTAATTGCGTTATTTTTTTTAACTCGTTAAACATCTCAAATTAATCGCAAAGATTAACGCGTTAATTCCCCCAGCCCTAATATATATATATATATGATACTTTGTCAAAGAATTCCAAAACCAGAATTTATTAAAATACTGGAAAATACTAGATATTATCAATCCATAAGCCTTATGGAAAATCTCTAATCAGCAGTTTCTGATTCACCTTCAGTGACATTTAGAAAATAATATTCATATGTTATAGAAACTGTCAATAGACAAAAAAAAAATGAAAAGGTCGACAGTTTCATTCCCTGTCTTGTGTTTTTACATCACTGTAAACTGTTAGACTCTATAGATATCGTACAAAACATAAAAGAAAACAGAAAACTATAAAATTAGGGTTGATAATCAAATCACAATTCATAAATCATCATTTGTCTATAGACATAAATGTCTTGATTTAAATAATTAAAAAATATATATATCTTAACAAAAGCATTAAAGATAAAGTGTTTTAATCACCTTGATGAGCAGAAGAGAGGACACATCCAGTGCAGCGCTGAGAGATCAGACCGCTCAGAAAGATCAGCTTTCATACAGTGTGTGAAGGTTAAACTCCTCCTCTGGTGCTATACTATAGACTGATGCAGGACCAGTGTCATAAAGTCACACACGCACAGTTATTTAAGCTAACGCTCCTTACTGAACAACACAACATTAAACCAAAAAAGCACTTAAATCAACAAATAAATCTCTATATTTATTACTCTCTATTACTCTCTCTATATTTCTCCTCTGCTCTTGCTGGTCTCATAATCTAGCTTTCTAATAAACCTGATATTATATTATATAAATATTGTGGCTTTGTGGCAAATTACTTGTGATATTCCTCATTTGTAAGTGGATAAAAGCATCTGCTAAATTAATAAATGTACAGTACAGTATATATTTGCAGTATTTTGTGCTGTATTTTTATTTAGTATTTCGTTGTTTAATTTATTCATATCTGTGCTTTGTATTCACTCAGTTGTTCATCTTTAGTGTGTTTGTTTTGTGTATCTACAGTAAACATCGATTTATTTGTTCTGTTTTTCATGAAATTATGTTTCATTAAACAAAGTTCGGGAGGAGCACGTATCAGCATGAGTGGAAGCATATATATATATAAATATATTCACCAACATTCCTCAACAGTTTTTCAGCATCCCTCCGCCACTCCGACTCCTCACTCTTGGCCTGTTCTTCCACAGACAGGAATACGGGGGAGTACTCTGAGTCAATACCGAGCCCGGAGCCCTCTCCTCAGACAGCACGCCAAATACGCATACCATTTATTGCGTTTGTCTGAGTTATTTGTAAGAGTGAACTTGTGAATGAGGAAGCACACTGTATTCATTGCTTAGCTGCGCATTGCATATGACACTAGTTTTAATACTAGTCCTATGGTTATACAACATGCTTGTTGTATCAGTTTGTTGCCGCTAGTCAGAGCTATTGCTGTAGGGTGTATGCTTCCCCTGCCAAACTACACTAGTTTTAGTAGTATTAAATTAGTACTAGTTCTGTGATAATGCAACATGCTAGTTGTATCAGATTTTGCTGCCGCTAGGGGTGTAAGCTTCCCCAAATACATCCCATACGATTGTTAAATTGGCTACAGCAGAACACTTGTTGCAAACATGTCCTTGCTTGCTCCAGCTTGGATCTATAGTGCTCAACATTTGCCGCTGAAATCAGGATACATAACCACATTAAAATATGCATGTATACTGCTTGAGCATTCGGTATTGGCAACATACTCGTTTAGGCCATCTGGGTAAGGGCAACATGCTTGTTGCTGAAGGCTTTCTGGTATTGTTTGCAACATGTTGTCGCTCAAGCTTGTATTGGCAACATGCTGTTGCCTTAGCTCACTCAGGTCACTGCATTAAAAAAAATGTTTGGGGTATATTGGCATATGGTTATGGTTTGGGGGGTTATTGCTGCTATGCGCAGGGAGTTCTCGGACAGAACAGAACCTTACCGGCAATCCAAACTGTATGCTAATGGTCATTTGTATTTGACGATAGTGGTCCTGACAGAATTTGCTTCCAAACGAACATAGGGATTCCACGGCGCAACTTATGCGAGTAATGCGACGTACTGCTGATATTTAGGCTACGCCATGATGCGCTTCGCTACTTCTGACGTCATAAGTTGCGTAAGTTGCACTTTATATGCAATCTGTACTGTATATGTTCATTTGGCTGGAAGCTAGAATTTTACTTTGTAGTATTAAATATGAATATTTTTCTTACACAGACTCACCGCTTTGCTTCAGCAGGCCTTTAGTAACCCCCCAGAGCAGTGTGGAGCACTTATATAATGGAAGGATGCACTTTTATGAGTTTCAATCTGATGTTGCAATTCACTGCCATTATAAAGCTCGGAAGCGTCAGGGTGTTTATTAATATAACTCTGATTGTATTCGTCTGAAAGAAGATTGTCATATACACCTAAGATGGCTTAAGGGTGAGTAAACCATGGGCTAATTTTAATTTTTAAGTGAATTACTCCTTTAAATAGCTGTCAACGGAGACCCTCACCCCCCGTTCTTGGTATGTGACCTAAGAACGATCTTACATTAAAGGTACATAAAGGTGCTGAGGTCTGACTTTGTGGTGCTCTGAAATTAAGTTATTTTATGTGATTTTGCTCGTTTCTATGAAACTGAAAACATTTGAACCAGCTGGGGACTTTGACACAAGACAAAACAGAACAGATGTTTCAAAACCAATCAGATAACGTTACTATGGCTTTGTATGGCAGTAACGTTAGCCAACTAGTTTACGGTTAGACTAGGCTAGCTATCGATAACGTTACACTGACACAACTTAAGTTAATGCTCTGAATTCGCAGCTAATATCAAATCCATAACTTTTTGATCAAGTTAAAATTTTCAGGTCAACCACAAATAATCCCACTACCTTTTAATATCATCCGATAACTAATTCAATGCCGATTTGTTGCTTTGCCCACTTACCACTTCAAGGCCATCTGTAAAACATTGCCAGCTCAACGTGCGAGACGAGTGAGTTGCTTGAACATACACAGCAAAGATTCTCGAGCGCTACGCGATTTGATATACAGACACCATATTAGGAAAAAGAGCTGATGCTGACCGATTTATTACACATCCAGAAGAATACATTTGAGTCGTTATAGGCTCTGGTATATTATGGAGCATAATAGGAATAAAGTTGTGACAAAAAAATTATCAGGGAGGAAAAATCTGAGGGGGCACGTGCCCCCTCACTTTGAATGGGCATGACGCCACTGCATCTGGTTATATCTTAAAACAGGAGAAATAAATCAATATTTACTGTAGATCAGTTAACAAAAAACACACTGTATTTATATGAATAAAACAAATACAACGAAATACTAAATATAAACACATTCTGCAAATACACTGTACTTTAAGATATACATTTATTAATTTAGCAGATGCTTTTATCCACTTACAAATGAATATCACAAGTTATTTGCCACAAAGCCACAATATTTATAGAATATAATATCAGGTTTATTAGAAAGCTAGATTAGGAGACAAGCAAGAGCTGAGGAGAAATATAGAGATTTATTTGTTGTTGTTGTAAGTGCCTTTTTGGTTTAATGTGGTGTTGTTCAGTAAAGAGTCGGCAAAACTTCAAAAGTTATGATGATCTCAGCAGAGATGGCGGGAAGTTCATTTCACTGAGAGATTCTGCTAAGGCAAATCGGTTAACAGGAAGTATTGAGATGAAGTGTTTGTGGTTTCAGTAAATGAGACTGTGGGTGCATAATTCTGAAACTGATCAGCCTATCAGGAGCCAGAGGAGGAGTTTAACCTTCACACTAAAAACTGATCTTTCTGAGCGGTCTGATCTCTCAGGGCTGCGCTGGATGTGTCCTCTCTTCTGCTCATCACAAGGTGATTAAACACTTAATCTTTAATTGTTTTGTAAAGAGATTTTTCGGTTACTCTATATTTTAAGGTGTCATTCTTACAGTGTAATTATATATTTATTATTTTATTTACCTTTATTTTACCAGGAAGTAATATAGTAATATTTTACAAGAGAGACCTGGCCAAGGTAGCAGCCATATATGAAGACAACATTATTATTATTAATAATAATAATAATAATAATAATTCTATATTAGAACATAGTATCCTCTCAACAAAAACAATCACAAGCCTCATTACCACTGTTTTTATGATGCCTTTAAATTCACCAGTAGACACCAATCTGTAGTTTTAGATCTTTTTAAGTGCTGTGTAATATTAAGCAACTACATGTATATCTACTATAGGATTAGGGTTTGGTTGAGGGTGAGTTGCATGTAATTATGCATAATTTACTGTTATTACTATGGTAAGTACATGTCATATATGTAACAAGGACACTGTAAAATAAAGTGTTACCGATTTTTCCAAAGACAAAGATATCCAGACATTAATGTCTCTATTATAGCGAAACTGAAATGTAAACCTGTATTGCTCAACAATCATTAACTGATGTCAAACTTCACTCTGAACTTACTGTATTCTCTTGAACAGATATTACCAAAGTCAGAATATATGAGAAATGGGAGAACTTGAATGGAGCTTCACAAACTACAGGATAATGAAACATGTGGACAAGAGAGAGAGAGAAGAATGGGGAACCAAGAGGACAAAACGTTACAATCTAATGAACCAAAACAGAAAAACACGCCAGGTCTAGTCAGACAAAACAGCATTAATAGTGACAAACCAAACTGTGAGTATTTATGATGTTTAATATCAAACTGTCATATTTCATCATCTTCAGTGTTTCATCTTCTCTGGTGTCTGAATGTGTCACATCAATTATAAACTACAGTGGTGGTCAGTATTAATGGCACCCCTGGTAAATAAGATCAAAAATGGTTGTAAAAAAAATCAATCTGCATTGTTTATCCTTTTGATCTTTCATTAAAAAAATTGAAGTAAACGAATTGAAAGTGGGGGGTAAATCACATTATGAAATAAATGATTTTCTCCAAAACATGTTGGCCATAATTATTGGCACCCCTAGAATTTTTTATGCAAAATATCTCTGAAGTATATTGCCATTAATATTTACCTTTATTAGCACACCAGGGTGACTAGGAACATGAAACTGTCCAGCTATGACTTCTTGTTTCACAGGAGTTTAAATATGAGGAAACACAAAGGCCAAATTCCCTGAATCATCACAATGAGTAAAACCACAGAATATAGTTCTGATGTGCAGCAAAAGATTGTTGAGCTTCACAAAATCGAAAGTGGCTGTAAGAAAATATCTAAAGAATTGAAAATCCCCATTTTGACCATCAGGGCAATAATTAAGAAGTTATAATCAACTAAAGATGTTACGAATCTGCCAGGAAGAGGACGTGTGTCTATATTGTCTTAATATGCGGTGAGGAGGAAAGTTTGAGTGGCCAAAGACTCTTCAAGGATCACAGATGGAGAATTACAGAGATTACTGGAGTCTTGGGGTCAGAAAGCCTAAAAAATGATCAAACAACCCCTACATCCCCACATGTTGTCTGGGAGGGTTTCAAGAAAAATCCTCCTCGCTCCTCCAAAAACAAACTCCAGCATATTCAGTGGTCAGACACGACTGGATCTTCAAAAGGGACCGGATTCTGTGGTCAGATGAAACAAAAAAAAGAGGTTTTTGGCAGCAAACCCACCAGATGTGTTTGGTGCACACAAGGATGAAGAGTACCCCATGCCTACGGTTAAATACACTGCTGGATATTATATGTTGTGGGCCTATTTATTTGCTGGAGGTCCTGGACATCTTGTTCAGATACATGGTATTATGGATTCTAGCAAATACAAACAGATAAAAAATCTAAACCTGACGGCCTCTGCTAGAAATCTTATAATGGGCCGTGGTTGGATCTTCCATCAGGACAACGGTCCAAAACAAACATCAAAATCAACACAAAAATGGGCAACTGAGCACAAAATGAATTTTGATTCTGTATGGAGGAATGATCTCTGATCTCTTGTCAGGTGTTCTCCAAACTCATCAGGCATTATAGGAGAAGACTCAGAGCTGTTATCTTGGCAAAAGGAGGTTGCATAAAGTATTTAATAAAAGGGTATCAGTAATTGTGGCCAGCGTGTTTTGGAGAAAAACTTTTATTTTATAATGTGATTTACCCCCCACTTTCAATTCTTTTACTTCAGTGAAAGGTTTGATTTTTGCGAATTTTTTGAATGAAAGATCAAAAGGATAAACAATGCAGATTTATTTTTTGCAGCCATTTTTGATCTTATTTACCACGGGTGCCATTAATTCTGACCACCACTGTATAACTTTTCAATCACTCTACAGTATATATAGGAAAAGCAACAAGCAACTTTGTGGTCAGAAGTTTATATTTTGTCTATTTGGGATTAAAGTGGGATTAGTCAGGTCGGGGAACCCTCAAATTTGTGTAGGTGCAACAGGAAAAATGACTCACCGTGGGACAACATATTGAGTGTTGTGGTAGAGCAATACTTTTTGGAACAAGAGTGTCACTGTGGCACCAAGTATCACAATACTTATTTACTTGATATTTTAATGGCTTTATTTTGGTCCATCTACATCTACACTGATATGATGACGATACTGTGTTAATATTGCTGAACACCACAATAAGGAACACAACCTTGTTTTTCACAATGTAAATTCAAACATAAAAATAGCTGAAGACACCTATAACAGAAATAAATCACAACCACAATTATGTAAATTTGACATTAGTCTACTTCACCTTTGACCTTTAACTCCACTGCAACATCCACTTGCTCTGGCTAGAACAGCGACTGTTCAACACAGTCTCACTCAGGGGCGGACTGGGGGACAATCCAGCTCTAGCACTATAGCCACACCAGCCCACATTACCACCCACAGCCCCAGCCTCTTTCCATCGCAGTGACACTGATTTATTAATTGTCTCTGTTTGAGCAGGAATTGCTATAATCTGATGTGTGTGTTCTTCATTCACAGTTTCTCATGTTTCACCGATTCATTGTGATGTTTTAGTCACAGAAAAGGTGAGACACACACATCATATACAGATAAATCTGCAGAAATCTGATGTTATATTGATCTGTGTGTTATATTTCTGTGTTTCTCCTTTCAGAAAGCATCAGTGTGATTAATCTAACCTGATAAATATTCTCCATCATGTTCCTTTCTCAACATATAATAAGTTCATGGTTCAGACACTGTTACTGTATATAAGATGAATGTGTATGAATAGATTTTATATGTATATAGTACATGTTTGGATTGACTTTATTCTCTCCTGGAGTTGTACAGATTTGTAAACATGTTCCAAGCTTCTTGTAAAAAATAATAAATACAAAAATTAGCTAAACTGTTAGTTTTGTGTGTTAATATTTTGTTGTACTTGATCCTTGATAAAAATCAGCAAGCGAGATCAATGTTAACATGTTCACAAACTTATAATAAATGATCTCTGAGTACTATTGAATACATCATTCTACAATTATCTATGGATATATGTCTTATAAATAAATAATATTCAATAAGCTATACTTCTTTTCATTTATCTATATAAATCTGCATATTATTGCTATTTATTTTTGTCGGTGAAGGTGGTAGTATAGTGGTATTGGTATTGATATTATAAAACTATTTGTCTTACTTCCCTCTCTTCGCCTACATAAATAACATTTCAGAAAACATTACCTATAAATATTTATAATGTGCATATTTTATAAGATATAAATGGTCTGGGTCGGGCGGCTGTTCTAGGTGCTGTCGGTGCGACCGGCGTGTCCTGTTGGCATGGGCATTTTTACCGCCGTTGCCCTAAATCCCTTCTCTCATGTAAAATAACTGTGTTGGACTGATATCTGGGTTGGATGTGTCTCTGGCTTTATCTCATTACATCTAACAGTTAATCAGAAGTGATACAGAAAATGGCTTTAATTAAACATTTATTGAACAACACAAGCCTCTCCAATCAGTGCACTTTTATAAAATAAATATAATAATTCTGTATAGATAATTATGTTATGTATATTGAAATTCTACATATGTTACATTTATTGTTCAACAAAAAATATTTTAGCAATATGTATAATTTTGTCAGAATTATTGTGCTCCTTCTGTCATGCTCAGTCTGTTTGTCGCGGCGACACTCGTTTATGGAAAGCGGAGATTCACTCCTGACAGCAAAATGGAAATATTTGCACAGATGCTGGTATATTTCAGTCTACTTGCGCTTCAGTATTTAAATAGGTAAGGCTTAAAACATGCAATGCTCATGAAATCTAATCTTGATGTAATCTTTGTGAGGTCAGAACACAAAATTTGTTGGGTGATCCAGACAAAGTGTCAGGGATCCACCAGATCTACACACTCCGCTCACTCGTTCACTCTCCCCGGAATACTGTTTCACCACACCTGCACCTCATCATCACCTCATCATTCACTCCCTTTAAATACAACCCTTCACCTTCTGTTCAATGTCTGGTCTCGTCTTTACATGGACGTACAAGACTCACTACCTGTTACTTACCTGATCTACCAACCTGAGGTACTCATCTCCATTCTCCATTCCAATCTGCCATCTGCCTTCTCCGTTGATCATCTTCATCATCCGTTTTCCACTCTGGTTTCCACTCCACCTGCAAAGACATTCATATTACTATAATCAGCTAAGTTCTATCTTCATCTCAAGTTTGCATGACCTACTCACCATTACATCTGCTGGTTCCGTGCTTCTGTTCTCAATAAACATTGTTTATATTTACTCACCTGTTTCAGGTTCAGGTTCAGGTTCCTTTATTTGTACCCGTAGGTTACAAATAAAGTAAGGTAAAACTCAGGTTTGAGTCTTCTCTAAACCTGACACAAAGCTTCATAATAAAATACAAATATTGTACAAGTCATTTTCAAACTGTGAGTATGCTATGCTTCAGCATGTAATTATACAATATTTTCAATATGAAAATTATGGTTTTATGTTTCTTTTAAGGTTTTGTTTGTTTGTTTTTTACCGAACACTTCAACATCCAGCACAAAATTAAAGAGATGAGCTTAGGAGGTTTCAACTATTACAATCTTCTTGGACAGCAAATAAACAGGGAATGGAATGTTCTAACAAAGCAAAACAATACACAATTAGATATTTTTCTTTGTGTGTGTGTGTGTGCGTGTGTGTGTACACACAAAAAAATAACTAGTCTACACTGTTCTGTTTCCTGTTGTGATGTGATGTGCGGTTTCTGGTTTCCAACGTCTGGTTAAGAAAGTGTCAGGTTGACTCAGCACATGCATGTTGCTTATAAAATGCATTCGCTATTTAAACAACGTGATGCAGGACTTGAAAATGAAACTGTCGGACTGAAACTAGTAAAACACATCAGCACCAGGTGCATGATAGAGCCCTAAGACTTGTGTTGTCATACAGCACATGAAGAATTATTAGGCAAGCTGATATTCTGATCATGTTTCTTTTTCCAACCTCACCCATCTTAATAGGATCAAATTAGGACTGTATACTCGTTTATAGGTAATATGTTGATGAGTGGATTAAAGCTGTGTTCAATGAACTATAAACACTTGATACCCTATAATTTAGTATTTATTAAAGTGCTCTTCTCCCAGTTGAACTAATATTTTTATACATGTTCAAACTCTTTAAATGATGATTCTATGTTGCTGTGAAATAATTTGAAATGACTTATTCCCAGTAACTAAATTAATTACTTAAAGCTTATCACAAAACAATAGCCAGTCAGAAAGCAAGCTGACAGTAGAAGCAGTCAATGCACAGCAGGCCATCCAGACATTTCTCGTTTTTTTTCTGCGATCCTGCAAATTTCTATAAAAGGCAGTCCAAACACTATTACAAAGTACCAACTACAAGCCAAGTATAGTACTAAATTACACTTTTAAATATCTCGATCAAAAGATTGAGTATAAGTATAGGCCAAATATGCTTTTCTGTAAGTCAAGTACTTAAGTCATTTTAAGTAATTTCTGAGAAGTGCATAAAAAGATGTATATTAAAAAACTTGACTAAACTTTTTTAGAAGGGTATACTGTATGTACAGACAAACTTATAGTTAGTAGTTTTTATTGATTTTCCAGTTACTATTTAAGATAAAAATTCCTGACCTTTCAGGCATGTGTGTCATCCTAGTTTGCATGACCAAAAAAAGCACAAATTTCCATTTTTCCTCTGAAATGCTTTCCTCATGAGACACAAGATTGTAAAAGTAAAGCAACACTGGTCATATAGAACCGCAGATTCAGTCACATCAAATGTGTTTATGATTCATGATATGCATAATCATCCTCATTGAGCTTCAGATCAGATTCTCTGATTTCTCTTCACTGTCTCTGATCCTGAAACTAAAGGCCTTTGAGTTTGAGAAAATCTAGTTTTGTCTTCTGGTGTCAGATATGGATACAGCTGTTAATCTTGTGTAAATAGGAGGAAAATATCAAAAATATAGAAAATTAATGAAGAGGAAAATAGGATATATATATTAGTTCAGAAATAATTAGATTAGATTCTTTATTGTCATTGTACAAACATCCAAAGATATATTAAATAATTATATAATGATTATATATACAATCATACTAACATTACTGCAGTATATCAGTAAAACAATGATTACACAGTGATTACTGTATAACTGTAAACAAAGTCATTGATATTATTTTCTAATTTACTGTATATCTCTTAAAACACACACACACACACACACACACACACACACACACACACACACACACACACAAAACAATTGTTCAAAGTAATACAGAAGAGAAATGAAAGGAAGAAAATGTGAATGTATTGATTTTTTTTTTTTTTTTTGTAATATTTAAATTTGGTGATTCAGTTCTTGATTTACTGTATCACTACCTGTCTTAACTATGATATTTTTTAAGTTATTACATAATTTAGTAATATTATAAATATATACATAGAAGATATAGTTAAGAGATATAATACATTCATTGTATAATCAGTGGCTAAAAGTGATAAAGAATATGTTGCTAGTTTGATGAAATGAACGGCTGCGTTCTAAAAAGAAAAAGAAAAAACATGAGATTTGTGCATCATTTCTACACAGTTTCTATTTAATCTCTTTATAGACCATCTCTTACCATAAATCTGCCCTCATTATCAGAAACTGAGAAAGACAAACACGAATATCTGATTAAAGTCATTGAAATGAGTTTTAAATTAACTTTACACATTCACGAATCTGAAACTGCTGATGATGAAACACATATTTTATATTGAACATCATATATACTCACAGTTGGGTTTCCCACTATTAATGCTTTTCCGTCGCACTAGTGTCTCTTTAATATTTGGTTGATTCATGTCCTTTTTGCTTGACGTTTTTCTCTTTCTTTCTTGTTTTGTCCTTCTTTTGCAGTTTGTGATGGTCTGGATATAATCCTGCCATGCATTCAATTCTTTTATGGTTTCCAAATATCTATTGAAAACAATATAGATAATCTGAGTGAAATGTTACATTTGTTAGTGATCATTCTTATACAATACAGATTTATCTTTCAGTTTCATTATAATTCTTAATACTGTAAGGCAAGGCAAGGCAAGGCAAGTTTATTTATATAGCACATTTCATACACAATGGCAATTCAAAGTGCTTTACATAGAAGAAATTAAAATAAAATAAAAAATAGGAATAATTAAAACAGTTTAAAAAAATAAAATAAAATACAGTACAAACAGTCGGACAAACATTGGCACAGTGCTCATTCAGTAAATGCACAGCTAAACAGAAGTGTTTTGAGTCTGGATTTGAATGTGACTACAGTAGGAGCACATCTGATCTCCTCTGGAAGCTGGTTCCAGCTGCGGCTGGCATAATAGCTAAAAGCAGACTCACCATGCTTAGAGTGAACCCTTGGTATTTCTAGCTGATATGATCCTAATGATCTGAGTGATCTGTTGGGTTTATATTCAGTAAGCATATCTGCAATGTATTGAGGTCCTAGGCCATTGAATGATTTATATACCAGTAATAATACTTTAAAATCGATCCTAAATTTAACTGGGAGCCAGTGTAAAGACCTGAGGACTGGTGTGATGTGTTCATATTTTCTGGTTCTGCTCAGAATCCTGGCGGCAGCGTTCTGTATGAGCTGCAACTGTCTTATGGTCTTTTTGGGAAGGCCAGTGAGGAGTCCATTACAATAATCCACCCTGCTGGTGATGAAAGCATGAACAAGTTTCTCTAAGTCTTGTCTGGAAACAAAGCATCTAATTCTTGCAATATTTTTCAGATGATAGTATGCTGATTTAGTTATTGCTTTGACATGACTACTGAAACTAAGGTCTGACTCTAGGGACACACTGAGATTCCTGACTTGATTTTTAGTTGTTTGACCCCTAGAGTGAAGGTATGCGTTCACCTTGAGAACTTCATCTTTGTTTCCAAATGCAATGACTTCAGTTTTGTCTATGTTTAACTGAAGAAAGTTTTGACACATCCAACTTTTTACTTCATCAATGCATTGGCACAGGGAGTCAATGGGGCTGTAATCATTAGGCGATAGGGCTAAGTAGAGCTGTGTGTCGTCTGCATAGCTGTGGTAAGAGATTTGGTTCTTTCTCATTATTTGGCTCATTGGGAGCATGTACAGGTTGAACAGGAGTGGTGCAAGAATTGAGCCTTGAGGGACTCCGCATGTCATGGATGTCCACTCAGACTTATGGTCTCCTATACTCACATAATAACCTCTCCCATCTAAGTATGACCTGAACCATTTTAGGACTATCCCAGAAAGCCCCACCCAGTTTTCCAGCCTGTCAAGAAGTATGTTATGATCGACAGTGTCAAATGCAGCACTGAGGTCGAGTAGTACCAGCACTGATAGTTTGCCTGAATCAGTATTTAAGCGAATATCGTTTATTATCTTTATGAGCGCTGTCTCTGTGCTGTGGTGCGGTCGGAAACCAGATTGAAAATTGTCAAAGGATCCATTCGAGCTTAAGAATTTGTTCAGCTGATTGAAGACAACTTTTTCAATGATCTTGCCTATGAAAGGAAGATTTGAGATCGGCCTATAGTTGCTTAATATGGTCTTATCCAGATTGCTCTTTTTCAGGAGGGGCTTGACAACTGCAGTTTTCAGGGAGTTTGGAAAACTCCCAGAGAGAAGTGAGGCATTTACCACTTCTAGAAGATCTGCTTCTAAACTGTTTAACACACTTTTGAAAAATGATGTGGGAAGTGTGTCAAGAGCACAGGTTGATGTTTTAAGGTGTCGTACGGTTTCTTCCCAAATTTTGCCATCAATTTCTTTGAAGTCAGACATAGTAACTACTTTCTCAGGTGGTTTGATCTGTCTGACCCCAGGGCAACTCAAGGATGTGCTGATCACCTTTCTGATATTATTGATTTTCTCAGAGAAGAAGGAAGCAAACTCACTGCACTTGTTCTCTGAGAGCATTTCACTGGGAATCTGGCTTGGGGGGGTTGTCAGTCTCTCTACAGTAGCAAAAAGAGTGCGTGTGTTGTTTAAATTACTGTTTATAATATTTGAGAAGAAAGTCTGTCTAGCTTTGTCTAGTTCCATATTGAAAGCATGAAGGCTGTCTTTGTAGATGTTATAATGGACTACAAGTTTTGTCTTCCGCCACATGCGCTCTGCTTTTCTGCATTGTCTTTTCATATTTTGCACTGCTGTTGACTTTCTCCAAGGTGCTTTTTGTCTGCACTCTTCTTCCTGACTTTCACAGGAGCAATATCATCAATTATACCTTTAACTTTTGAGTTAAAAGAATCAAGGAGAGAATCAACAGAGTCTGCAGATATACTTGGTGTTAAAGATATAGCCTTCATAAATAGTACACTAGTGTTCTCATTTAAGCATCTCTTCTTGACAGACACAGATCTAGCTTCAGTGGCAGGAGAGATCAATATATCAAAGAAAATACAGAAATGATCAGACAGTGCTACATCCTTAATAACAATCGATGAAATGTTTAGACCCTTACTGATAAGTAAATCTAGAGTGTGTCCACGATTGTGTGTGGGTCCATGTACATGCTGAGTCAGGTCAAACGTTTTTAAAACAGTTTTGATTTCTTTTGCCATATTTTTCTCTGCATTATCTATGTGAATGTTAAAATCTCCAGCAATGGCAAAACAGTCAAACTCTGATGTAATTGTTGATAACAGTTCTGTAAAGTCCTCAGCGAAGGCTGGAGAGTATTTTGGAGGCCTGTAAATAATGATAAGTAAAATGCGTGGAGCACCTTTTAACACAATACCCAGATATTCGAAAGAAGGGTAATTCCCAAATGATATTTGCTTACATTGATAGATATTAGAGGTGGGCATAGATCAATTTTTTTAATCTAGATTAATCTAGATTAATTTTGAAATTAATCTAGATTAATCTAGATTAAAATGGCTCATTTGAATTCTGCCGAAGGCATTCAGAATATGTGTGCTACCCAAATAATGACTATTAGAACGGGTTTCTCAAGCCAGGTGGCGCATTAGACCAGGGGCTAATCTCCTGTTTCCACAATGCATCACAAACTGCTTGAGAAAGCTGTTCTACTCATAGACTGTAAAAGGTTACTACTGTACTGTTACCGTCCGTAGGCAACATTAGGTAGGCCTATGTTATTATCAACTACTATAGGCTATCAATTAGGGATGGGCGATATGGCCTAAAATCCATATTGTGATATACATTGCAGCCTCTTGCGATAACGATATATATTATAATAAAACCATTTCAGAACAGGTTACACAGACCCTGCTAAACAACTGCTAAATGTATTTTTTTTTTTTTTTTTTTTTTTTTAAAGGGTGTATGTAGTTTTGAGAACATATATTGTGCAAAACTGTAAGTATACAACATAATTTTGCAGATAAATAAAATTTAAGTACACTGCAGAGACTTAAGTAGGTCTAATGTTTATTATGGCTTGGAGCTTATGAAACCACAAATTTAAAATTAGAATATTATCTAACTGATGTCTTTTCAGTTAAAAAGAAACACAACAACGATTCTTAAAATCGGGCGCTTTTAATAAAAAGAGATTATGTGCTACACCACTCACTAAGATATATTGGGAATAATACGCGCGCTGGTATTCAGTGATGTGTTTCGTTTTGAATTTGAGGTGGTAGAACGGATCACACTGGATCGTGTGTTAACTTACCGAGCTGTTACACCACACAGTCTACGTCGGACGGCTTAAATCCGAACCAAGTCCAAATAATGGATGTTGCACGGATCTTTTACACCAGCTTTCACTTTCAGCCGTGTTTACTTAAGATGACGACGAATATGATGCGTTGCAGCCGGGTGTTCCTCGCGGCCGCGGGTAGATTGCGTCATCATAGCTTGTGTAGCTTGAGCCAGCTCCCAACCCAACTTGGAGAATAGATTAACGGCGATATTTTTTTTATCGCGCGATAAGAGTCTCGCGTTAACGCAGCGCGTTAACGCCGATAACGGCCCACCACTAATAGATATCTTTAAAAACTTTAAAAACATCAGGCTAGGTCAGGACATTACTGTTCAGAAAATCCTATCTTTCATGGCAGCTGTGTCCATGGTATCCCTATGTGCCTT
The DNA here is from genome assembly GCF_964197995.2 of Scardinius erythrophthalmus. Lineage (NCBI taxonomy): Eukaryota > Metazoa > Chordata > Actinopteri > Cypriniformes > Leuciscidae > Scardinius > Scardinius erythrophthalmus. Next base: position 2,839,047 of record NC_138237.1, read on the forward strand.
TTGCACATTAGACCGCTTCAGTTGTGGCTCAAAGCCGAGGGATTTCATCCATAAAGTTATAGTTCTAGGAAAATTATAGTTCACTTTAGCAGCAGACTCTTTCACTTTCATGATCAAAATTGCTGAAATGAAACGTGCAATCATGCAGAGGTGACATTCATTAACTTCTCAATTCACATCCCACATCAACCCAAGCCTTTAACATTTCCCCCACAAGAAAGAAGAAAGAGAAGAAACTAGGCGAGTTTGCATTGTGAGGACTTCTCTAAAACCAGCTCCTTTATTATTATGGGATAGATAAGGCACATCAAATGTGTCTGTGGTTTTCTAATTCTTTTGAACAAATTTCCAATGCTTTGATATATTAATGCAATTGATAACGTTCAGTTGTTTGCTGTTTCCTTCATCATCAATTGCTTATGTTGTCATATCATACTGTTTCTCTGTTGAATAGTCTTACTGTTGCTCTCGGGTGAATCTTGACTTCACTAATGAAGAGGATTGTGATGCATTTGATTCTTTCATTGCAAGGGAAGATGCTGTATCTGTTGTGATGTGAATGAGAGTCTGTAGCCCGGCAGAGAGATGAGAGAGTTTATAATGACTGCGATGATATTCCTCTTTCACTGTTGCATGTTCTGTCTACGGGGCCTTTACTATGTTTACTTTTCTATTTTTATATTGCTGTATAGCAATGTAATGTATACTAATGTAGTGCTAGACTTTTGTCCTGCATTAGTTATTGATTAGTTTTGCATGAATTATGAAACTTTTTCAGTAGTTCTCTGGGAAGCATTAAAAAATAGTACAGGTAGTTATTGATTAGTTAATAGTAAACTAACACTTTCATCTGTGTGCTATTACTTACTAATTCGTTAATCAGAGTTTCTTGTTAGTTAATAGTAGTTACTAGATTGTTAATATTGTGTTACTCATTTGTTCCTGTGTAGTTATTCATTAATGAAGGAACCTTATTCTAAAGTGTTACCAGCAGGCTTGTGCAAAATTCAGAATTTCAGAATTGGCCTCCATTCAATTCATGAATTGGAATTTGAATTGAATTTACTCCGAATTTGACTTGAATTTGAATTGGAATGACATGAAGTGGAATTAAATTCATGGCAATTCAAAGAAATTCCACACAGTCACACAACAGAAAGAATGTGTTGAGTCTCGCATGCATTCAGTGTTAGGAAGGTTACTTTGGAAATGTTATTGCTTACTGTTATTAGTTACCCATTATAAATGTGGTTTGGATTACTTTATTTGGATAACTTTATCAATGCAAAGCAATTTCGTTTTAAGTTGATTAGTAACTATTTGAATTAAACATTTTATCTCAGTAATACAACTAAATACAATTACATTCATTTTTTATTTCATTTTCATTTACATTAGAATTTCATTTCACATAACTATTTAGGCTACTTCTCAACCCTGCATACATTTTGTTTTAAAATAGATATTGATCAAATTCTTGAAATAAATTACCCCCTCAATGTTTTTTAATTAGTTTTGTTCCAATGTAATTTTCATTTTAAAGTAATCACACAAACACAAAGTTGTTGTAAATGCAGTTATCATTTATTTCAATGCAAAAAATTACTGAGCAACACTGTTGCATCTAATTCTCAATAGCTCCTCAAATGTTTTTTCATTGAGTCTGCACCGTTCTGGTCTGAATATCATTCCTGCAACACTAAAGATTCTCTCAACAGGTGCAGAGTGAAGTTGTAAGGGACTTCTGAAACTTAAAAAGTCCAGTGTTGCCCATCAAATTGTGCTTTCAAACAACTGTTCACCTCAAATTGTTTAGCAAACATTTTAAATACTTGGGTAAAGTAAAGCATTCTGGGAAATGGAGTCATGTTCCATCATGTTCCACAAAATTACAATTACAAAAAATCAAATGTAATTATTTGTTCTGTGACTAGAGCTTTTAACATTCATTGCTGGGGGAAAACATATCCTTTTAATGTAATGTAATGTAATCTGTACAAGTAGTTCAAACTAATATCATTTATAATACAATCATATCTGACATATACTGTAAAGCTTAATTGTAAAACACTTCACATAAAATATGTATATGAATTTCTTTGAATTTTTATTGAATTGCAATTCTGCTTCCTTTAATTCAAATTCGAATTGTAATTCTAGATTCTGTTTTTGACATCAATTCAAATTCAATTCAAATTCAAGAATTGAATTGGAATTAAGGAGTCATTCTCAATTCAATTCTGAATTGTGCACAAGCCTGATACAAACTAGTAATGTTATTTTTATAATAATGGTACAGCAAATGTTTTTGCTGTATAAAGGCATACATATATACATGTTTGATCAAACACTCACTGTTGGAGCTATTTTGCACTTTGTTTATTTTAGGATTAGTTTTAGGGCCCTATCTTGCACCCTGCACAATTGACTTTGTACACCGACGCACGTATCATTCCTATTTTGCACCCGCGCAAAGCGCGCTTTTCCCTCCACAGAAGCACGTCGCTAAACTAGGGAATGAACTTGCGCTCCCTGGGCGGTTCAGCGCAAAAAGGAGGCGTGTCCCGGCGCAAACGTTCCTTCATGCTATTTTGCAGGTTTAGAAAACAATTGCGCCACAAACCAGGAAAAAATAGTTTAAAGTCAGTGGCGCGTTGCGCATGTTATTCATATGCTATTTTAAGGGCGCAGGCTTGGCCATAATCAATGTAGCGTGTGCACAACGCGCATACACTTTGATTCTCTCATCTACACAGAAGCAGCAGTTTTCATTTTTGCAAATCATACATTATTACAATAGATAGATAGATAGATAGATAGATAGACAATTTATTATAAAAACTTACATCTAGCTTACACATGTACCCAAATTATCATACGCCTTTTTAACCGAAGTTAATTTGGGTGTGTTTCTCCATCCCCAACGTCCCTGACGAGAGCGTTGCTCTCCTCGGCTGTGAACCACTCCTGGCGCGCGCCTGGCAAATCCGCCGTTATAATAGGAATCCGCTTTAGAACAAGCGCGCCTGCTCTTAAAGGGAATGTGAGATGACGCTCTGATTGGTTTATTTCACGTTACGCCCAAACCACACCTATGAATAATGAAGCTACTTCAGACCAACCCATTTTACATTTGCGCCTGGCGCAAGAGTCATTTATCCCGCCGGGAAAATAGCAACAGCGCCAAGACCCGCCCACAAAGTTACTTGCGCTTTGCGCTTTGACACTTGCGTTTCAGATCGTTAAAATAGGGCCCATAGTCTAATTTATTTCTTTTCTTTTCTTGCTAAAAGTAAACTTGCTTTATTTTGCATTTATGCTTGCTTATTTACATTGTCGTTTATTGGTCACGTGGTGCTATGTTCATTTGCATAAATAGGTCAAGGTGGGAGGAATCAGCGGGGCTGCGAGGGCATATGGTTTTTTACCACAGCATGAGAGAGGCAGCAGGAAATGTCTGTGAGCTTGCTTATATGTGTGAATAAACCTCCTCGAACTCATCTTTTGCTATGGACATTAGTTTATTTTGGTACCTCTAACCATGCGTAAAGCCTAACCCATGACGTAGCCTCAGTGGCCATTTGAGAAGTTTGGTATTATTAGTTTTGTTTAAGTTTATGGACAAATAGCCACTACAGTAACACATGATCATCAAACCACTGAAAAACAACAACAGCTCATAAACACTGAGATATGACAAACACTGCAGTTATTCTTCATCACAGTATATACAGGATAGTGTGAGATATGGATTCATAAATATGTGGTTACATTTCCTTTAAATGTCAGTTTACTAACATTAAATATGCACATTTATATAAAATACTATATAGATGATAATGAAAGATTTATAAAATACAACAAAAAAAGTACTAAAACGCTTATAAACCTTTTATATCGCTACATTTATAGTTTTCACTATTGATCTGCTGTAATATGCTACTATCAACTGTAGATTTTTCAAAATCATGCACTTTACTGTATGATTTATTATTAGTATTATTATTATTATTATTATTATTATTATTGCAGATTGTTCAACACAAGACAGGGAACATTCAACAACATAAGACAACCACCATGAACAAATGATCAAAGGTGCATTGTGTAATATTCAGGAGGATCTGTTGACAGAAATGCAATATCATAAACATAACTATGTTTTCAGTGGTGAATAAAGACCTTAATGAACCGTTATGTTTTAATTACATTAGAATGAAGCATTTCTCTCTACACACACCGCGGGTCCGCTTACATCTACATGTTTCTACGGTGGCCCTGAACGGACAAACGCGTTTCCTCACTATGTTGTTCTTCGTGTAGAGAAGTGAGCTAAAGTCAGCGAATAAAACACTGACACAATGGTGAACAGGTAACAATAATATTCACAATAACATATCGTTTTACTGAATAATTAAACCTAAGTTCTTAATATATCTTTGTAAAAAAAAAAAAAAAAAAAAAATCATTGCTTAACTGGCTACTCCAGGTGAGCAAGGTGAGCAACTATTTATATGCTCAGTGGTTAATTGGAATATTAAAAGATTAGATGGTTTCCCTCCTGAAATTACCTTTGGGAACTTCACTAAACTTTCAGAGCAAAAGGGGGCTTTCGAAGCCTTTGTAAGTGACGTCATTTGTTTGCATCTGTAGTGTCAACACATACAGTGTAATTTTCCACTGGAATTTCAAGGTATTTTTTCAGTCAAGGGCGTCGATTTGGTTTGAACATTGGGGGGGTTGAAGTATTCCTCCTTTTCATGTGATCATGGTATAAATATTTGGGGGGGGGGGGGTTGTAATGCATAGATTTAAATATTGGGGGGGTTATCCCCCCAAACCCCCCCCCCCCCCCCCCCCCGTGTTTGTTCAGCTCATGTCTGTCTTTCCAATAATGCTTCCATCATGACAGAAACCTGCAGCATTGTTCAGTGACGCTCCAAACTCTTCTCTCTCTTGCTGATTTTTATTTATTAAATGATAAAGTATAATGAGAAAATTAACACAAAACAAGCAGTTTAGGTAAAATGAAGAATATTTTGTAGGTGAGATGAAAAGAACTGCTGCTTTCTAAAAAGAGAAAAAATACTTTCAGAAATAAAACACACAAAGATCAATATAGCACCAGATTTGTTCATCAGTTCTAGATTAAACTATGTTTATTCTCTGTATAATATGTGTCTTACCTCTTTTGCGACTCAGTGAAACACCAGAATGATTCTGTGCGATGTGAGAAACTGGGAATGAAAACACAAACATCTGCTTATAGCTTTCATACAGCGTATCATGTGTGATTGGATGAACTGATTCATGAATCAGTGTCACTTTGAATGAAAGCGTCATGCACTTGTGGACATTTACATGCACCGGCAGAATCTGCAACATGTGAATCATTTTAACCAAATAAGTGGGATCATTACTCCTTAAAAAAATTCACTTTCACATAACAGATATTTACATAGTCCACAAGACAATAATAGCAATTTGAAACTTATGACCACAAGTGTACATTTAAATGTTGCTTTTCCTATATAGTTCATATAGAGAAATATGAAGACACAGAGAGGCAGATGAAACACAGCTGATGATGAAATATAACAGTTTAATATTAAACATCATAAATACTCACAGTTTGGTTTGCCTCCATTAATGCTGCTCTGTCTGACTAGACTCGATGTCTTTGGTTCAGAAGTTGGTAACTTTTTGTCCTTTTTGTTCGCCATGTTTCTCTTTCTCTGTTGTCCATTTAATTATTCTGCGTTTTTGTTTTCTAATGCAAAACATACATACATGTCCAATTTAAACAAAATAATGAATAAAAAGCTCTTTACAACCCAATTAAAGATAATTGTGATCAGCCGAAAAGGAAACAAAAAGCTCTGACATCTCTGCTGTTGTTGTTTGGTATTTTATAGGCTATAAGTGAAACCCCCTTTAAACTCCTCCTCCTCCTGCCACATAATTTGTTTATAAAATGAATTTGTTATGGAATGTTTACATCACACAATTCTGAATTTGTCACAGTTTACACATCTGACCACCGCACCTGAAACCATGAGATGTGATCTTTCAGAATAGTGTCATCTTGAACTGCTTGATTTGTTTCAGAATTGTGAGTTCACATTTGGCATATCTGAACACACTTCAGTCAGGTTTCTGTCACTTCTTGTTGTGTTCCATGTTTACATCGGCCACATGCTTGTTTTTGTCTGGCTGTGTGTTTTCATGTTGTCATGTGCTGTGTGAACGCGGCTTATGAGCTCCTCAGCATCAGCTGCATCTTGTGTCTTGTTTTGAGCACATGGCAAGTGATTGTGTTTGCTGGGGGGTATTCCAGAAAGCAAGGTTAACTTACCATTTGGTAAATCATAACCTCTGGGTTGATTTACCCCAAACCCGCATACCATGAGTATGTCGGTTCCAAAACACCTGAGAAGAGTTAGTTTAATCAACCTCCTACTGGTTACCCAGAGTTAATGCGCGTGCATAAAGGCATTTTCAATGGATCGCCGATTTCACGAGTCAAAATGGAAAATGACAATGAAAAAAAAAAGAGCGGCATACTTTACTGAGGCGGAGTTGGAGGTTTTAATGCACGCATACGAAGAATTCAAGCCAATAATAATGAAAAAAAGCAATACGGCCGCATGGGCTAAAGAAAGAGAGTTGGCTTGGCAAAAAATAACGGACAGAGTAAATGCGTGAGTGTATTAAATTGCAAATTTGATATTGCCTCCCCTTTTATTATAGTGCACAATAATTAAACACCCCTTCCGCATCCTTTTGACTGTTAAATCACTACGAAAGCATTTGCTTTTCCTGCCATTCATTTCTTCAGATTAAAATACCAGTGTATATTGACTAGGAATATATGGTTTCTTATTTAATAAGGTGTAATCCTTCTGGAGCCAGAAGAACTTTGAGCCAAGTCAAAATGAAACACAAAAACATTCTGCAAAAAGGTAATATTTGATTACACAATTACTGAACTATTTATTAAACACGATTTAGTATATTCTTTCTGTCATGTAGCTAATAGAAAGAAGGCTGAAGCCCGTCTAACTGGCGGGGGCCCACCACCACCTCCCCTCACCCCACCCCACCCCACCCCACCCCATCTGAGGAGCTGGCTCTGTCCCTTAATAAAGGGCGACCAGTGGTTGCTGGCATTCCAGGGGCACTTCATCACACACACCATGCACCACAAGTAACATGGTGAAATGTAAGTTTGCCACTGTGATTTGTTCTCATTATGACTTAATAAATTACTCTCTGTCACTTATAAAGGCTTTTTGAACATGCTTAACGTTTTTATGCAGGCTTACTTTATTTAACTACATATGATGTATAGGCTACTGTGGTCTTAGTTATATTGCTTTGATATTTTTCCCTGCATTATTGGTTTCTCTTTGATAATATTGAGAATTGTATGGGTTGTATTTTCTTATAGATACTGACAGAGGGATTGTATTATTGGACCCTACAGAAAGAACACAGTCTGTCACAGCTGTAAGTGTTTTGTTGTCAGGTACCTTTAGTTGCTTTTAGATTTTTTTTATGTTTATTTTTGCCAGATAATGTATACTTGCATATTTCCACTGAAGGATGAAGATGACGATGAAGAGACCACATCTGCTGTGACAGAAGTGGACAGTGCTGGTAGATCCACTGAGGTATGATACACACCATTATAATGCATGCCCCCTTTTTACATTAGAGTAACAAACTGTCATTGTCCTTTCACAGTACATACCTGGGGATTTGCCCACAGATGAAGGTCCTTCAACCTCAATGCACAATCTAACCGGAGTAAGAATTTGAGTGCAGTTGTCCATATTTTACTTTTATTGTCTGACAGAATCTCATTTATTTAACTTTTTTTGCCTTCCTAGTTGCCAGCAAAGGAGCTGTATAAGGTCCATCTTCAAAAACAAATAAGAAAAAGTGACATGGAGATGGACCTTATACAGCTTCAAATTAAAAAAGCAAAACTTGAAATTGAATTACTGGAGCATCGCCTTAAGGTGAGAACTTCTGATTAATCTGTTGCATGTTAAAAGTGTTGTGTATATAAAGCATTGTAATAAAAAAAAAAAAAAACATTTTATTTCATTTTTACTTTCATTGTTTTGCAGGAAATCAAGAAATGAACTGCAGAGCAGACCAGTGCAAACATTTTAATAAAAGTAATTTTGACAAATCCTGTCTCTCAATAGTCTTCCATCTCTGTTGTGTGCAAAACCCTGTTGGGGTTCCTCTGGGCCATCTTCCTCAATCCAAGGAGGGTGGCTCTCTCCTGAAGCACAACACAAGCCACTATGATGTCGCATGCCCTCTCTGGACTGACCCGGAGCCCACGCAGACACAGAAACCTAGACTTCAGGATCCCTATGGTCATCTCCACCTTGGCCCATGTTCGGCTGTGAGCCAGGTTAAAGCGGGTCTGTGGTCCGGGATCAGGTTCAGGGTAGGGTGTCATTAAATAGGGCAGACAAGGGTATCCTCTGTCCCCCAGCAAGTAGCCATTGTACTGTCCTGTAATGATTCAAGTGTACAATACAAATATAGTAAAAAATAAAATAAAAATGTATACAGCAAAACAATGAAATGACTGACATGATGATGATTCGCGTAAAATTCTGGCATCATGCACAGATCCTGGCCATTTTGCCTCCACATTAGTAATGATGTGGGTTGCCTCACATATTACCTATAGTTAGTGGGAAAAAGTAATGAGTTTAATGATTTTAACAAGACAAAAAAATAGGAACACAAAATGAAATTGTTACCTGCACATTGATACTATGAATAGATTTCCTATTAACATAGTCTCCCTCATTTACTGAAGGAGCTTTAATAGGAATGTGTGTGCCATCAATGCACCCAATTACATTTGGAAATCCTGAAATAGAAAGTCATGGAAGTTTAAAGTGTGTGTGTGTGTGTGTGCAGGATGAATACATGCATAGATATAAATAGTATGACTACATATTTAATATGCGTCATAGATTTTACTACAAAGGACAAACCCGCCACTCTGTGGAATTCCTCTTTAATAACACGCAGAGGTTTATGGCCAGGGAACTGTACAAATGTGTGTAAGAATCGTTTAAGTGCCTGACATACTGTGCGAATGGCTCTACACACAGTTGCCTTTCCCACATGCTCTGCATCGCCCACATTGTACAAAAAATGCCCTGACGCGAAAAACCGAAGAGATATGCACAGAATGTTCTCTGTTCTAAGCGCAGACCCGCGGTTTGTGACATTTGCAATATGTGGTCTCAAGAGATGTGTTAAATAAATTAACGAATCTTTTGAAAATCGATAACGCTCTTTCAAATAATCATTAGGAAATGAAAATACATCAATTCGCGGTCTTATAACTCTCTCCCGGCGAAAAAAACCTCGTATAATTTGTGCCTCCACGTCCACAGGATCGTCATCAAAAGGGCACGCCATACTCAGTAACCTTCTGAAACAAACTAACCCTGGAACATAACCTGCTACCGAGCAGGTTATCTTCAGAGAGTAAGTTCCTATGGTTACATACATACCCAGAAAGTTACCTCCGTTTTTGGAACCGAAAGTTGAGGTTATCCACTAACTTACCCTTAAACTTACCCGGGTATGTCACATAACCTGCTTTCTGGAATACCCCCCTGGTCATGTGCTTGTGTTTTAGTCATGTTTGGTGTGAGCACATGGCTTCTCATGTATATGTTTCCTTGTGCCAGGTGCTCTCCTGTCATTGTCTAACCCCAGCCATCTTGTTACCCAACCTGTCCTTTCTCATTACCTGCCTTGTTTGCTCCCTATTTGTTCTCCTTGTGTTTGCAGTCCTGTGCCAGATTGTCATCGTATGTGCTTCAGGTTTTCAGTCAAGTCAAGTCAAGTCAAGTCAAGTCTCTCTTGTTTTCCCCTTGGGGCAGTTTTTGTTTTTGTTTGTGTTTTGTTTTATTTTTGTAATTAAAATAAAACCCATTATTCCTGCATATTGAGTCCTCACCTCATCCCTTCACCCCTACCCTGACAACAACAAAAATAGTTAATGTGGCATTATTGAGATATAAATACATGGGCATAAATACAAAATACTTAAGTTGAAATGTATCAAAATAAAATACATAATACTGCATGGAAATTGTTTATTTAAATACAAATACAGCATTTTGGATTTTTTAAACACACAAAACACATTCAGTGAAGTATCACTGTTAGGCTGAAATTCAAATATTTTAAAAACTTATTACTTATTAAATACCCATAAACTTATTAAATACCCATAAAAGTTCATTTGATTGAACTAATTTGTTTAATTTAAATTTACCCTATTCAAACCAATTCATTGTTTTGAGCATTAGGGTTTACAGTAAAACACTATGTAATTGTTCTCAGACTGGGACAACAGACGGCTCTCTGTGTGAAACTGTGTTTTAAGATGATCTCATTGCATCAAACTCCAAAACAATGATGCTTTGTAGCAAAACACAATCTCCTCTTTGTTGACAGTCTGTCATGCCGTAAGTTCAGAAACTGAAAACAGGAAAGTTTGTTTCAATGGAATTTTTTGGGATACACACAATGTATGTACACATATTTTGGTTTCACTTTATTTTGATGGTCCCTTTAACACGTTCTGTTGACTATAAGTAACGCTGCACCTACATTAGAGTGTTAGTTAAAGGTACAGCGGAGGATCTTTCCGAATTTTAGATAAGTCCCGCCCTCTCCACTTTTTGAAAAGTTTGATTGATTCACCAGAATGATTGACAATTAGGAGGACCAATAGTATAGGGTATCCACCCGGAAGTAAAAAAATCCTCCGCTATACCTTTAAGTATTAATAGACTGGTAGGGTTAAGGTTAGAATAAGTTGACATGTAGTTGCAAAATTACTTAAAGTCAGTAGAGTGTCTGTTGGAGGAGCATCACAATAAAGTGTTTGCAGATATTAAGCAGACAGTCTACTAATACTCCAATGAAAGTTAGTTGACATATAGTTGCAAAGTTACTTATAGTCAACAGCACGTTCAAAAGGGACCATCAAAATAAAGTGTTACCCATATTTTTTTAGTATTGTTGTTTGTTCACTTTAGCAGAAGATTCTCTTTAACCTTCATGACCAACACAGAGGAAATGAAACATACAATTATACAGAGGTGACATTTTAACTTCTCATTTCTCATCAACCAAAGCCCTTAACACATTTCAACACTGATGGGTTTGGCCATAAAATTCCTTTTTCAAGCATCTTTATTAGTTTTGTTCCATAGATTCACACTGCTAACAAGATACAACAGTTAATTTAAACAGCCTAAAAGCTCACATTGAATTCATTTTTTTTTTTTCATTTTTATTATGAATTGGGATGTCATGAAACAAAAACAACAACAACAAAATTACACTAAACGAGTTCCTTGCTTTCATAAAAATTGGAAACCAGTGCTAGTAAATGAACAATGATATATCTGTAACGGTCACCAGCTGGAGTGCCCTTGAGAGCCACCAGAGGGCACTCCACACCAGACTATTGTCACTCTCACAAACTACCCAGAACTCACTGCCAGGACTCATCATCACTGATTGCATTCACTGCATTGTCTCATCACCCTGTTAGTCTCAGCCTATTTATACCATGTTCACTCATTCACTCACTGTGAAGTTTTGTTTGTATCACACTGCATTTCTGAGCATTCTCCCTGGTTTCATGTCTCTTGGTTTTTTGGATTTCTTGCCCTGTTCCCTGGTTTACTCTTTTGCCTCTGACCCCTGTTCGTTTGTTTGTTTGTTTGTTTGTTTGTTTGTTTGTTTGTTTGTTCAGTGCACAGCTATACCTGCTCATGCTCCCACACACTGTTCGACTGGTTGGCAACCTTGACCGACCTTGTAAAGTCTGTCAGGATATCTCAATACAAATCTATGTTTTTCAGACAGTCATCTCATTATACCCCAAATCTATTCTTACTCTACAGCAATGAGACAATAGATTCATTTCATTATTTCTTGCAGCTAAATACACCACTCTTATGCCAGCTAAGCTAGAAATTCTATGGGCCAGATATACAGTCACATTTGGTATACCCTGTCTCTGCTCAATATATGTGTTCTTCTCTAAGAATGTCAGGTGTCTCCTCTTGATATACTCTTTTATAGCTGACTTCCACTCTTTCTTGCTCTCTCTCTCTCTCTCTCTCTCTCTCTCTCTCTCTCTCTCATTCCCTGTGTGCGTTAATTGTAACACTACTAGCGTCAATTGCTTCATTTAATAAATTGTTTTGTCAACACATTTCTTGTTTGTGTCAATGGCATTAGCAATACACACATTTTTATTGGACAGTAATCAGATGAAGAAACCTTTCTATACATTGTAACCTTTGTATACTTATTGTTCTTATTCCCCAGAACCCATATTCACCCACACATGTGTGTGTCTCACCTCTTCTGTGACTGAAACATCAGAATGAAAGTCTTCAGGTCCATCATGAGAAACTATAACACAAACACCTGATCATCTTAATGTACAGTTTATATATCAGATGAAATAACAGTTCAGGACTAAGGTGACATTCAGACACCAGAGAAGAAGAAAGACAATAACAGTGTTTCATCTTAAACATCATAGAGACTCACAGTTTGGTGTTCCACTGTTAATGCTGCTCTGTGTTACTTCTCTCAGCATCTTTTTCTCTCTTGATTCATTAGTTTGTGTCTCGTCCTCTTTCTTTGCCATTTCTATTTTTCTTTTAGCTCACGAACTGAAACCTGTAGTGAATGTTGTGTGAGGCATCCTGCTTTATATAGTCATAATGTGGGTGGTGGCACCTGTTCATCTAGCAAACAGACTTAGTTTATTCATAACTGATGCAGGCACTTGTGATTGACAGCTGAATGTTCTAGTTTATTTTACTTAACAACAAACACAAAATACATTCTGTTTTCTCCATTCTGTCACCTTTGGGTTCTTGCCCCCGTCGCCTCTGGCTCGCTTAGTGGTGGACATTTAATATTCAACAATGATCGAAGCGATATACTTCTTTCTTATATATTATATGAAGATTAAACAAGTGTTTAAGAAACTTTTGGCTTTATATGAAATGAGCGTTATATCAACAACAACAATAAAAAAATTCTATTGTTATCGATGTAAGTGTACCGTCGATAAAAACCAATAACGTTTTATCGCCCTGGCCTAATCAACACTGAACTTACTTAAGCTGGACAATGACAGTTATCCTGTTACATAATAAAAGTACAGTGCATAACAGCAGTCAGTTTATGACTTAAATATTACAGTCTTGGGGCCAGGTAGGGGCCACTTGTGCTTTTAAGGGGCCAACCCTTTAACATTCATCTTAACCTATTTTCAGTATTATTTCAAGTCATTTTTCACCATGTCATGCATGACTGCAATCTCTAGAAAAAGCTAATAAATAATATTAGCTAAGCTAATAAAACAATTTCAATTCAAATGAATGTTTCATTATGTTTAATTGTAGTGTAATATAATGATCAATAATAACAAATTTTTAGCATCTAAGCACATCTAGGCACTTTTTTACACCTGGGGTGGGCGACATGGCAATAATATCACAATTTTTGTTTTGTTTTTCAGAAAAAATCACGATTTTATCATGATTCTTTTTCATGTTGGTTTTACTATTTTGCATGTGACTGAGCATTACAGCCAAACTAATGTTTTAAACCTGAATAAGTTTCTTTCTTCTGTTGAAAATAAACGTTATTTGAAAGAATGTCAGTAACCAAACAGTTGATGTGTCCCTGTGACTTCCATAGTATACTTTTTTCCTACTATGTTTGTCAATGGGGACCAGCTACTGTTTGGTTTTGGGTGAACTATCTCTTTAAGAACAAGCGGCAGGATGTTTATTATTAGGGCTACTGTCTCTTTAAGAACTGCACGCGACGTGTCTAATATACACGCATATATGACAAGCAGATTTTAATTAATTTTCTCTGTTTGCTTTCACTTTAGACATAACCAACTTTGTTTATGTAAACATTGTCTGTATTTGACAGTATTAGCGCAATATAAGACTCAAAAGATAACTTTTAGTCCAGTAACAGGCTTTTAGTGCATGTGCGCGACGCGTCGAGGTACGCGCTCAGTAAAGCGCATATTTGAACAGCGCATCAGCAGCGAATGTCATGTTTAACCGGCAAGGCTTTAAAGCACATGCAAATAATGAACTTTTGTGAACTGCAGTGTCCCGTTCCGTTCCCGTGATGCAGTGTAGCCTATAGATGAAGGCGCCGCAACTGATAAAATGCGCAGTTGTAAGACTTTCCCTCTCTGCCGTGCGTGCGCGCGCTATCGGTTGGTTTGGACGACAGTCTCTGTCTCGCATGCGTGCTCGCTCTAGGTTCTGGGAGATTTTTAACTAATTTGCGCCATAACTAGTGGTCCATCCAGTAGTTAAGAGCCTGAATTGTTTATAGTAATTCTGAAATTTAGTGCACATGAGTGAAAAAAAAATACAGCACAGAAGAATGTCTATTTTTGCGTGAGATTTCTTTGTTGAGCGTGAGAGCGTGAGATTGAGGCTGAATGCGTGACTGTCACGCGAGATGCGTGAGAGTTGGCAACCCTGTAAATATGATGTAAAAGGGACACAGAAAGCAGCTAGATGAGTTAGAAACTCTTAATGAAACACTTAAAGCTGGATAACTGAGAGGATTGTGTGATGACAGTTCACTCCTTCAGTCAGTGAAGCCACGAGAGATTAAATCCTGGGATTATTCCCATCTTCCCACAGGAGAAACGACTGAAAGATGGAGTTTGAGGAGGAACCCTGCAGAATGAGAGATGAAGATACAGAGGAACAAACAGGTTGGTGTTTTCCTTCATTCTCTTTAATGACCGATGAGGAACATTAAGATGAAAACTCATACATACAGTAACAATAGGGGAGAGCCAGGACGATTGAAATGCGGGACGAAACACTGAGATTTCCTTGAAAACCACTCAAATTTCGTTAGCACGTACAAGCACGCAATGCCTACCATACCCGCGAAAACATTTCTTCTCTATGTCGTGCCGTTTTGGAGTTAAAGCCGCAAAGCTGTTTTTGAGTGTGGTAAGTGAATTATTTCTTTGTTATATTTTCATGATTATGGCTTATTGCTATGAAAACCCCCATATTCAAAATTAGAATATTGTGAAAAGGTTTTCATAAGTTGTAAGCCATAATCATCAAAATAATAACAAATAAAGGCTTGAAATATCTCACTTGTGCATGTAATGAGTCTATATAATATATTAGTTTCACCTTTTAAGTTGAATTACTGAAATAAATTAACTTTTGCACAGTATTCTATTTTTTTGAGTTTCACCTGTACATCAAGATATATCGTAGATCAAATTGTCTGGCAATGAATAGAGTAGGCTATTTCAGAATCGCTGGATCATGATTGATATGATGGACAAAACTGTATTGTAGTTGCGATACAGAGTCCTATGCAGTTATTCTTGTCTCACTAAATGCCCGAAGTGTCCTCCTTTTTGGGGTTATGGAAATGGCCACCCTACACTCTAAAATTGGCTGGGTTAAAAACAACCCAATTGGCAACCCAGTGCTGGGTAAATATTGGACAGAACACATGCTGGGTTAAATGAACCCAGTGACATTTTAACCCAGCAGGCTGGGTTGTCTAGAAACCCAAGATGTAGTAATTTTTTTTACCATTAATGGATTTGCTATTCTGGGTTATTTTTGCTGGGTTATTTTTATTTTTCTTATAATTTCACCTGTGCTTTACTGTAAAACTTTGAATTAAGAAACAATGAAGAACATGTTTAGACTGTTAAAATAATTTTTAATGCTTGTCAACTGACATTCACAAATGTGTTAAAATTGGCAACAATGACAACAAACTGCACATTAAATTTAAATGCAAAAATCATTTAGTGCTGACATCAAAGTAGTTCAATATTGTCAGTTTTAATAAATAAATAAAGATTAGTTCTAAAACTATTACATGTTTATCGGTTTAAATACAGTGACATTGACAATTATATTTTAAATTCAGCAAATGCAAAATCATTTAAAAATATATCAAGTATTAAATAGTCAAATACAATTAAAGAAAGAAAGAAGATTAGTTCTGAACAATGACATTTATACATTTAACTATTACATGTGTAACGGTCTAAATATGCAGTGAAATCAACAGACAATTCATTTTAAAGTCAGCAAATGCAAAATCATTTTTAAAATATGCAAAAATGTACACAAGTATAGTTAAATAAAGTCAAATACAGTTAAGAAAGAAAGAAAATTAGTTTTGAACAATGTAATTTATACCATTTAATTCTTAGGAAATTAAAGTGAAATTCACAGATGTGCAAAATTGTAGGCCTATTTTACAGTATGTACACAGTGAAATTTACTTTTTTTTGACTCCGAAGAAGAAGACGACTCTTACGCGGGTTATGTAGACTCTGCCCGGTTTAGAAAATCCACCATGTGCGTTCCGACCTATAAAAGAAAATAAACACAAAAATACAGATTGTTTAAATGGCAACGGTTTCATTATTCAGTTGAAGTCAGTTCAGTGTTGATTCAATTCAGGTCAATAACTGTGTGAAGTTTATCATGAAATGGAGTTTATCATGATTTCAACAATCAATATTTTTATTTGGCGAAAAGCCATATAATAAGTGGTATGCTTTACATTATGTCTTGTTTGATCTTGTTTTTTTGTCTAGGATCAAAGTTGCTTAACAGGAATTGTTTTGAGGTAATGTACATCCAGTCAGTTTTCATCACAAAATAAACTCCTTCAGGGTGATACGAGATCCCTCCACTTTGTGTTGATTACCCTGTTGAAGTTTATTCTGCAATATCAACTGGCTGGATGTACAGTATCCCTTGCGTAATGCACAGGCAGTTCCAGTCAGGTTACAATGCAATTTAAATAGCAGTTATGCGGTTTTATACTTACTAGATGAAGATCAATGAAAGCCTTTCTAGCTTCGTCAATAGATGGCCGATTTACCCTCTGACCAATACACTGTGGCAGGAAGAAGAAGGGGAAGGACCAAAAGAGCAAAATCACCTCTATTCTCTGCAGAAAAGAGACATAACATCTCAGAAACAGGACCAGCTACAACAAATATACTAAAGTTTGTGCAATAAGCTACAGACATAAAAAATAAATATGCAATAATGATACTAAATACCTTGCCTTTTATGTTGTATTGAAGATTTAAAACAACAAACATCACCTTGTGGAATATTTTCCAAAGACTGATTCAATCTTTCTAAATTAATTGCAATCCTTAAAATTCTGTTACATAAAATAGGCTATCTCTCTTTGGAGTGACTGATTTTTGTAACCTTACAGATCTTTTTTTATGCAAACAGCAACACAACACACTAACTAAAGTTGAAAAAATGAAAAAGAATAGTAGGGCCATACTATAGTAGGTTTGAATAGTAGGTTCATTAAAAAATGAACATGTAGCTACTGATATTTATCCAAATGAATCGACATTGAATCAAGATATCAGACAAATCTAGGATAACAGAAAGCGGGGTTATAAAATATGGGTTGAGTGATCATTCTATTATTTTCTGTACTAGAAAGATAAAAAAAGCAGTGCTCAACTGTCATACTTCTATAAAAACCCGTTCACTGAAAAAGTATAGCAAAGAAGCACTGAATGACTGTTTAAATAAAATGAACTGGTCTAAAGTTTTGCAATGTAGTGACGTGGACAGAGCATGG
This sequence comes from Scardinius erythrophthalmus, assembly GCF_964197995.2. NCBI lineage: Eukaryota > Metazoa > Chordata > Actinopteri > Cypriniformes > Leuciscidae > Scardinius > Scardinius erythrophthalmus. The sequence goes on from NC_138237.1 coordinate 2,856,798, forward strand.
TGCCTATTTAAAAGTATGTTTTTAGAAGCTGTGGATAAAATAGCCCCATATAAAGAAATTAGAATAAGGCAGAGAACAGAACCCTGGGTGAATGATGACGTCCTTGAGGCAATTAGGGTAAGAAATAGGAAGTATGGGAAATTCAGAGAAAACAAGGATGAGCAGAGTTGGGCTGATTATAAAAAGGCAAGAAATGAAGTTAATAGATTAGTGGGCAATACTAAAAAGGCATATTTCAAAGAAAAAATTACTGAATATAGAAACGACTCAGGAAAGTTATGGAAATCCCTTAAGCAACTTGGCTACAGTAAAAGGCTAAGAACAAAAAACAGTAATATCACTTTAGATCTTGGCAACAACATTACATCAGAGAAGGAGATGGTGGCAGATAGCTTTAATAAGCATTTCTCATCAGTTGCCAGGAAGCTTGTGGAAAAGTTACCTGGTCAGACTGGTCAATATGGTGAAAGTCATGTGCAGGACTTTTACTCTCAGTTAGGTGTCCGGGCGGGGAGTTTCTTTTTTGAAAAGGTGAGGGAGACACTTGTTCTTGAGAAGCTGAAGAGGCTTGATGGCTCTAAAGCCACAGGATTAGATTCTATTCCATCTAAATTCGTGAGGGATGCCGCTGAGATTATTACTCCGAGCATTACACATATTATAAACAGGTCGATAGAACAAGGATGCTTCCCCAATGACCTCAAGATTGCCAGAGTGATTCCATTATATAAGAAAGGGAGTAAACTAGACCCTGGTAATTATAGACCCGTCTCAATTCTTGGTTGTCTGTCAAAGATAATTGAAAGGATTATTTTTGAACAGATTGATAATTACTTAAAATCACAAAACCTACTTTATGAGTTTCAGTCTGGCTTTCGGAAATCACATTCTACGGATTCCTGTTTATTGTTTCTAACGGACTATATAAAAAAGGAGGTAGATAATGGAAACTTCTGTGGCATGGTCATGTTAGACTTACAAAAAGCTTTTGATACAGTCGACCATGGTGTCTTAATGTATAAATTGAAAGCCATGGGTTTTAGTGAATTAGCACAGAAATGGGTGGGCTCCTATTTGGAGAATAGAACGCAAATAGTGGACATTGGGGGGAAAATGTCTCAACCAAAAGGCATGGACTGTGGGGTACCTCAAGGGAGCGTCTTGGGTCCACTTTTCTTTTTACTATATATAAATGATCTAAAGTCTGCTTGTTCATGCAGTCTTTTTTTATATGCAGATGATTCTGCGATGGTTGTTTCTCACAAGGATAAAAATATGATTGAAAACGAACTTAGCTCAGCACTTCTAAATGTTAGTATGTGGATGGCTGATAACAGATTATCACTTCACCTAGGGAAAACTGAATCCATATTGTTTGGAACAAAGATAAAGTTAAAGAAAGCCTCCAGTTTTAAGGTCCTAGCTGGAGATATTGTAATTACTGCCAAGGAATCAATCAGTTATCTTGGATGTATGTTAGATTGCAATTTATCTGGAGTAGGTCAGGCCCATAAGGTAATTACTAAAGTAAATCAGAGAGTCCGTTTTTTGGCCAGAATATCAAAGTTTTTAGATGAAAAAACAAAGCTAATTCTGGCAGGAGCTTTAATTCAGCCATATTTTGATTATGCGTGTGGATCATGGTACAATGGTGTCACAGGGAACCTGAAACATAGGCTTCAGACGTCTCAAAATAAATTAATAAGGCTTATTTTAGACCTTCCCATAAGAACTCATCTGGAATCTTCCCACTTTGAAAGAGTGGGATGGTTGAAAGTTGAGGATCGCGTGTCTCAGATGCAGCTGGGTATGGTACATAAAATTGTTAATGGAGATGTTCCCAAATATTTTAGAAATTATTTTAAAAGAGTAAGTGAAGGTCACAGTTACTCCACTAGGGGTAGCTCAACAGATTTTGTACCCCCCAGATTTAATACGAATCTGGGTAAACAGTCTTTTCTTTATGCTGGAACTATCCTTTGGAATCGGTTACCTGGTACACTAAAGACAGTACGAAGCATAGGCAGTTTTAAACAGGGTTTGAAAGTATGGCTTAGATGCCAATCATAGTTTTTATTATATCATAGTCTATTTTTATTGTATATTTTTCTGTATAATATGTATGAATTTGTTTAATGTATGAAAAATGATTGATGTGTGAATTGCTGCAACTTGTCCTTTCCCCTTGCCCTTATAGGGACCACAATGGAAATAAGTCTTTGGGCTTTATTGTGTTATCCCTGACTATTTATGTATTTTAATATATGACACAGAGTACTGTTTTCATATTTTTATATTTAAGTGGTCAAATAAAATCAATCAATCAATCAATCGATCGGAATCGAACCACAAGCTTAGGTATAAATTGCTAAATTCAGAAGTTGGCAGCCTTGTGAGCTACCTATATTTAAGCACGGATCAAATTTATGCGTTAAGTTCCGCGAGGTTGAGTTGATTATCACAGGCAGTCAATTATAGATGTAAAAGAAGCAAAAGTGTATAATAAACATGAACTTACCGTTAAACTTGTTGATAAGACTGGGTAACTGCCACTCGAAGAGAAGAGTTCATATCCATATGGTTTTCTAACTAGAAAAAAAACACGAAATTTTAAATTACATCACTTACCAAAAACGAATTTATGTAAAAAATACTTTTTGTACCACACCAAATCACTCACTGGTCCAACCCACGGCACTGATGCACGCACGCACTTTGAAAGTGTTCGCGGTGCTGATAAGTCGATTCATTTCCGGGAATCATTTTGTTTCAAACTTGCAAGTGTGAACCGGTTTATTTGAACCGGATGATAGTTTCTTTTATACCTGCGGTCCCACGACATTTACGTAGGCTACTTTTTATGCCTTTTACATGTCGGTAAGGACAATTGCAGGCGTTTTACCTAAGAGCAGCGAGTCATATTACTCAATTAATTGTTTTGTTTTGAGTGACTCGACTCACTTTGTTCAATTCGCTTGTCAGTGACAGAAACGACTCTTTCCTCTGTTTTCACAGATATTCACATATTTCATAGTTCCGTGTGATACAGAATCATTAACTGTATTAATCTGTCGTCTCACATTAAAATGACTATGCGAGTCGTCTGATTCTGAGGTAATAACTGTTTGTCGTACAAGTTGCATCACCAATTTTAATCTGACTATACAAGTTTAAGAATTATTGGTGCGAAAAAAGTTATAATTGTGCTAATTCAAACTAATTATTAATAAAAAATAAAATAAAACATTATATAAACTTACCTTAAAACAGTTGCACCCCGCTGCTTTGCCCCTTTGTCCTCTCAAAATGACAGCTTGGGAGCGAATTTAAACATCTCCAAGGCGGGAAGCTCGTGAAACAACCCAGCGTTGCGACCCAGCAGGTTTAACCCAAAAACCGGAAAATTAAAACTACCCAAATGTGTTTAAAATGTGATAAAATAACCCAACAAAATTACCCAACAGACTTGACCCAGCATTCTGGGTTAAAAAACAACCCAGCATTTTTTAGAGTGTAGAGACACATGATGATCCTCATTGAGCTTCAGATCAGATTCTCTGATTTCTCTTCACTGTCTCTGATCCTGAAACTAAAGGCCTTTGAGTTTCACCTCAAATCTACTTCTGACATCTAGTGGACAAAGATGAAAACTGCAGTGAATATTCTGTGTGTTAAAATAATAAATATACAATACATTCATGTATTTATTTGATTCATAATGCCCTAATTCTGTTTCATGCGATTGATATTCTGTACTTATGTGTTAACTCAGACCTAAATAAGTGTTCATCCAGTCACAGGGACTTGCTTTTCACAGCTTTTTGTTTTATTTTAATCATTTTTTTAAATGAAATGCTTAAAATAACAGTAACAATTGTCATCATTGTCATACCAAAACAACACCACAATACTCCAGGGTCCATCAGTCTTTCAGTCCAGATTTAGTGCCAACACTTTTATATGTCATTTTGACATCATTCTTCTCTTCTGATCACATATTCAGACGAGCTGCAGAGACGTTATAAAAAAACTAGTGGTGGGCCGTTATCGGCGTTAACGCGCTGCGTTAACGCGAGACTCTTATCGCGCGATAAAAAAAATATCGCCGTTAATCTATTCTCCAAGTTGGGTTGGGAGCTGGCTCAAGCTACACAAGCTATGATGACGCAATCTACCCGCGGCCGCGAGGAACACCCGGCTGCAACGCATCATATTCGTCGTCATCTTAAGTAAACACGGCTGAAAGTGAAAGCTGGTGTAAAAGATCCGTGCAACATCCATTATTTGGACTTGGTTCGGATTTAAGCCGTCCGACGTAGACTGTGTGGTGTAACAGCTCGGTAAGTTAACACACGATCCAGTGTGATCCGTTCTACCACCTCAAATTCAAAACGAAACACATCACTGAATACCAGCGCGCGTATTATTCCCAATATATCTTAGTGAGTGGTGTAGCACATAATCTCTTTTTATTAAAAGCGCCCGATTTTAAGAATCGTTGTTGTGTTTCTTTTTAACTGAAAAGACATCAGTTAGATAATATTCTAATTTTAAATTTGTGGTTTCATAAGCTCCAAGCCATAATAAACATTAGACCTACTTAAGTCTCTGCAGTGTACTTAAATTTTATTTATCTGCAAAATTATGTTGTATACTTACAGTTTTGCACAATATATGTTCTCAAAACTACATACACCCTTTAAAAAAAAAAAAAAAAAAAAAAAATACATTTAGCAGTTGTTTAGCAGGGTCTGTGTAACCTGTTCTGAAATGGTTTTATTATAATATATATCGTTATCGCAAGAGGCTGCAATGTATATCACAATATGGATTTTAGGCCATATCGCCCATCCCTAATTGATAGCCTATAGTAGTTGATAATAACATAGGCCTACCTAATGTTGCCTACGGACGGTAACAGTACAGTAGTAACCTTTTACAGTCTATGAGTAGAACAGCTTTCTCAAGCAGTTTGTGATGCATTGTGGAAACAGGAGATTAGCCCCTGGTCTAATGCGCCACCTGGCTTGAGAAACCCGTTCTAATAGTCATTATTTGGGTAGCACACATATTCTGAATGCCTTCGGCAGAATTCAAATGAGCCATTTTAATCTAGATTAATCTAGATTAATTTCAAAATTAATCTAGATTAATCTAGATTAAAAAAATTGATCTATGCCCACCTCTACAAAAAACTTTTTTGAATTTATAACAATTGCTGACAGACAACCTTCAAAGTCAATGTGTCAATGAGAAACAGAAGGATGAATCTCTGCGACTTTTTCATATTTAAACAAAACTGCATGATCAATATAAAGTCTGTATACTTGTTGCTTATTGTGCAATTCAATATGAATATCTGCTTCAGTTTTTTAAATTTTAAAATCTTATTTTATTCTTGTAATCTCTGAATCTAGAAGCAGGGTTTCAACATTACAGATGTGTTGTGAACATGTGATCTTGATTCCTGCATCAGTGTAAGAGTTTGTGTTTATGAGTTATTAAAGCTTTAGTGATGAACATGCTCAATCAACACTGTCTTTGGCCTTTGAAAGAAAAAAGTACAATATGAAAAGAAACACACAAACAAGCAGTTTAAGCATCAAAACATTATTATTTATTTATTTATTTTTCCTGAAAATTATAATCAGGTTTGTTCTCTGTTGGTAGTAGCCCACATGTTTACTCTAGTGAAATACTGTGAAATACATATAGTGAATTAGTTTCATTAAAAAATAAATCTAGTTCATATTTATTTACAATTAATTCTAGTAAGAGTTTAAGAACATCATACAGGAAAAACACTGTCTTAAAATGGTTTTAAAGCTGTTACAATTCCTGTCTTGTAACACAACTGGTGTCGTGTTAGCGGCCGCTAAGTTAATCACTAATGATCTCTGCAGCGGAAGTAAATCAATCAAAACTAACTTTATCTGGACAATAACTTTATTCTAGAGCTGCTGTAAAGCCTAAACAATCTCTGTTACTGTAATTTATCACTGTAAAGCTGCTGTGAAACAATCTGTTCAAAGCGCTATATAAATGAAGGAGACTTGACTCTTGTTTCCCCTGTTTTGTGTTTAAGGACTTTTATATTCATGTTCCCATTGTTCCGGTGTTTTGCTGCGTTCACTGTTGTTTAACTTTAATAACCAATAAATCACACAATGGGTTCTTGGTTAATCTCTCTTCCATATACACACTCTTATGCCGAGTTCACACTGCACGATTTTAGCCTCGATTTTCACTTGCCGACTAATGCCCGAAATCATAGGCAAATCGGTGCTCGTTCGTTAAATATCTGGACCTGTCGTGATTCATAATCCTGGGCTGCGTTCAGCCGCGACAAAAAGTTGCAAAAGTCTTTTTAAAGGTGTGATGAACTGAGAAATCAAATTTTCCTTGAGCTTTTGACATATAAGAGGTCATCATACTATAAGAATATATAGTTATTAGTCCAATAAAAGCTTTTATTGACACCAGGCTCAGCGAACGACAGGTTTTTCAAAGTGGGGATCTGTGACGTCAGAGGGCATCAAACCCAAAACGCAAAAGAAGATCGACGCCCACTTCAACACCGCCTGTTTAGCCTGTTTATCCAATCATGGATTAATTTTTTGCCATTTACTTCCAAATATTCAGTGCGGCAAGCCCATAAAAACTGAGCGTTTCAGGAGCTAGGATCAAAGGCAGGGTAGAAAATAGCTTAGAATTTAACAATTTTGAATGTAAAAACCAAGCGAACGTCATAAGTTGACCAATATAACAATATAAAAAATGTTAAAAAGCCAGTTCATGACCCCTTTAAAACAATTCCCCATCGTCCAAATGAAACAATTCCCCATCGCAAGTACACTTTGATGGCCTAAGACACGAAACGAGCGGTTTGTGTGAGAAAACGAACAGTATTTATATCGTTGTTACCTCTTGAACACAGCCGCGTCCAAATGATCTGAGGGCGCGGGCGGGTATAGATATATTCATAGATGTCGCCTTGGCTACTGCAGTTCATTGGAACGAAACCGTAGCCAGGGTGACATCTAGTGTATACATCTATACCCGCCCGCGCCGTCAGATCATTTGGACGTGTGCTGTTTTCAAGAGATAACAACGATATAAATATAAATATTTATTTAATATCAAAATTGAAACTACTGCGGAAAAAAAGACACCTACATCTTGGATGCCCTTGAGGTAAGCTAAAACATACCAAAATTTTATTTCAAAGTGAACTATCCCTTTAATGTTGCATGTTTGAGCCATGTGTGACATCTAGAGTAGTGGTCGACCGATATATCGCCGAGGCCGATATATCGGCCGATATTTGGAATTTTTTAGATATCGGCATCGGCCGATAAATCTTTCCGTTTGGCCGATATATTTCAAAACAGTTTGTGACTGTGCATTAGCGCTTTTTTCCACTGACGCGAACAGAGCGAGCGTGAATGAACTGAATACACTCGCTCTGCTCCGCCCAGCACGTAAAACAAGCCACTCAGAAGTGAAGCAGACATCTGACAGACACAGTAAATGACCATTCGCATTCGCTTTCTAACCTGACGCTACATTGTGTTACACACAAAAACACTCCGGCGTGCAGCAGAGTCTGTTCAAACAGTACCGTGATATGTCAGATCCGCGGCCCAGCGGTAGCTCCAGTGGGGGTCACAGATGTGATATAAACGAATTCAAACAAAACTGAAAACATTTTACCTCACAAACAGTCAAAAATCCTGTGACTGGCTGTTCCTCAGATACGCGCGTTGTTCTCGGGTTACATTTAAACTAGACGCTGTTTTCCCACGGACTCGCGTGCACGGAAAAGCTGGGTCGGTCGCGTCGCGTGCATTACAGATCAGTTGGTCGCGTGAGGTGGATGAGAGGAGAACACTATGTAATAATATTACATTTGAAAATAAATCCTTGAAAATGTTATTCACTATCTACTGTATTTATTTATCCATGATTGGCGTAATATCGTGAGTAGTATACATTTTCATATGTTCATGTATGTCATGCAAATACACGTGACGGCTTGCAACATTTTAAAGAAACAAACAAGCAAAACTAAACATATAAATCATTATTATTTAAATATACTTGAAGTAAAACAACCTGTTTAAAGTAAATAGTGTAAATAAACTATGTGAGATTTATATTTAACTATGTATTGTACATAAAATGTATGTAATTTCACATACTATTTTGTCATTAATTTATGAATATTGTTTCGATTGGTTCATTAATGATAAATGTTATTTGTAACCTGCAGTAAGCAGTAGTTATTATTTATGTGACTGAAAAAATGACTGTAAATATTAAAGCAGACAAGAAGCTGCACTAAAACTTTATTTATTGAAGTGTTACCTTACCTTTTTGTTCACATTTTAATTTCTTAGTAAATATTTTTTATTGCAAAAAGAATTTTGCATAAATAGTATGTACAATAAATGTTCATTTAGTTTCACCAATATTCTTTATGTCTCTCATTTACTGTATTCACATGTATTGTATCGGCCTCATATCGGCCAATCGGCCAGATTGCTTTCTCAATATCGGCATCGGCATCGGCCATTAAAAATCCCATATCGGTCGACCACTAATCTAGAGTTTGAGCTTTCTTCATCATCGTCATGTGATCCGTGAGTTTCTGTGAGCGTCTCTGAATCAATCTCTGCTGGTCCGTCTGGATCATGAGAAACTGTAGACAATGAGATCACAAACTCAGGCATTCCTAGTTAAAACTGATCAAAATTGCAATCAAGTTGAAGAAAAATGTGTAACAGTGTTTCATCATGAAGATCATAAAGACTCACAGTTTGGTTTTCCACTGTTAATGCTGTTGTGTCTGACTCGTCTCCGGATCTGTTTCTCTCCTGGATCAAGAGCTTGAATATCATCCTCTTTCTTTGTCATTTTCCTCTTTCTCTGTTTTCCTGATGTTTAATTCTCCTGCAGTTCGTGACGCTCCACAGATCTGCCGTCACGATTCATTTCTCCTTTCTGCATTATATCTGTGGCAAAACATATCAGATACAAGTAGAGTTAAAGTTTGACGTTTGTGGTAACACTTTACAATAAGGTTCATTAGTTAACATTAGTTAATGTTTAATTAATTAATTAATTTAATTAATTAATTTCTGTATTTGTTCATTTTTGTTAATGTTAGTTAATAAAATAAAAGCTGTTCATTGTTTGTTCATGTTAGTTCACAGTGCATTAACTAATGTTAACAAGATTTTAATAATGTATTAGTAAATGTTGAAATTAATATTAAAGATTAATAAATGCTGTATAGTTAGTTAGTTAAATTTTATTTCTGTGTCATGCCAAACATTTGGCCCATCCCACATGGGATTACAAGACACCACAAACTTATTTAGCAAACATCTTCCCATCGCATATACAAATCATTCGGAGAAATACATGAATACAAATATATACATAGACACATGTATACTGTACATACACACACACACACACACACACACACACACACACACAGCATATACAAACAAATCCTCATCTACAGATCCTCTCGATAAAGAGCTTTTTGATCATATCAAAAGCTTTCTGAAAATCAATAAAGCACGAATATGTATGCTTATTTTCACTTATTCTTTTAGTTGTAATCATAGATCAAGACATGATCTTGACTTACGGAACCCATTTTGTTCTTCAATGAGGATCTCTTCTTTCTCTCGGTACACCATGAGCCTTTCATTAAGTATTGTAGAATACAGCTTATAAACTGCTCATTAAACTAATCCCTCTAGAATTCAAAGGTGCCCTCGGATCCTCATTTTGGGATTTTGGTATCGGATTAATAATAGATTTAAGCCACATAGATGGTATTTTGCTGGATTCATAACACCATTTAAATAAATCAAACAAAATATCGAATAGTTTGGGTGATTTTAGTATTTCATTTGGGATATCTTCAACCCCCGTCCTTTTCCTAACTTAGCTTTATTAATGGCCATTTGAACTATAAGTGCAGGTCATTATTAGTTAATGCTAACTAATGTTGTTAATAATGTTAACTAATGAACCGTAATGTAAAGTGTTCTGCAACACAGAATTACATTTCAGTTTCTTTATAGTAACAGTATTTGTGTTGAGATTTAAATAAAAATAAAATGTGTTTTAATTACCTTGTGATGAGCTGAAGAGCATCTGGTGGATAATAATATTATATCTCTGAATAAGAGACAAACATTTCCAATAGTCTTTGATGAGGTTTATTTTCTTGCATGAAAAGGCCAGCAGAGACACAGACACACAGAGAGATTATAGAGTGAAAGTGAAGGGAAGGAACTGTCCTCTTTTAGAGACTCAGCTCTCTCTCTTATCTCTCTAGACCAGCGGTTCCCAAACTTTTTTTCCGGCGCACCCCCTACTATGTCCCAACCAGGTTGGCGCACCCCCAATCCCCACTTAAAAAAAATAATGCAACAAAGCTTTGTTTTGTCGCCATATAAAGACTCATGTTTAATCATGCGCAAATAACCAGAACACGCATGACAATAACAACATCAACAAAGTTTCAATATAATGCAACAAAGCTACGCACAAGCTTCCACTTTAAAGAGGACGAGTGATAGACAGGCTCAGTAACAGAAAGCACGGTTATTTTCAGCCGCTAATTTAGTTTTATTTAAAAACTAAATATTTTGTAACATTACACATGTGACATATTTTAAGGTCACTTTTGATCACTTTAATGCATCCTTACTGAAAAAAAAATCTGACTAACCAACACATTTTTGAACGGCAGTGTAGGCTACATTCAGTTGGTCATTATTGCAATATAAACACTATCAGACTGATCAACAAGGTATCTTTTCATTTACCAGTCAAAGACGGAGCAACTTTCTACTCTTATGTTTACTCCGTGCACTGTCAAGGGCTTCATCATATTTGTCGCGGTACCGGTCTTTGCAGCAATTATTTTACCGCGAATACGGCATCGCGCGCTATTGGCATCGAGCCTGGAGAAATGTAGCCACACTTTTGATCGACTTTTCCGCATCTTTATGGTATTGTGTGTGTGCGCTCGCGTCTCATATGAGTATGTGCGCGGAGAGTTTGTGTGCTCTGGTCACATTGAGTATGTGTATGTGCGCGAGTTTGTGTGTGTGTGTGTGTGTGTGCTCGCGTTTCATATAAGTATGTGCGTGGAGAGTTTGTGTGTGCGCACGCGCGTCTCATATGAGTATGTGCGCATCTCGTGTGTGTAGAGTTTGCTTGTAGCCTATATGTGCGTGAGCGACTTTAGGTGTGTCATTGTGCATTTCATTTGTTTTATCAAAAACTAATAAATTATAGTTTTTTATTTAAAATAAAAGGAAAAGGAATTTACAAAGGAAATGTTTACTGTTCATGTTTTTTTATTGTGTGGAAAAATCCCACTTAAAAAAACAGACCGCCATTACATTTTTCCTCTCGCGCACCCCCTGGTGGTAGCTCGCGTACCCCTGGGGGCGCGCGTACCACACTTTGGGAATCCCTGGTCTAGACATGCATGTGCGTTACATTTTTTTTTAGTAATTCTATGAATTACACTGCGCAAACCAAAAGTAATACTACCCACCGGATGAAGAAGCGTTGGCTCTCCGCAGAACATAAATTATTCATTTTATTTTATTTTTCGTGTTTGCATTTATGAGGAAAAAACAATGTTACGGACGGGACAGTTCTCCGTTACGGACGTGACCGCTCTGAAAGCGGCACTAAAAGACTGCTTTAAAACTTCCACAGAGACCTCAAACAGAAAGCACAAAGCCTTTCTTTAATGTGAAATTCGTTTTGTATTAATTGTATCTTAATTTTAATCAATGTTTCATCAACCAATTGCCAGGATTTAATAGGCAAAATAAGAAGTAAATAGGCCTCAGACAATAGATAATCAGGACATTGAGGCGCCGGCGACTAAACTGCAGCTGGTCTCATAAATGAACCGAAACTCAGCGCCTACTTGCATCACAAACATGTCTACTTTTAAACAGAACAATTCATAACGAAAGAAAACAGACTGCTCTCTGCTAATGTATGAATGTGCATTTCTCTGTGGCGCGTTCACGAAGATGCAGGTGTGGGGCTGAAGTCACCGTCTATAATTCGCTTTCATTCAGTGTCTAATATTTTAAAGGCCGATGCAGCACAAACGAAAATTGTACCGGCACAAAACAGCACAAACGAAACTGAATATTTTGAGTACATTTGGAGCATGTGGGGGACTGGTGACGTCATCAACAATAATTAAAGTCTATAATATTTTAAAGCCCGACGAAGCACAAAGTAAATTTGTACCGGCACAAACCAGCACAAACGAAGCACAAACGAACGAGACTATTTTGGGTGAATTTGGAGCTGAGTGACCTCAGAATGACCTAAAAATATAATTTTAATATCTAAAAAACCAAAGCAGCACAAACGAAACGTTTTACAGTACAAACCATCACTAAAGTCCAAATATAAAGACCAAATGTCAATAGCACAAATCTAAAATAAAACATTCCCATATCTAAAGAAAAGAACACTGACAGGTGACAGCTGCGGCCCTGTGCGAGCACAAACGAACCGGACAGGTTTGTAGACGAGATGGATGGAGAGCGCGGCTTGCTTGCGTGACGTCACTACTCCTCCAAAGATTTTGTGATGTCTAAAGAATGGAATAATTTATGATGGTTCTTTCTACGGCACAAAACAGCATAAATCGAGCACAAACAAAAAGCACCGGTTTGGGGCGATTTGGACGGCATGGGGTGGAGAGTGACGTCACTGTCCCGAATCCAATGTGTTATTTCTAAGGAGGGGAAAAAGATACAATGTTCATCGTAATGGCACAAACCGGCACAAATCGAGCACAAACGAGCGGCACAGTTTTGCAACGATTTGGACCATATGGGGTGGACAGTTATGTAACTGTTCTTAAAAAGTTTATTTTTGTATGTTTAAGAGGGGATCGTAGTTGCAATGTTTCTTTCAACGGCACAAACCGGCACAAACCGAGCACACACGAATGACATCGGGTTGGAGCGATTTAGATGAGGTGGGGTGGAGAGTGACGTCACTGCCCCGAATTAAATTGGTTATATCTGCAAAAGGAAAACAGATACAGTGTTTGTTTTAACGGCACAAACCAGCACAAACCGAGCACAAACCAGCACAAACCGAGCACAAACGAATGACATCGGGTTGGAGCGATTTGAAGGACATGGGGTGGAGAGTGACATCACACAACCCAAAAAATAATGTTCAATAGCTCAAACACCAAACCAGCACAAACTGATAGTACGAGCTATCTCTACTAACGATGCTTAGAGTTGGCAAGAAATGAAAATCCATGTTTCTTAATGAATGCTATTCATCTTAATAGAATTACAGACTGACTGGAAATACATTTTATATTATATTACTGGTATACTGGTATTACTGGTACTGAATCAGCTGACCCGTGCGCGTGTGTGTGTGTGTGTGTGTGTGTGTGTGTGTGTGTGTGTGTGTGTGTGTGTGTGTGTGTGTGTGTCTGTTTCTCTCTCTCTCTCTCTCTCTCTCTCTCTCTCTGTTTTTTTGTTTCTGTGTCTCTCTCTGTGTGTTTGTTTCTCTCTGTGTGTGTGTGTGTGTGTGTGTGTGTGTCTGTCTCTCTCTGTGTTTGTGTATGCATAGTTTAATGTTCTTTCTTTACCACCAATGTTGCTTCATTAAAGTTCCTTCATGTAGTCCATCAGTAGTTTCTGTCCATAAGCGGTTTATATCTCATCTGTTAATGTCTCTCAGTGAAAGACTCTCTACAGCTTCATCATGAGAGACTGAAGAAAATAAATATTAAAGTGGAAATATTATAGAGTAAAAAGACATTTAATACATCTTTATAACAAAGTTTCTAGATGTATGTATGACCTGAAACTCAGAGATGTTAAAACACTCACAGTCTGGTCTTCTTGCCTCCACACTGTCCTGATGAGAATGTCTCATGGATCTTTTCTTCTTTAACTCTTCAGATTGTGAGTTTTTCTCTTTGTTCTCCTGATTTCTGTTGTTCTGTTGTTCCTGAATCTTCAGATTATCTCCGTCACACATCATCTCCAGTCCATTAACCTTTATTCTCTGCTTGGGAAAAAAATGATTTACTATTTGTATTGCTGCCATAAAATGGTCTAAATGAACAACACTGACCCGTGCTTGCAGAAAGAGTGTGAATGCACACAGGATAATCACGAGCTACAGCCAATATGGCTGTTCTTGTGTTTTTTGTTTTGTTTTTATTTTTATTTGTGTGCATCCATGAGAGTACCGTGGGTCAGATACTCGAGGAATCTTGTGAGCAATTACTCAAGACTTGCAACACTGTCATTCATCTTACACTCACACTCCCACTTCAGTATTTCCTTATATGTTTAAAGGTTACCAGTAAAGTTGTCAATATCTGCTGAGGCCCTAAACAAGATTTATATTAAATAGGGAGACTAGCTATGGTTGTAACATGGGGAGAGTTGGTTTCAAAGAACATGTTGAAAGTCAGTGGTTTTGATACTCATTCAAAACCATGTTTGTATGTGGCACATTCAAAACCAAAGGAAGAAGTGTGTGTAAACTGTCACTGGGCCCACCAAGCCTGGTTAACAACATATGTCCCCATTCTGACTTCGATGGAGAATATTCACATTGACAGCACAAACTCCTGAGTCGAACAGTAAATGGATTTGAGTTATGATCTCAGAGAGAGGCTTTGTTTTAGATCTTAGTTCTATAATAAAGATATTAGTTCAATAAATCTGTTTTCAAGCATATTGCATGGGCTTCATTTGTTTTATTGTTACAATTTACCCCATGGTACAACACACCCCGGTTGTAGATTGTAACAAAGGCACACCATGTATTTGGCATCAACTCATAAGGGCTGTGATATGTTTGCAGAACTATGAATTGGTGTATTTTTTAGTAAACAAATGTAGGTACTTTGTATAACAGTTTGAGCACTCTAGCTCAAAAACTCACTGAGTAACAAATTCTGAAGCAAAAAGTGTTACAACCATACCTCAATAATGTCATTTTATTCCATGTAATTTCATAGGTTATTATCATGTCAATGACAATGTGCTTTTAAACAATGTTTTAAACAATGCTGGCAATGTGCTTTTAAAAAAAGCTGATGTTTTTATATCACTTCCATCATATGTTTGTCACTATATTTGCACACTTTCTAAAGTTTGCAAGGAATGGGCAGATGGATAGAATGAAGTGGACTACACATAGGGCTGGGCGATATGGCTGAAAACTGTATCGCGATATAAGCGTTTCATATCGGTCGATATCAATAATTATTGATATTTTTATGACCTATTTAAAATAAGGACCAGGAGAAAAATATATTACACTTAAACGTTTTTATTTTAAACTTAACCTTCCTCTGATTATAATCCCCTCAGTTATAAAGGCAGAAATGTCAACACAGCCATGGAAAACACTCAAATAATTAAAATGTAAACATAAGTCTACAATCAAATTGAACACTTAACAATTATCTCTTAACATTAAGGTGCAAAATGAAAGAATACGTAAGAAATACTTAATAAAGTGTAATACAATAGTGCAAAGTGTCTGCAAAAACTGCCATACTGGCGAGTTGACTTTTCCTGTTTTATCAACAATTTCCTCGCTCGCTGCGGCACTCATTTTCCACTTATCACTCCACGCCGGTTCTGTTACTGAAGAATCCAACACGAGACAACGATATGGCGCAACCAAACATGATACTGTTACATGACTGGCTGTTAGCGTGTCACTCCCTACGTTGCTAGGTTACCAGAGAGTGAGTGTCACGGAATGGTAAACCAGAGTCGAGGATACAAATGCAGAGTTAGTTTATTAGTGACATGCAGGTACGGTACAAACACAAAAACTCAGGAACTCCAGGAAACAAGAAACACGGACAACGAACCAGCACAAGACTACAAACACAAGGAGGCTAAATAGGGGAACAAACAAAGGAGGGTAACGAGACAGACAGGTGGGACAAATAAACCAATAATCAGATAACAAGATGGGAGGGGCTAGACAATAGACACGAGCACATGGCCCAAAATAACAAAACACCCATGTGCAGCACAAGACAGGACAGGCATGTGACATTACCCCCTCCCTACGGAGCGGCTACCAGGCGCTCCATAAGACCAGGGCGGGACAGGAGGGACAGACCAGGGCGGGTAGGGAGGGACAGACCAGGGCATGACGGGAGGGACAGACCAGGGCGGGACAAGGGGAATGGACAGTTCAGAAGGCCAGGGAGGCACACAAAGTTCGGGAGTCCAGGGCGGAGCAGACAGTCCTTCTGGCGGGTAGGGAGGGACAGACCAGGGCGGGACAAGGGGAATGGACAGTTCAGAAGGCCAGTGAGGCACACAAAGTTCGAGAGTCCAGGTCGGAGCAGACAGTCCATCTGGCGGCCAGGGCGGAGACGACCGTCCATCTGGCGGCCAGGGCGGAGACGACCGTCCATCTGGCGGCCAGGGCGGAGACGACCGTCCATCTGGCGGCCAGGGCACAGGAACCCAGCCAACATGTATATGTGGGCCCCACATGGTTTATGCTTGGGCTACGCGGGTACCAAGTGGGTATGGTCCCAAAATGGGCATCTTATCTGGGGCCCACTTGGGTCAGCTAAGTAGGTTCCACATGGGCAAAAACAGGTGGGCTCCCCATGTGGGTCCTAGTTGGGTCACTAATGGGAAATGAGTGCATGGGTTCAAAATGGGCAACACAAATGGGGCCCATTTGGGTTTATCAAATGGGTCAGACATGGGCAAACACAATAAATCCCATATAGGCTGCCTACATGGGCCCAAGGTAGTACCCACATAGATAATCTTTATATGGGTTATGAATGGGGTAAACATATGGGGCCCACTTTGATAAACCATATGGGTCAGACATGGGCAAACACAATCAGTCCTATATAGGCTGCCTACATGGGCCCAAGGTGGTACCCACATAGGTAATCTCTATATGGGTTATGAATGGGGAAAATATGTGGGGCCCACTTTGATAAACCATATGGGTCAGACATGAGCAAACACAATCAGTCCTATATAGGCTGCCTACATGGGCCCAAGGTAGTTCACACATAGGTTATCTCTATATGGGTTATGAATGGGGAAATACATATGGGGCCCACTTTGATAAACCATATGTGTCAGACATGGGCAAACACAATCAGTCCTATATAGGCTGCCAACATGGGCCCAAGGTAGTTCACACATAGGTAATCTCTATATGGGTTATGAATGGGAAAAACATATGGGGTCCACTTTGATAAACCATATGGGTCAGACATGAGCAAACACAAGCAGTCCTTTATAGGCTGCCTATATGGGCCCAAGGTGGTACCCACATAGGTAATCTCTATATGGGTTATGAATGGGGAAAATATGTGTGGCCCACTTTAATAAACCATATGGGTCAGACATGGGCAAACACAATCAGTCCCATATAGGCTGCCTACATGGACCCAAGGTAGTACCCACATAGGTAATCTCTATATGGGTTATGAATGGGGAAATACATATGGGGCCCACTTTGATAAACCATATGTGTCGAACATGGGCAAACACAATCAGTCCTATATAGGCTGCCTACATGAGCCCAAGGTGGTACCCACATAGGTAATCTCTACATGGGTTATGAATGGGAAAAACATATGGGGTCCACTTTGATAAACCATATGGGTCAGACATGAGCAAACACAATCAGTCCCATATAGGCTGCTTACATGGGCCCAAGGTAGTTCCCACATAGGTAATTGTCACGGGGTGACAAATAAGCCCGGGACGATCCCCGCTAGAGAAACGTCCCTGTTGAGATTTGGGAAGTGAAACACCGTCCCAAAGCCGAGTGAGTGCCTGTCGCCATGGTAATTAGTGGCGGATTGACAGCAGGTGTGGGTAATTTGCGCTGAGCGTTTGAATGAGGCCACGCTGGCTCATGAGAGTATAAAAAGTCAGAGGAAGAGAAAGTTGGTGTTGTTCTTCTCCTGCTTGTGGTGCTTTTGTTCCCGTTGGATGTGGCTGGCTCTTGTTAGGAAGCGTTCTCAGAAGTGTGTCGTTGAGGGCTCGTTGCGAGGAAAAAGGAATGTCGTGTGTATGAGGAATTGAAGACGGAGAGAGAGAGAAGGAAAGAGGGAAGTGCCTCGTCTGGATGAGAGAGCGAAGATAAGTAACCGATTAATTGAATCTCCTACCACATGTTTGATATTGAGATAGATGTGGGTTGAAGTGCTTGGAGTGTGCTGTACGAATATCACTGAGTGAATTAAACTGATTCTCTGCCATTCTTATCTCCTCTTCCCGTTCGGACGGTGAAGTGAATCCAGTTTATGCCTATGAAGAAGTGTTTAAAATCTCCTTCCTCTCACCGCCGATCCTTTGCTCTTTAAACCGAGACCCAGGGTGAGTGCTGGCCTTAAGTACACTAAATGAGTGGATTTGCAGTGTTTGAATTGCCGTTTCTTCTCTTCCCTCGCGTTGTATATTGGAGTGGAATTCCTGTGAGTGTGTAAAAGCCTGTTTTTAACTGCCGTGCGCTCGCCCAAGAGGCAGGCTGGTATATTGTACATCTTCAGAGCTTGGAGAGATCGAGTACGTCCAACTGAGGAAAGGTTTGGGAAGGACAGCTGGCGTGAAATCCTGTTTCCTCCACGACATGCGTAAGAACATTATATTGCTGTGTGAAGCATTGACTCTGTCTGCCCTAGAGAAAGCCCAGCCCAGTCTGTGACTGTGAGTTCACTACAGCCCAAAGCCCACCTGTATGGCGTGAAGTTTCTGTCTTTTCCACGACACATGTGAGAACGTTATATTGCTGTGTGAAGTGTTGACTCTGTCTGCCCTAGAGAAAGCCCAGCTCAGTCTGTGATCGTGAGTTCGCTGCAGCCCAAAGCCCACCTGTATGGCGTGAAGTTTCTGTCTTTTCCACGACACATGTGAGAACATTATATTGCTGTGTGAAGCATTGACTCTGTCTGCCCTAGAGAAAGCCCAGCCCAGTCTGTGACTGTGAGTTCGCTACAGCCCAAAGCCCACCTGTATGGAGTGAAGTTTCTGTCTTCTCTACGACACACGTGAGAACGTTATATTGCTGTGTGAAGTATTGACTCTGTCTGCCCTAGAGAAAGCCCAGCCCAGTCTGTGACTGTGAGTTCGCTACAGCCCAAAGCCCACCTGTATGGCGTGAAGTTTCTGTCTTTTCCACGACACATGTGAGAACGTTATATTGCTGTGTGAAGTGTTGACTCTGTCTGCCCTAGAGAAAGCCCAGCCCAGTCTGTGACTGTGTTCGCTGCAGCCCCCAAAGCCCACCTGTATGGAGTGAAGTTTCTGTCTTCTCCACGACACATGTGAGAACGTTATATTGCTGTGTGAAGTGTTGACTCCGTCTGCCCTAGAGAAAGCCCAGCCCAGTCTGTGACTGTGAGTTCGCTGCAGCCCCACAGTCCACCTGTAAGAGGAAGCTGTGGTCATCCCTTCGCTGGAGAACTCACCTGCCCATCACCTCCCACTGTGTACCTGATACCAGCGTGGAGAAAGGATCCCAGTTAACCTACTTACCGTAAGACACTTACCTGAATCCTATCGACTGCTGTGAACTGTCCCCTACTTCAAAGAGAAGAGGAAGCTGTGGTTACCTACTCACTGGAGAACTCACCTGTCCATCACCTCCCACGGCGTACCTGATACCAGCGTGGAGAAAGGAACCCAGTTAACCTACATACCGTCAGATACTTACTTGCATACTATTGACTGCTGTGAACTGTCTCCCACTTGAAAGGAGGAGAGGAAGCTGTGGCCATCCACTTACCGGAGAACTCACCTGTCCGTCACCTCCCATTGTGTACCTGATACCAGCTTGGAGAAAAGAACCCGGTTAACTTACTTACCGTAAGACATCTACCTGTATCCTATCGACTGCTGTGAACTGTCCCCTACTTCAAAGAGAAGAGGAAGCTGTGTTCATCTACTCACTGGAGAGCTCACCTGTCCATCACCTCCCACTGCGTACCTGATACCAGCGTGGAGAAAGGAACCCAGTTAACCTACATACCGTAAGATACCTACTTGTACCCTATCAACTGCTGTGAACTGTCCCCTACTTCAAAGAGAAGAGGAAGCTGTGGTCATCCGCTCACTGGAGAACTCACCTGCTCATCACCTCCCATTGCGAACTTGATACCAGCGTGGAAGGAGCCTGGTCGATCTACTTACCGTAAGATATCTACCTGTATATTTGACTGCCGTGAACTGTCTCCCACTTGAAAAGAGGAGAGGAAGCTGTGGCCATCCATTCGCCGGAGAACTCACCTGTCCATCACCTTCCATTTTGTACCTGATACCTGCTTGGAGAAAGGAACTCTGTTAACCTGCATACCGTGAGATACTTACCAGTCCGGTACTCCTTTCTGGGAATCGCCGTCTGTGGGGAAGACTGTGTCCTCTTGTCGTCTTGGACTCCTCCCTGGACGAGGGAGAGAAGAAGACTTTTAGATTAGGATTACCAATTGTTTTATTCTTAATAAAATTTGTTACTCTTTATTCCTTGACTCTGGTCTCGTCTCTGGCACGCTCCTCAAAGTGTTCTGGGTCTAGGGGTGGGCATAGTCTGGTTCGGCCCATCCCGACCTGTGACATAATCTCTACATGGGTTATGAATGGGAAAAACATATGGGGTCCACTTTGATAAACCATATGTGTCAGACATGGGCAAACACAATCAGTCCTATATAGGCTGCCTACATGGGACCAAGGTGGTACCCACATAGGTAATCTCTATATGGGTTATGAATGGGGAAAATATGTAAGGCCCACTTTAATAAACCATATGGGTCAGACATGGGCAAACACAATCAGTCCTATATAGGCTGCCTACATGGGCCCAAGGTGGTACCCACATAGATAATCTCTATATGGGCCCTGAATGGGGAAATACCAATGGCGCCCGCTTGGCCAAACTATATGTGTCAGACATGGGCAAACACAATCAGTCCCATATAGGCTGCCTACATGGGCCCAAGGTAGTTCCCACATAGGTAATCTCAATATGGTTTATGAATGGGAAAAACATATGGGACCCACTTTGATAAACCATATGCTTCAAACATGGGCAAACACAATAGCCGCGTTTCCACTGTCGGGCCAGTGCGAGCCAGGGCTTTAAACGGGCCGTGCCGGGCTAATAGCCTCGGGCCAATAGCATCGGGCCTGCGTTTCCACTGTCAGGCCAGAAGCTCCACAGCGCTTCACTAAAACACGCCCGTAACACGCCTCTCTGGAACAACGTCACAATAATCCATAATTTCACCAACAAATGGAAGTTTTATCAGAAAACTAATCAGAAATCACTGGAAACAGCGTTGAAAACAAACACGATAAAAGCGGCCGTTTGCTATCTTTTTTTTGTTTGTTTGTTTACTTGAATATTTAAAACCCAAGCATCGATGTTTTACCACAGGTTTACAGGACATATTTACATCACATTTAGAAAAAATGATAATTTCTACAAATATGCCATACGACCTGAGGAGCTTTAGCACTTTCTCGACTCCCATGCAGATATTTTCAGTCAGAGAAACTGAGGAAGCTCCCGAAAAAAAAAGTTACTTTATTTTATGATAGTCCAGTTTAAAGAGACGAGACGTAGGCTATGACAGATAAAATAAAAACATGACTGTGATAGCCTTTAAGATTGGTCTGATTTCTTCAAGCGTTCGCTATGTTTTTTTTTACTATGCGTATCTTCAAGCGTTTACTATGTTTACTATGGTAACGGTTAGCGCGCATAATCTTTTGCATCACAAACAGAAGGCATTCAAACATAAACGCGATTTAAATAATTTTATTTTTAAGTCTTTAATGCTGACAGAATCATCCGGCGCTGCCGTCTCCCAACGGTAAACTCCTCCTCTGTTGGTAACCACTCCTCTAGCCCGAGCTGGCCCGCTTTGGCCCAAGGTATTCGACGGGCCAGAAATCCTGGCCGTTGGCCCCGAGTAAGCCCCGATCAAGCCCCGGAACTGACAGTGGAAACGCGACTGGTCCTGGCACGCACTAGCACGGCCCGGCCCTGGCCCGACAGTGGAAACGCGGCTAATCAGTCCTATATAGGCTGCCTACATGAGCCCAATGTAGTTCCCACATAGGTAATCTCTACATGGGTTATGAATGGGAAAAACATATGGGGTTCACTTTGATAAACCATATGGGGCAGACATGAGCAAACACAATCAGTCCTATATAGGCTGCCTACATGGGCCCAAGGTGGTACCCACATAAGTCATCTCTATATGGGTTATGAATGGGGAAAATATGTGGGGCCCACTTTAATAAACCATATGGGTCAGACATGGGCAAACACAATCAGTCCTATATAGGCTGCCTACATGGGACCAAGGTGGTACCCACATAGGTAATCTCTATATGGGCCCTGAATGGGGAAATACACATGGCGCCCGCTTGGCCAAACTATATGCGTCAGACATGAGCAAACACAATCAGTCCCATATAGGCTGCCTACATGGGCCCAAGGTAGTAAACACATAGGTAATCTCTATATGGTTTATGAATGGGAAAAACATATGGGACCCACTTTGATAAACCATATGTGTCAAACATGGGCAAACACAATCAGTCCTATATAGGCTGCCTACATGGGCCCAAGGTAGTTCCCACATAGGTAATCTCTATATGGGTTATGAATGGGAAAAACATATGGGGTCCACTTTAATAAACCATATGGGTCAGACATGAGCAAACACAATCAGTCCTATATAGGCTGCCTACATGGGCCCAAGGTGGTACCCACATAGGTAATCTCTATATGGGTTATGAATGGGGAAATACATATAACGCCCAATTGGCCAAAACAATATGTGTCAGACATGGGCAAACACAACCAGTCCCATATAGGCTGCCTACATGGGCCCAAGGTGGTACCCACATAGGTAATGTCTCTATGGGTTATGAATGGGGAAAATATGTGGGGCCCACTTTAATAAACCATATGGGTCAGACATGGGCAAACACAATCAGTCCTATATAGGCTGCCTACATGGGCCCAAGGTGGTACCCACTAGGGCTGAACGATACATCGAATTTTCATCGTCATCGCGATATGAACTCGCGCGATGAACACATCGCAACAGACAGCCTGACACGATGAATAATGCCTGGTTCAGATCACATTCACTCGCGCACACACACACACACACACTCTCTCTCTCTCTCTCTCTCTCGCTCGCGCGCGCGCACGCACACACACACACACACACACACACACACTCACTGTCCCCCGAACACACTCACTCGCACACACACTCGCTCACTCGCGCGCGCGCGCGCGCACACACACACACACACACACACACACACACACATTCACTGTCCCGCTCACTCATTCACTCGCGCTCACTCACTTCACTCGCGCACACACACCCACACACTCACTGTTGCTCGCACTCGCTCTCGCTCACATACTCAACCCGTCGTGAAGGGCCGTTAAAAATTTAAACATGCTAGTCTTTCTGTCGTGAAGCATCAGGTTGTCGCCCACTATATGAGATGAAACGATCGAATCTTGCGTCCCGACGCCCGTTGACGTTTACGAATCCCTACGTCAAACGGATCGTGCCAAAATCGTGTAATCTGAACCAGACTGGTAATACTGTAAATGTTTGAACTAACACACAAAGAAATAAAGCTAGCGCAAGTTCTGCCAGGGAGACTCAATCATTTACGTCACTAATTGCCTTATCAACTACCCTATCATTTCCTTGCTGTAGCATAAAAGGGCAGCACTTACTCATATCTGAGTCCGCAGATGCTGTTGTTCCAGCCACCACCTTCCTCCCCACCACCACTAAGACGGATCTTCTCCTCCATCCCCCCCATCACGACCACCCAGGTGTCCACTTTCACCATCCCTAACATCACTAGATGGGCTCTTCTCTCCAACCTGAAGTCTTCAAGACGCCCCCCCTTCCATCCACCCCACCACCACCAGAGGGCCCCCTTCATCGCCTCGGGGGGTGAGCGGCGCCCCTGCCTTCATCTTCAGTCAGCAGTCGCTGATTCAATACCCCTGGAATTCGAGTCATGAACGGGGCCTCCGCCAAAGAATTTGATTGCTTGCTGAGCTTATTAATAAATGACTATGCTACAGCATTAATTCTCCCGAGTCTTTCTGGCAGAACCTATTAAAGCACTAAGACATGGGAACAGTATAGCTAAAATTCACATTTGAATATTTATCGCAAGTCATATCGTCATCGCAATATTAAACAATGTTATCGCATATCGCAGCTTTTCCTCATATCGTGCAGCCCTAGTACCCACATAGGTAATCTCTATATGGGCCCTGAATGGGGAAATACATATGGCGCCCGCTTGGCCAAACTATATGTGTCAGACATGGGCAAACATAACCAGTCCCATATAGGCTGCCTACATGGGCCCAAGGTAGTTCCCACATAGGTAATCTCTATATGGGTTATGGATGGGAAAAACAAATGGGGTCCACTTTGATAAACCATATGGGTCAGACATGGGCAAACACAATCAGTCCTATATAGGCTGCCTACATGGGCCCAAGGTGGTACCCACATAGATAATCTCTATATGGGTTATGAATGGGAAAAACATATGGGACCCACTTTGATAAACCATATGTGTCATGAGCAAACACAATCAGTCTTATGGTGGTAGCCACATAGGTAAACTCTATATGGACCCTGAATGGAGAAATACATACAAGTATAATTGTGAATATAATGAATTATGTAGTAAATATAAATTGTGCATCTGTAAATTGCATCATAAACTATACACTTGTAAACAACATATCTGTACAATCATTAAAACAATTATATGCAGTATATTTGTAATTTATAATCTTTCATATAATACCACTAACAGCTGACTGCGGACTATTTAGTAGTGAGGAAATTTCACAAGTGGACTTATTACACAATTAGAAACCTGGTACCACGCTTGAACTCACTGAATTCATTGAGCTCCTGAGAGTGACCTATTCTTTCACAAAATTTGTAGAAGCGTCTGCTTAGTGCTTGATTTTATAAAACTGTGGCCACAGAATTGATTGAAACGCCCAAATTCAATTATTTGGAGGGGTGTCCCAATACTTTTGGCAATATAGTGTATGTGGTTACAGTATAGGCCATGTCTCTTCAAATCCAGTCCTGGAGTGTTGGTGTTCAGCAGACATTAGTTCCAACCCATGACATTAAATATTCAAAGTGTCAACTTTTAGTGGTCTGATTTTGTGAGTTACAGCAAAATGCTTATCTCCATATAGTTATTTCAAAAATATATATACAAATGGTTCAAAATTATCCAGAAAATGGTCACTGTACAATATGAAGAACGGGTTACAGAAGTTATCAAATTCTGTCTATCAAAATCTATCTAAATAATGGAATTATAATGGCTTAGAGATGAGTAGAAGAAATAAAACCCTAGCAACAGCCATATGCCCTTATTCAATTGAGATACTCCAGAGTTTTCTGGTCAGTCGGTTAGTGACAATGTAATTCTAGAGATTGAATATTGGGGTTAGGGTTAGGGTTAGGGTTTTGATTATTGTAAGGGGCACATCAGTTCAGATGATGAAATAGCCCAAGTAAAGAAAGATAGAATGGAAATTAATGGTTTGAAGGGAAAATCCAATGTAAATTCAGAAATCATATTTGCATCATATACAGGAGTACAGAATAAAGTGCAGTTTCATTCATTTAGCATATTGTGTTTTGAGTTCAGTTTTCTTTTGAGGCCAACAGTACAGACTTTTATTTTCAGTCATAGTTGGCACATGACTGACCCTCAAAGTTGAAATACGGTTGAAACAATGTCAGTTGTTGGGTTAGGGTTAGGGTTAGGTTTGGGGTTAATTTTTTTTTTTTTTTAATTTTTTTTATTTTATTTTTTTTTACAAAATCTGTATGTTGAATCAATGTCATGTCTTCAAAGAATACATCTTTGAATTATAATTATTTCTAATTATTATTTTGTTATTTTATCATTGTATAATATTTTGATCCAAACACCACTTCAAAATCTAAATGTATGTTAAAATATAATCATATTATTAATAATAATAATAATAATAATGGATATAATTTCAATCTCAAGAGAGAAGTGCAGCAGAAACTTTTTTGCTTTGTGTGATTTTGTTTGTTTGGACAATTTTGTGTTTGCCTAAGCTTACCATGCAGGATTGCATTTTTATTCACACTGTCATCAAAACACTATTTGACCAACTAGTTAAATAACATAGTCTACAAATAAAACTGAACACACATTTCTTAAAAAAAAAAAAAAAGAAGAAAAAAAAAAGTAATATTTTCCATTACCACGCTGAAACAATTGCTATTGGTTGTTTTCACCTTCTTTGATCATAATTGGTTAATATGACTGCCATCTACGTAACTGGCCAATGACAACCGTGCGCGCCTTTTTACTGGTCAAGTTTGAAAATACGTCAGTTTGTATTGATGATGACGACATGTGTGTGCTACTGCTCGGCAAGATTACTCGGTCTTTCCTTATGCCTGTTAAATTATTATTTTAAACTAATTTGCGTTGTGACATGTAAACGGAGGAGAACAGAAGCTGATATGTGAACACAGAGGAAGGTCGGTCTGGATGTGTGAGTCGTGCAAACATTTTGGCGATATCAGGTAAGAGAACATTTTTCAGTCTCTATTACGTAAAGTTAGGCTTCGTATTCATGTCCTATCCACTATCATTTTAGAAAAATAGAGATCAATTAATAATACAGATTTAAACGTTTAGGTATTACATTAAAATAAGCGGATAAGAATGTTAATATAGTTCATGGTAGAATATATAATGCAGGTAAGCCAATCGTGTGTTAATGGAGTTCATTAACTTCCCAGAAATGTTCTTTGTAAGTTAACTTTCACGGATAAACGGACGTACTACAACCTGCAGCTGTGTGTGTGACTGTGTGTGTACCATTGATTTGTTTACAGTAAGATGCTAATTGCGATTAGCATATGCACTTATTTAACGTTGAAGCCTCTGATGTCAATGTTGTCAGCTAGTTTAAAACTCAAACACATGAAAACCCTAATGGAAAAAAAAAATACTAAAATATATTTGAAACATTTATTTTATGCTAAGTTTACTGCAAAGCATTTACATACATGTACTTAATATAAATACCCTGCAATTGTACTTTGGTATCCTAAAATATATACTTAAAGTCAATAAGAACAAAACATGTTGTATTTAATGCACTTTAGTTATCTGGAAGTCGTGCTGAGGTTAAGTGTATTTTTATTGTGTTAAAGTAAAACTATTGCAAGTGTACTTTAGGTACACTTTATTAATGGTTATATATTTTTTAAAATGTTGTCGTAATATTAAAAAATGTGCATTGTGTACTAAAGAAAGGCTCCAAATAAAGTTTAATTATAAATTAAATATAAGTAAATGTGTTTTAAATATATTTAAATATCATTTTTTTATTTAAATTTTTTTTTTCTCGGGAAGGAGCATCCGAATGAGTAAAGTGACTGATAAAACAGTCATTTACATATGGATATATCTCAAGCATTGGAAGAAGATTTTTTGGGGTGAACAGGAACCCAACGGAGAGACAAATCCACCACGATTATCAACTTCAGTAAGATGCAAGTCAATTTTAACCATTGCTTCTAAACCTTACATTGGGATTTATATATTATGTAGTTAAAAGTATTAGGCTATTCTCATCATCAAAAGTCATTTCATCTACCAGTGACAAATCTGAGTAACTTTTTATCCTTTTGTCTTTCTTCCTCTAAAGTGACAAAGAAAGGAGAACATGTCACCATCATCAGTCCTTTATTTAGTTCACTGAAGAGCATCAAGGGAAAGACCCTCAGACGTGTCATAGCAGGATAAATGTGGCGACAGGTAAACTTATTAGATGGTCTGTTTGATTTTGGTGTACCAATTTGCTTTTTTCAAAGCTACAATTGTGTGATGTGACGTGACATGTATGTGCAAAAACGGCTACCCACTGCTCCGGGTGTGTGTTCACAGTGTGTGTGTTTGTGTGTGTGTTAGTAAGTATTGAACACACACACACACACACTGAACACACACCCGGAGCAGTGGGCAGACGTTTTTGCTGCGGCACCCAGGGAGCTATTGGGGACCATTTGTTCCGAATGTTTAATAATGGCAAATGTTGGTACAATTTAAATACGCTTTGTTTAATATTGTTTAAAGGAATGGTACAAATTAAATCTTTCTTTTTAAGGACTTTTCAGCCCACTCCACCCAACCCCAGATTGACCAAGGATCCAGATGAGTACTGGCAATTTGGTGAAGGATTGCACTGTCACTTCTGGTATGAATCCATTAACCTTTTGTTATGTGTGAGGTGTTTTGAATTTACTTAATTTAATCAAATTGACAAAATTAGATTTTACATAATTGACCGTTCGCAAAGACCCGCCCTCCTTAGTTACTGTCGCTATGTCCGACAAGCTACGCCGTTCTCACGCCACACCATGTTCTCACGCAGTGAAAAATACATTGCGGAGCAGAGAGGAGACTGAC
The DNA here is from genome assembly GCF_964197995.2 of Scardinius erythrophthalmus. Classification (NCBI taxonomy): domain Eukaryota; kingdom Metazoa; phylum Chordata; class Actinopteri; order Cypriniformes; family Leuciscidae; genus Scardinius; species Scardinius erythrophthalmus. The sequence goes on from NC_138237.1 coordinate 2,885,435, forward strand.
AACACGCTGACAGGCAGGACAGACCAGGTTACTTTTCGGTTACGTTTGATATTAAACATATTAAACAAAGTCTCACCTTTCAAATTTGGTCATTTTGTTAAAAGAAATTTAAACAGTAAATACCGTTTTGTGGCTCTTTAATGTGTCTGACAGATCGCTGTAGAGCATCAGTTAAAGCTGCTCGTGAACCGATCATCTCTTCCTTCTAGTTAATTTATAGCCTCAAATAAACATGAACAAACATAAGAAGGAATGTTGTTTTAACCACGGAAAGACGTCAGTACACTCCGTTTTTCAAGTTCAAATCTTCCCATGTTAATCTATTAACTCTCCTGACTGCTTTGTCGGACAAAATGGCGGATGGCGAAGTATGATTGGTCAGATCACCTGTCAATCAAGCTCCCTGCGAAGGGTCAATTGACGTAGAGTAGTAGTAATTTTCACTAAAATTAAAATGACCCCATGATTTACTCACCTTTAATCCACCGTTAGTGTATATGACTTTCAGATGAATACAATTGGAGTTATATTAACTATGGGGTTGGGTTAATAAAGTCCTTCTGGAGCAAGGCCATGAGTTTCCAAAAGTATCCATATTTAAAACTTTATAAAGTAAAATAACTAGCTTCCGGCCATACACAGTCTACTTGTGTATAAAGCGCAACTTACGCAACTTATGACGTCAGAAGTAGCGTAGTGCATCATGGGGTAGCGTAAATATCAGTTGTACGTCACATTACTCGCATAAGTTGCGCTTTACCCTTAAGTGGAATCCGTATGTTTGTTTGCCCGGAAGCTAGTTGTTTTACTTTAAATTTTTTTAAATATGAATATTTTTTTACACAAACTCATGGCGTCGCCATCGCCATGGCGTAGCAGCTTCAGAAGGCCTTTATTAACCCCCTGGAGCCACGTAGAGTTCTTATATAATGGATAGATGCACTTTTTGGAGCTTCAATCTGATGGTTGCAATGGTTGCAATCCATTGCCATTATGCAGCTTGGAAGCATCAGTGTGTTTATTAATATAACTTCGATTGTATTCGTCTAAAAGAAGAAAGTCATACACTCCTAGGATGAGTAAATCATGGGCTAATTTTAATTTGTAAAGTGAACTACTTCAATACTTTGTGTAGTTAGGATTCTGAATTAAGTGTAATGTTTCTCTACATATCAGAAATATACAGAGCCACTTATTAGGGGTGGAATGGTACACAGAAGTCACGGTTCGGTTCAGACATCACAGTTCGGTACAAGTTTGTTACAATGGAGGGAAAAGCAAAACAAAAATGCAGAAGGCTTGTGCGTGTCTCAGGCTGTACCACCAAAGGAAAATAAATTGCTTAAGCCTTGTATTTTTTAAATAAGTTTTATTAATAAAGTAAAGGCAAAAAAAAAACAGTTTATTTGTAGAGCACTGACAATAGTTTTATATAATTAGTTTATTAATTAAATTAATAAAAAGACAAAAAGACCTTGATATATGTTTGGTAATTGTACCTGAATGAATTGAAAATTAATTTGCTACATTTCAGATTAATATATTTGTTTTCCTTTAAATTTTACAGTAACTTAAACACTTTAACTTAAACACAGTTTGAATGTCCTGTATAAACAAAATGATCTAGTATGTTTTTATGTTTACACTGTTCGATCGCGCCTCACACACACACACACACACACACACACACAAATTAAAGTCATTCTGAAAATGAAATCATTCTGATTGATTAATCTGAACATAGTTTTTAAGTCATTGGGTTGATGTGTATTTATAAGTCACAAGCTTCAAATTTGATTTAATCTTGATGTAAACGTAATATGCAGTTTCCTGCTGTTGTCACAAACTAACCATCCTATGTTGTTTTAAAAAGCAGACTTATATTTACCTATTTCAGTTCCTTATTAGGAGACGCGGAGTACAAAAAGCCTTGCCGTGCTGCTTATATTAATCAAGCTGTAAAAAAAAACAAGGTATCTGCAGATGAGAGTCCGAAACAAGCACTTGTTGGACAAAGTTGTCCTGCACCACTTCACAGAATGATGAGTGGGAAGATCATTTTAGATTGACACAACAGTAATTTATTATATTCTTAAATAATATTACAACAACATCAGCTCGTAATTCAAGTACTGAGATAAGTTTATAGTTCAGATATAAACACTGTCTACAGTAGCAATCAAAATAGAGTAAATCAACTTTTGCAAGAAACTTTACACTTGAAACTTTAATCATTCATTCTAGAGATTCGTACAAAAACACTGATTCATCCAGTAATGAAACACGTATTTTAGTCATTTAATCATTCATTCAAACCTTTTTTTTTTCATTCAGATTAAACATTTTAAATCGACTGCAGGAATTAACATTTGTCAGAACCTCTAGTAAATTACATGTTATGTTGTTATTTTATCTGTTCAGAATCGTGATCTCTGTCTGAAACACTAAAAGAATCAGGATTCTCATTTTAACTTAATTCTAACTTGTTTATTAAAACTATGACTCTTAAGTTGAGCCATCCTGGAAATTTAAGAATCATCCACACCTGTGATCACCTCAATTATTTTCCAAAGACACAAAGAATAATATTTTTGTATTTCTACTTTAAAAGCAATCGTAAATCATTAGCAATAAAAAAATAATTTAAATACTTTAATTATGCATCATTTCGTCGGCCCATTCTATCATGGACTGAGTTTTTAATGGTTAACTTGTATCAATGAATGATTTGATGCTTTCAAACACATCGCACATTCATACTTTATAAACTGGTTTTATTAATACAAAATTAAATCGGAATAGTCTGAATAAATAAACAGTAATTCTCTGTTAAATTTCCCAAATGCCCTTCCAGTGACATTCCAATACCATGACTATTCCAATTGAAGTTTAATGCTGTTTTTGTTTTTTTATCCTGAGTAAAAGTTGTTATTCTTTCATAAGGTATTGTGTAAGTATGTGTAAGTAACATGATTTCTCTAAAATCATAATCTCTAAAAAAAAACTAATTTTTTTTGCAGAGGCTCTTAAGAAGACTGCTCAGATCAACTGGCAAGAAACTGAGAGGGAACTTTAAAAAAAAGTCTGAGACAAGAGATGGAGGACAGTGTCCAGAATGCACAAATGACTGTCTGCAGTGTAAGCTGTACTGATACATGTGTAGTTGCTGCTTCTTCTAACTCCCCAATTTATTTCCTTTTCAAATGTTCAAAGCGTTCAGTATAGACTGGGTCAAATACAGGTTAAAAGTATGTATTTTAACAATTAGGTATATAACTTTAAAGAGATACTCTTTAATCTGACATAAATCTGCTTCTTTAAATATTGTCTCTGGAATTTCAGAATATAGCATAATATGATGGGTAATTTCAATAAAATTTTAATTTGAAAAGATTTCAATCTCACTGTGTGCTCTAATGCTTTAAAACTTGTTTGTGTGGTGTTGCTACTCATTTAGATGGAACCCAGATGATACCTAGTTGGGCCACATGCATATGATTCCTAGTTGGGCCCCACCTAAAGCCCTGTGAAATCCTGCATAAAACCTAAATGAGTAAGTTGCTGGGGCCAACATGGAACCCATAGACAAACCCACTTACAGCCCGTATTTCGGCCCATGTAGTAACCTTGTAGTACCCACAAAAAAACTAAAGCTGGGACCAAGAAGGGTCTTGTGCATGTAGCCCAGTTGGGGCCCACCTTTTTGTAAGTGCCATCCTATATGAAATCCATGTGGGCAGTTGGTATGGGGCCATTATGGAACCCGCGGACAATCCCATACAGAGCCCATTTTTCAGCCTATTTCAAACCCACATGGGCCCCATATACAAATGTCGGCGGGGTTAAGCTGGGACCGAGTTGGGTCTTGTGCATTTTGCCCACTTGGGTCCCACCTAGTACCAAGTGCAATCTTATATGAAATCCATCTGGGCAATTAACATGGGGCCATTATGGAACCCGTGGACAATCCCACACAGAGCCCATTTTTCAGCCCATTTCAAACCCACATGGGCCCCATGTACAAATGTCGGCGGGGTTAAGCTGGGACCGAGGTGGGTCTTGTGCATTTTGCCCACTTGGGTCCCACCTAGTACCAAGTGCAATCCTACATGAAATCCATCTGGGTAATTCACATGGGGCCATTATGGAACCCGTGGACAATCCCATACAGAGCCCATTTTTCAGCCCATTTCGAACCCACTTGGGCCCCATATACAAATGTCTACTGGGTTAAAGATGGGACCGAGATGGGTCTTGTGCATGTTGCCCACTTTGGTCCCGCCTAGTACCAAGTGCAATCCTACATGAAATCCATCTGGGCAATTAACATGGGGCCATTATGGAACCCGCGGACAATCCTACATGGGGCCCATTTTTCAGCCCATTTCATACCCATATGGGCCCCACATACAAATGTTGGCTGGGAATAGATACCGGCTCAGGAACTGGAACAGACCCCAATTGGCTCAGGAACTGGAACAGACCCCACCGGCTCAGGTTCAGGAACAGACACCACCGGCTCAGGTTCAGGAACAGACACCACCGGCTCAGGAACAGACACAGACACCACCGGCTCAGGAACTGGAACTGGCACCACCGACTCGGGAACAGGAACTGGAACTGGCACCACCGACTCAGGAACAGGAACTGGAACTGGCACCACCGACTCAGGCACTGGAACTGGCACCACCGACTCAGGCACTGGAACTGGCACCACCGGAACTGGCAGTGGAACTGGCACCAACGGCTCAGGCACTGGAACTGGCACCACCGGCTCAGGCACTGGAACTGGCACCAACGGCTCAGGCACTGGAACTGGCACCAACGGCTCAGGCACTGGAACTGGCACCACCGACTCAGGCACTGGAACTGGCACCACCGGAACTGGCACTGGAGCTGGCACCACCGGCTCAGGCACTGGAACTGGCACCACTGGAACTGGCACTGGAACTGGCACCACCGGCTCAGGCTCAGGAACAGACGCCACCGGCTCAGGCTCAGGAACAGACACCACCGGCTCAGGCTCAGGAACAGACGCCACCGGCTCAGGCTCAGGAACAGACACAGGCTCGACGGCGGCCATCTTGTCAGGGGACACAGGCTCGGCAGGCGTGACGTGAACAGGCTCGGCGGCGGCCTTCTTGTCCGAAGACACAGGCTCGGCAGGCGTGACGTGAACAGGCTCGGCGGCGGCGGCCATCTTGTCCGAAGACATAGGCTCGTGAACAGTCTCTGGCTGGGCAGACGTGACGTGAACAGTCTCTGGCTGGGCAGACGTGATCTGAACAGGTTCGGCGGTGGCCATCTTGTCCGAAGACACAGGCTCGGCAGACCCACTGTGTCTCCTCCACGCATGCAATACCGTTACTGCATAGAAGAGATGCACGGCCTTCCTGGCCATGGCAGGACTGATGATAGGGAATTCTGGGACCACCAGACTCGGGACCACCGGAACAGGAACCACCGGAACAGGCATGGAGGAAGTCTTCTTTCTCCTCCTCCGTTTCGGGACCACCGGAACTGGGACCACCGGACTCGGGACCACCGGAACAGGCACGGAGGAAGTCTTCCTACCTCTCCTCCGTTTCGGGACCAGCGACGAAGGCTTTCCCTTCCACTGACTGCCATCTGCCGTGATACTCTCCTCCTCCAAAGTCCTTTGAGCGCATCTAGAAAAGTACTCCAGCAAGGAAATAGAGGCTCCTTCTCCCTCTCCCTGAGGAAAAATCTCACTCCGCTGTATCCACATACTTGGCTGGTTCGTTCTGTCACGGAATGGTAAACGAGAGTCGAGGATACAAATGCAGAGTTAGTTTATTAGTGACATGCAGGTACGGTACAAACACAAAAACTCAGGAACTCCAGGAAACAAGAAACACGGACAACGAACCAGCACAAGACTACAAACACAAGGAGGCTAAATAGGGGAACAAACAAAGGAGGGTAACGAGACAGACAGGTGGGACAAATAAACCAATAATCAGATAACAAGATGGGAGGGGCTGGACAATAGACACGAGCACATGGCCCAAAATAACAAAACACCCATGTGCAGCACAAGACAGGACAGGCATGTGACAGTGAGTGCCTTTGTTCAAGCAACCAAACTTGCTTCGCAACCTTTGGTTTCTTTTCCGACGAAGAAAATTAAATTATTGATCGTTTTATCGAACGCATCTTTTATTGATATTGATTACGTGTCTATCGCGATACATATCATTATCGTTTTATCGCCCAGCCCTAACTACACATATCACTGTTATTAAAAAAAATGTATATCGCAATATATATATTGACATTGAATTATTGCCCAGCCCTAAGTGAACTACACCCACTGTTGCCCTCCATGATGGGATGTGATAGTGCAGTATAGCACACTTCCTCAGTGAACTTGTGGCGGTAATATCGTCCTGACTGATATCTAGAGTGTAGAGCTAGACAGGGAAGGTTGAATGTGGTTTATGTCCACTCTTCACTTGTTGTCTTCCCCAATTAAAGCTTTTACTCCAACAAAGCATAAAAATACCATAATATGTTTGCAGATATTTAGGAAACATTATGAGTTAAAATACTTGTTTCTCTGAAAAACACTTGTGTTCCATGTTAGAATGTCGGTTTTTGTTTTGGTGTGTGTGTGTGTGTGTGTGTGTGTGTGAGAGAGAGAGAGAGAGAGAGAGAGAGAGAGAGAGAGAGAGAGAGAGAGAGAGAGAGAGAGAGAGAGAGAGAGAGAGAGAGAGAGAGAGAGAGAGAGAGAGAGAGAGAGAGAGAGAGAGTAAGAGACTCCAGACAGAATCAATATCAATAGACCAACAGACCTCTATATATACTGATATTTGCCTATTTAACTGTCTGTATAAATTATATTTCAGTGATTGTATGTCATCATTAAATCATCATTATATCAGTCGTCAGCTCTGGATCTCTAGATAACAGTTTCTGTGTCGGACATGACTGGATGTGGAAATCCCAGTAGATCAAGAGTTTCTGAACTCAACAATAATGACTCAAGCACAGTTACTTAAACATACTTTCCCCTTTCGTTCTGATGTTTGTACAATGTTGTGTGTGTCTTACCCGAGGCATTTTATTATTCAAGAGAGAGACTGAATGGAACTGTAATTGAGTTGTTTTAAAGATAAGAGTTCAGCATCTGACGTCTAACGGCTCAGATGATCCAGTGTTATTCTCTACATGATCAACTTCATGAGGATAAAATGAGTAAAATGATTTTAGAGCAGAGGAAGAGCTGATGACACAAATCTGACTAAATAATAAAAGATTCATGAAAACTGAATAATACAGTAACAACTTACAACTTTACTATGATGTGTAAATATTTACTGCTGATAAAGATTGAGCAGAAAGAAGAGCTTGTGTTTGAATGTAAAGTGTTATTGTGTGTCAAATGTGGGTCTGTAAAAGTCTTCATCATGTACAGTTAAAGATCTGGCTGATCCTTCACCGTTATTCACCTCAGAAACACCAAAATACAGAACATGTTTCTGATGCAGAAAAGCTCATAAAGCGTTCATGACTGGATTACTGTAATGCATTACTAGATTATCCTGATCATTATCAATCAACAAACTACAGTTATAGTGCAAAATACAGCAGCTAGAGTTATTACCAGATCAAGACAATATCCTCATGAGGCGGAGCGGTGTTCGCTCAGGCAGTTCTAATTAACCTATTTTCGACTACGCCACCTGGGGAATTTCACCCCAGGAATCTAACGGTACCTCTAATATAGAAGGCACGCACAGGTCCTAATCACTTTGAGTCAGAGACACAGATGACTTGCAAGAAAAGATGTACATTTATTTTATTAATCGTTAAAAGACATTTGTCATTAAAAGGTGTTGTCCAGCAATCACTTCAATTTGCTAAATTCTAATGTTGGCGGTGGAGGGACCTGGGCACACCCAGAATGGTTCACTTGAAATGGTTCACACAGAATGGATTACTTGAGATGATTCTCAAAAACAGTTCGCTCGGATGATTCGCTGGAAACGATTCACTTAGAACCATTCACTTGGCGTGAAACAGAACAAAACAAACAGCACAAAACAGAACAGCAGCTAGTAAGGCACAGCGCAAACAGGCTCCACAATGAAACACCAGGCAGATAACTCTCGTTCAGAATGGCGATATTGTCCTTATCGCATGCCTAAAAACAAAACAGAGGATGTTACACAGAGTTCTTCCCCCTCGGCTTCATGCTCTAACAGTAACACTATACTCACAACTGAGCACGCTGTCCCGGGATCAATATACGATGAATAGGGCCGAATGCCTCCGACAACACTCACCGGCGCAGACAGAGCTCACACTACAGTAACAGTGGGCATACGAATTAATCAGACTAATCGCTCAGTCAAACAACACATAGAAACGTGGTTTACAAAACGCTATTACACGCAAATGCTTCTCCTACCTGTCTCAGATGTCCACATTCAACTCTCCCGACAGCAGTGACTAGCAAACAGCACTGCCAGTGGCTAGCAGCCTCGACGAAACTTTTACGAGCGGCAACACGGCTGGCCGTGACTCGATCAAACAGCAGCAGGGCACATGGATGACATCACGTCCCTGGACAATGACGCATGCCCAAGAGCAGGTAGGCCGTGCTCTTATTTGCACCGGACGCTGGGCCATTGGCCACACATTAAACAATTACAAGTGGGAGGGGCAATAGACCGTCCTGCTACATCCTCATATAACACCAGTTTCACCATCTCTACACTGGGAATCTGTTAAACTACTGATGTGTGAAACAAGCATTTATAGAGAAATGTGCAAAACAACACAGAGAACAAAACCACCAGTGTGTGAACTTCCTTATTGTGGGTTGAGCTAAACCGGCAGGCCAGAGATATGTGACTAACTTTGTGTTTCAATGATTTTTGATGAAAAATGAATTTTTATAAGAGCTGAGTGGCAAACCGATCCACACATGCTGCCAGTCACACACCACTCTGCCCCTGATATCTGTAGTTGATAGTTGCACATACAACATGACTTACTTCAAACTAAAGATTTGACTTTACATAAAGACACTGCATCTATTTGTGTCTCATTAGTTAATCCAGGATGAGCCAAAAAAAACCTTAAACTATCAATGAACTGTAAGGTTAAAAAAAGTTAACACAGCTAACTCAACATTATTTTTTAATATCTTGTAATAAATATTGGGAATGGAGAACAAATGATTATGAATTCTTCTGATAAATCCCCAGAAATGGTATATATTAAAGACTATCTGCATGCTTTGAATGTAATGGATGGAGATGACCCAGAAATAAGAAATGTTTATGTAACAGACAAGGTTGAGATTTTTATGGACGATCTTATAGTTGAACACCTCCGGAGGGACAACGCAGGGTATTCAGAGTGTTGAACAGTACAAGTATTTGGGTACTGTCTTAGATAACAAATTGACTTTTTCCCCAAATACTGATGCTTTGTGTAAGAGGGGGCAGAACAGATTGTATTGTTTGCAGAAACTAAGGTCATTTAATGTGGATAAAACATTGATGTGTATGTTCTACAGATCCTGATTTGAGTCGCTATTATCCTTTTCATTGCTGTGCTGGTTTAATTCTCTGAATGTGAAATATAAGAATTGTATTAAGAGAATTGTAAATAAGGGAGATAAAATAATGGGGAGGAAGCAGATGACTATGGCCCAGTTAAATCATAGACGGTTTTTTATGAAGGAAAAATAGTCTTAATTATAATTCATGCAAAAAACATGATTCACACATGCATAGACAATTTCACATGCATGAAACCTAATTCACATACACACAAATAAAATTCACATGCGTGAAAAAAAATAATATATTCAAAAAAAGCAATTCACATGCGCAAAATAAAATTATATGTTCAAAAAATAATTTTCACAAATGCAAAACACAATTCGTAGATATACAACTGTGCACAAAAACCTTTGCGTGTTTAAAATGTACAAGTTTATCCTTGTAATAAGATATCTCAGGAGGAGTGGCGTGTGTCATGTGTAAGTGTATAAAGTCTCAGTTCGGCTCCTCAGACTCTCAGTAACACTGGAGCTTCTCTCTGTCCAGATCATCACAAGGTAATTAAACACTTTCATCTTTAAACATTTTGTAAGAGTTTTTTAGTTTTTTTTTTATTAATTATGAACAGAGATGTTAGTGTACAAAGTATTGGAGTGAAACTGAAAGATAAAAAGTTACTGAGGAGCTTTATCTTCATATGGATGACTGGATTATTTGCTATTTTATCACAAATGTTTTAAATTCTATATTTTAAGTGCATGTTCTCCGTTAGATGATCTGAGTCTATATCATCAGTTCAGTCTCTGTATTATAATTATGATGATAACGGGTTGTTTTCTTCATTTACAGTCTCTGTTTATCCAGTCGGAGCTGTAAAGTGTCGTTCTGATGAATCAAATATGATCAAACATGAGGTGAGAAGAGAAAGATGTTTATGATCAGGACTCACACATAAACTCACATTTCTATATTTGTCATTTCTCATCGTCATTGATTATTGTGAATATTGTAGAGTTAATCTGAGATGCTGTAATAACACTGAGCTCATGCAGATGTTGATCAGGAGTTGATCTGATGTCTCGTGATATGATGTTATATCGCTTTAATGAAACTCTGTCTGTGTGATTGAACAGATTCAAATGAAGAGGAGAAAGAAAATCAGCAGAAATCACAGATCAGCAGAAAACAAGAAGACTGAGAGAAAAATGGAGGACAGAAATGAGACACAAACCAGTGAATCTCCAGAGAAACTGACACTTGTTAGATGTGAGAGTATAGAGAAACTAAATCCAGACTGTGAGTGTTTGATTATTATGGAACGTAATTTAATCTTTCATCACATTTTAGTCGGTTTTAAATTGAGAACATAATCCAAAGCAATGAGGATAATCTGATATATGTGTGTGATTTCTAGTCTCCTGTGATCCAGACGAGCCTGTAAAGTTTGATTCTGATGTCAAAACTGAGGAGAGATTCTCATCAAACCCTTCATCATGTTCTCAAGAACAGTAGTGTTGTGTTTAGGATTTATGTATATGTTACCTTGTATATATTTCTGTATATATTTTTGTATCGAAATTTTGTACAACAAAGCTAGACAGAAATCTGTTGTTGTATTCTGAATATTTCAGTATATTTCATCTGGACAGTTTACATATTTAGTTAAATTTTCATATTCATAAATGTATACAATTAACAAGCAAGTAATATTCACTTCATATTGAAGAGAGCATTAAATTACAGTGTTTGGACAAATCTTGTGTTTGACTTCTCGTACTTGTGTATATTGTTCTGGCTTTAGTCACATGGCATTAATACTGTAGTTCAGAGACTGACTGAATCTAAAGGGTCGTGGGCCTTTAACGGTAGTTGTGTTTAATTGTGCTTTATAAATAAACTGAAATACTCACACCATAGCTTATATCTATTTTATTAGGATACAGACACACTTGTAGAGGTTAAAGTCAGGCGTTGTTGTCGACACTGTGGTAGATTACTGTAGTCACCCAATGCCAATACACTATTATGAAAATGTGAACTGTAGTTTAATTCAATGTCTTATATTTAATAACTGAAGCAGCAATAACAGAACTTTAACCGGCACAAAACAGCAGAAACGAAACGAGACTATTTGTGTGAATCTGGAGCCTCTCACACACACACGTCTCTATCATTACTGCACACATGATCTGCTTTACATGCTATATGTGTGTTTCTAACATGTTCATCATGTTTGGTCTCTTCTGGCAGCTTCTAGACTGAATAGAGTTGTGGTGAACATAATAGAGATATTAAAATACTAATGTACAATATAGGAAGTATTGCTTAAACAATCAATGAGGAGGCATTTAAATGTGTTTCTCTATCAGCACAAATCTGCCTTCAGGCTTATGGTCTATAGTGTCATTTCAGCTTACAATGCAGAGTCAGATATGCCATGTCATTCACACCAGAGTTATTCTGTTACACAAACATCCCCTTTTGGGGCTTTCCACCAGTGCGCACTGTGTTTCCCTGTACAGATGTGTCCTGTTACTATCCTGTCATCATCTAAACATCTGTTCTCCTCTGAGAAACACTTTTACCTTCAGGAACAAGACGTTAAAGAATAACTTTAACCCTCTGGGGTCTAAGGTGTTTTTGGGGTCCTTGAGATGTTCTGACATGCCCTGACATTTTTGCTTTTTTCAGTTGCTTATAAACATATTAATGGCAAAGGTGTAAATTCACTCTATATAGCACAAACAGGGCTACCATCATATGTGAGCACCATGCATGTACATGTTTGTATTTTTGAGAGAATAATGTTTATGCATGGTTATTGAAAAAACTAAAAACTAAAGTTTCTGAAATAAAGCCATAAAACACATTCTAAATATGTGTCAATAAGAGTTTTGACTAATGGATGTCGTCGCCTAGAGTTTTTTCTTCAAAATGATGTGAAAATTATCCTGCCTAATCATTCAAATAACACAATGCATTGATTTAAATTTAGCAAAACACTTTCTGTCTGGAAAGGCAATATGCGGAGTGGGCGTCAACGATCATGCATATTTAGTGGTTCGCACCTGGAGACAATGGGGCCCGCATACTTAATGAGCCATTCATTCAGGTGTGTCACAAGAAATAATGCAAGAGCAACAGTTGGAAGCATCTCAAATTTTTTTTTTTTCCACAAATTGTGCTTGCAAATTGGCCTATAATATCAAAAGGAAAACATGTCTAGTAATTGTGCAGTTAATTCTCATATTGTATGTTCAGTTTTGGAATATTTATCCTCTACCCAAATTTGTCACTAATAAAACACAATAAAAAATTATTTTAAAGAAAAGGCTTATATTTGTCTTTTATTAGTTTGTTTACATCTACCTTGTATTTTTTATTTTTATTAAAAAGGTTACAATTACAACAACAATTCAAGTGTATTCTTTCTTTGTAAAAACTAAAGTATACATTTTATCATACATATTTCAAAGTTAAGGATTCATTACTTGAATATAGCCTAGGCTACATTGGAATAAACACTATAACATATTATTTGATTATTTTTGACAAAACATACTATATTTAACATATGAGCAAAAATTGGCAAACAAAAGCTTATTTGAGGTGGCAGATATTTTACAGTAAAAATGTATAATCTATCCAAAACTAATCAATGAAATGTTTCATGTAACATAGTAACTTTCGTTTTTATTATAAAAAATATAAATGTTAATTTGCAGTTTAATACGTTGCTTATACAAATACATTTTATTTCAACATATTTCACTCGATTTTTACTCAGTAGCCTATAGCAATACAGTTTGCTAAAAGCGAAACATTCACAGACAGAAACGATTCAAATTTAAACCGTCTTTTGCCAGTTGTGGTAAACAGCGGCATCTCTGCCGTTCATTCATTCATTCATGCACAGATACGCGCCGCACTTGAGAATGAAAAAAAACTTACTACATTATTCCATAGCCTCGGATCTGTTGCTCCTCGTACTTCTGAGGTAAATTTTCCATTATAGTATTATTCCTCACAGCGCTGCGAGACTTAAGTGTTTATAGGTGTATATGCAATGCATGGAAGTATATATGTACGTGCGAGTGTTTATGTGTATAGGCCCTATGCATGGAAGTATATATGTATGCGCGAGTGTTTATAGGTGTATATGCATGGAAGTTTATATGTATGTTTATATGTTTGTGCGAGTGTTTATAGGTGTATATGCATGGAAGTTTATATGTTTATGTGAGTGTTTATAGGTGTATATGCATGGAAGTTTATATGTATATGCGAGTATTTTATAGGTGTACGCGTGCGTCAAGTTTATATGTATATGCAAGTTATTCACAAGTGTATATGCATTCATGACTAACATTATATGTATTGGTATGGATTTCACATTAGTGTGCACGTGTATTTCATATATGTATTTTGAACATCCAATAGTATACATGTATATGCGAGTAATTTATAGGTGTATATGCACGTGTGTTATGTATGTATTGATAAGCGAAGTTTGATTTAAATCCTACGTGGCGCCTCATACATTCATGTCCTTAATTGGCATGATACTGATGACAGGCGTGTGATTTTCAGTTGGAGAAGAGACTTCTGCGACCCGAGTGCTGCCGTCACCTCAAAATCAAACAACGACTAAATTCATGCTAGTCGGGATTTAAGTCCACATAAGCATATACAACTCACAGATAGTCCAGTATATTGTGCAGATACTTTCAGTAGGAAACAGTTAACATTAGTGTTATTCATTCATTACATTCATAATGAATTAATGCTGATGGGAAATGAGGAAATGTGCAATCATACTGAATCTCTTAATGACAAGCTTTTGAATATTGAGGCAAAATTCACCCACATCCACTCAATAGAGAAGTGTTTTCTAATGGAAGAAACCAAATCAATTATGATACTCAGTAGAAGTGCTTCAAGTTACATCCTTCATGATTTAAAGGTTAAAGAATGCACAAAAACTGTGTTATCATTTTAGCTATTATAATCTTTTAATTCATCATATGTGAAATATATACATACATAACATCAATTTTGTGTTCACTATCAACATGTTGATGAAAGTGTTCATTACTGTCATTATTCACCATAAGCTGAGATGCTGTTTGATTGTTCCTCAAGTGTACCGTACTGTGGAAAAGTCTACTGTTATTTAAAGTATACTGTTATAAGTCTACACAATATTTGAACATGAATTAGCTTAATATTAACACAACATAATTTAACATTTGGAACAGAAATGCCCATGTCTCGTTTGGATACAGTTAGTATACTTTACATTTATCACTACATCACACACATTAGGGGAACATTATTAAAGCGTAGTGCAGAATCAAACTAACTCAACGTTTACTGACGGACTGATGCAGTGATTCACAAACATCAGTGTCTGGAATGAAACTGCAAATAAACATGTAGTGATTTTGTTTTCAGTAGTAAAAGTTGTTATAATATTTTGTCTTTACTGATGTTTTTATTTAGCCCTTACTGCTTAATCATAATTTGATAAACTTACAGTATGACAAAATCTGAGTATTATATCACTGTATTTCTGGCTATTCACATTTTCCTTTCTATAACACTTGTGGCTTTTAAATGGTTTTATATTGTGGAGTTTGGATGATTGCTGATGCGGTTGCATGTTCATTAACTGCTAATGATGTTTAATGCATCTGTGTTTGGTGTTTCTGGAGTTAATTCAGGCTATAAAAGAACGTGAGCAGCTCATAAACACCAGCATCTCCTGATGAGCAGCGTCTTCAGTCTTCCATCTGATTCCCGGTAAGATCATGTCGTCTCATGGGATTTATTGTGTCGTTGTGTTTCAGCCTTTATTCAAACGTTAGCACATGTTGTTCAGCTTGTTGACTCTCTAGTGTGCTTGATTATGTGTAGAAGAAACTAAAGAAATTAAGATGGAATTGTTTAAAGCAGGTTTGGAAGTTTTCTTTAAGGTCCTGTCGGAACCACTTCCCATTTCAGGTTCTTGAGATTAATTTGATGATGATGTGATCAGCTCATAAACTTCATCATCTGTCTTGTAGTTTTATGTTCATTATGATTCCAGGTAAGATCATCTCATCCGTGAATTTATATAGTCAACTATCTTTGTATTTCAGCCTCTGGTCTCACTGTGATCATTTGCACTTAAACTAGTTTCCTTTAATTAATATTGTGTGTGACTTCAGTACAGTCAGCAACACAGATTTCCATTTCTTAAAGAAAACAGGCTTGCAGAGCAGCAGAAGAATCAATATTTTAGAGAGATCAGAGTATTTGTGCTTTATCTCGCGATCATTCATGGGTTTCTGATTCTACTGAGGATATGAATAAACACTGAGTGAACTTTAAAAGTGAAAGCATCAGATATAAAGCGTTTTCAGATTCAGTCGTCATAGTTGAGCCGAACCGTTTGTGAAAGTTAGACTTTTTCACTCAAACTACCATTGTTAGTTAACTGAGTCTTTCAGGTAATTACAGTTTCACACGTCGGATCAAATAGTTTGTCTGTAATCTCAGGCATTTCCTACATTAGGTCCACAAGCTTTAAGATGTGTGTTTTTACAGTGTGTGCAGTATAGCAAATTAGCTCTACGAAATATTAATAATCAGTAATAACTGGTTATAATTGATTATTAATATTTGGATCAGTTCATGGGCGTCGGAACCATTGTATATGGGTGGGACAGGACCCACCCACTTTTTAAGATCAATGATATTGGACCCACTCACTTTTACCACCTCTAATTCAGCGCATTTGTCTGTTCGCTTTTCAGAGCGCCGTCAGTCAAATCCATTCCACTTGAGGAATTAAAATAAATATTTTTTTTTTATTAAAATTAATAAATTAAACTCCATTTCCGCTGAATCGCTACATTATATTTCTAAACGAGCCGCAACTGACGAAAGTAACCGCCCATTGTACCTTTCCAGTCAAATATTGCGTTGCAAACATCAATAACAGCTTTAAGTTGTCATTGCTGGCAGATGACCGTATTAGGGGGATAATCCACGGATAGATGTGCATTTAATGCATGACGTGGAGGCAAAGAACCGCCCGACGTTGAGTTTAGTGGAGTTTAGTTTACTTGTTAAATTAAAAGGCACCAGAATGAAATGGTATTTACTCCAGTAACATTTTTCTGGGGGAGGACCCACCCACTTTTTTTTTTTCTTCCGCTACCATGGATCAGTTAATATAATTAACGTCTCGGTTACGGATGTAACCCTCGTTCCCTGAGTGGGAACGGAGACGTTACGTCGGATGACGACGATTGGGGTTCCAGTCTAATCACGCCACCTCGGCTGTCTTCCAGTGCCCTGCGTAAGTCTGAGCTCCCTGTTGTGAGACTAGCACGAACGAAGGAGTCCTACTTAACACAGGGATACCAAAGTACACTGGGAAGCATATCTCCAGAGAGAAATATGCAATTATGCCCAGCCATTGATGGGGGGGACTTAGAATACACATATGACCCAGAGGATGGAAAATCACTGGGGTGTCCAGCCGCAGGTGGAATTTTAAACCCCAGGGGTGGCAAGGTGGCTTGCCAAGGGAAAGACACACGCTCACAAGGAGACTTACAGTGGAATACACATGTGGGGGTCACCCAGAGGGGGAACCATGCACATGGAGGCACCTAGTCAAGCGCAAAAGCTGCGTTATGGCAGATTGGCATAACTCAGGCGTTGACGTCACCAGTGCTGGAGGAAACTCAGAGCTTATCAGACTCACCTGAGAGAAATATCGCACGTATCCCGTCCGTGGAGAGGAATGGCGAGCAAGCGAAGACACCTGAGCAGAATCTAGCACCGGCTGGTTGAAGCGAGTACATGAGAAGAAACTGGCTCTACTCGGAGATTATAGAATCTCGCGAATGTGTTAGGTGTCGCCCAGCCTGCAGCTCTACAAATGTCTGTTAGCGAGGCGCCATGCGCTAGAGCCCAAGAGGAAGCCACACTACGAGTGGAGTGGGCTTTCACACCAAGGGGGCACGGACGACCTTGCTGCTGGTATGCCAAAGCAATGGTATCCACTATCCAGTGAGATAACCTTTGCTTTGAGAGAGCCTTTCCCTTCAGCTTCCCACCATGACAGACAAAGAGCTGGTCTGAGGTCCTGAAACACCGCGTTCTGTCTACGTAAGCACGGAGGGCGCGTACTGGACAGAGCAGTGCCAAGGCTGGGTCTGCCTCCTCCAAGGGCAGCGCTTGCAGGTTCACTACCTGGTCTCGAAAGGGTGTGGTAGGAACCTTGGGCACGTATCCAAGCCGGGGTCTCAGGATCACGTGAGAGTTAGCCGGCCCGAATTCCAGGCACGCTTCGTCAACCGAAAATGCCTGCAGGTCCCCTACCCTCTTGATGGAGGCCAATGCAACCAGGAGCGCTGTCTTCATTGACAGGAACATAAGCTCCACTGACTGTAAAGGCTCAAATGGAGCACTCTGCAGGGCAGTTAGAACCACTGAGAGGTCCCAAGAGGGTATGAGGGGAGGACGAGGAGGATTTAGTCTCCTCGCTCCCCTCAGGAACCTGACGATCAGGTCGTGCCTTCCCAGAGACTTACCATCAACTGCTTCGTGATGTGCGGCAATGGCGGCAACATACACTTTCAGGGTGGAGGGAGACAGCCTTCGCTCCAACCCTTCTTGCAGGAAGGAAAGCACGACACTGATCGGGCATTTCGTGGGTTCTTGATGTTTAGAAGAACACCAGTTGACGAAGAGGTTCCACTTCAACGCATAGGCATGTCTCGTGGACGATGCTCTAGCGGAAGTGATGGTAGCCACCACCGCAGGTGGTAGGGTACTCAAACCTGCCTCGTCCCGTCCAGGAGCCACACGTGGAGGTTCCAAAGATCGGGACGAGGGTGCCATAAGGTGCCCCGTCCCTGAGAAAGGAGGTCCTTCCTCAGAGGAATTGGCCAGGGAGGTGCTGTCGCGAGGAGTACTAGTTCGGAGAACCAGGTCCGGTTGTGCCAATACGGGGCAACCAAAATGACCTGCTCCTCGTCCTCCCTGATCTTGCGCAAGGTCTGCGCAAGAAGGCTCACTTGGGGAAACGCATACTTGCGTAGGCCCCGCGGCCAGCTGTGCGCCAGTGCATCCGTGCCGAGCGTGCCCTCGGTCAGGGAATAAAACAGGTCGCAATGGGACGAGTCGTGGGAGGCAAACAGGTCTACCTGTGCGTCGCCGAACTGATCCCAAATCAGCTGGACCGTCTGGGGATGGAGTCGCCATTCTCCAGCGAGAGGCCGAACTCGAGACAGCTCGTCGGCCGCCTGGTTCAGGTGTCCCGGGATATAAATGGCTCGAAGCGACCTCAGATGCTTCTGACTCCATATGAGGAGGTGGCGAGCGAGTTGCGACATACGGTGGGAGCGTAGACCACCCTGATGGTTGATGTACGCTACTGTTGCGGTATTGTCTGAACGGACTAGTACGTGCTGACCCCTGAGCAGCGCATGGAAGCGGTGCAGGGCGAGACGTACAGCCAGCAACTCGAGGCAATTGACATGCCAAAGGCGCTGGGGTCCTGTCCAGGAGCCCGCGGCAGCATGACCATTGCACATGGCGCCCCAGCCTGTGGTGGAGGCATCTGTTGATACAACAACATGCCGGGAAACTCGTTCTAAGGGCACTCCGGCCCGTAGAAAATTGAGGTTCGACCACGGGGTGAAGGTCTGACGGCAGGCTGGAGTCACTGGGACTCGGAGCGTGCCGTGTTGCCATGCCCACCTCGGGACTCGATCGCGAAGCCAAAGCTGAAGCGGTCTCATATGAAGCAATCCCAGCGGCGTTACTGCGGCTGCGGATGCCATATGCCCCAGGAGCCTCTGAAATAATTTCAGTGGAACCGCACTCTTGCCCTCGAACTGACGAAGACAAGTCAGCAGTGACTGCGCGCGCTCGCTCGTAAGCTGCGCGCACATGGCGACCGAGTCGATCTCCATACCGAGAAAAGAGATCCTCTGCACGGGGCAGAGTTTGCTCTTCTCCCAGTTGACCCGAAGGCCCAGACGAACTAGGTGCCGGAGCACTAGGTCCCTGTGTTCGCAAACCTGGTCTCGAGAGTGAGCTAGGATTAGCCAGTCGTCGAGATAGTTCAGGATGCGAACCCCGTGTTCCCGGAGGGGAACAAGGGCTGCCTCGACGACCTTCGTAAAGACGCGAGGAGACAGGGCTAGCCCGAAAGGGAGAACCGCGTACTGGTATGCCTGCCCCTCGAAAGCAAACCGTAGAAACGGTCTGTGTCGAGGTAAAATGGAGACATGGAAGTAGGCGTCCTTCAGGTCGATCGCTGCAAACCAATCCTGCGGCCGCACACACTGGAGGATGTGTTTGGCCGTTAGCATCTTGAACGGCAGCCTATGAAGGGAGCGGTTCAAGACGCGCAGGTCGAGGATTGGCCGTAACCCACCGGACTTCTTGGGTACAATGAAGTAAGGGCTGTAGAAGCCGGACTTCATCTCGGCTGGAGGGACAATCTCGATCGCACCCTTCGCCAGTAGGGTGGCGACCTCCGCTCTCATGACAGGGGCATTGCCACCGACCATAGTGAAGCGGACTCCCCTGAAGCGGGGAGGAGATCTCGCGAACTGAATCGCGTAGCCGAGCCTGATGGTTCTCGCGACCCAGCGGGACAGTCTGGGAAGCTCTAGCCAGGCCTCCAGAAAGTGCACCAGCGGGGTCATACGAACCACAGACGTACCGTCGGTGGGGCAGCGAGGCGGAATGACCGGCACCGGCGAGGGTGGCATAGCGGCCCTGTGCGGGGGCACGGTCATTAACCGCGTCCTGCCAGAGGAGGCCAGGGGAGGGCGCGCGTCCCACGGGGGCGTGCTCTGGCAGGGGTCTGGCGACAGAGGGGGATGAGAGGAGCGTGGCCCGTGGGCGGCGCGTGCTGTCATCCCGCACCTCTGGGACAGAGGAGGGCGGCAGTGGCGGGACCCGAGGGTGGCGCGCACTGCGGCCCTCGGACTCTGTCGGCTCAGGATTGGGGAATTCAATTCTGTCTTCAACCACATCAGAGTACTGCTCGTCGTTGGACGAACAGCGGGGAGTGGAGAACAAAAGATTCTCCCCCGGCCCTCCACCGGGGGAAGGAGTGGCCCTGCTACCAGCTCCTGGGACAGAATTGAAGCCAACCCTGAGCAGCCCGTCTCAGGAGCGCCGCTTGGCCTGGCGTTTAGCGGGCGGCGGGGCTGGAGAGGGCTGTGGCGCCTGCCTGCGGCTCCCTCCACAACGCGGCCCGGGTGAAGGTTGCTGCTGGGGCCGTGCGGGAGGGGCGGCCGCGGGAGGGCGCCCTCGGCGGCGAGCAGGCTGAGAATTCTGTGCCGACGGCTGAGCAGCGGAGCGTCGGGGCAGAATGTGCTTGATAGCCTCAGTCTGCTTCTGGGCGGTCGAGAACTGTTGGGCAAAATCCTCGACCGCACCGCCGAAAAGGCCGGCCTGGGATATGGGAGCGTCAAGCAGACGAGTCCGCTCGGGCTCACACATATCAGCCAGGTTCAGCCAGAGATGTCTCTCCTGGACCACAGCTGTGGACATCACCAAACCCAGGGAGCGCGCGGTCACCTTCGTCGCTCGGAGAGCGAGGTCGGTGGCGGCGCGCAGCTCATCAACGAGCCCGGGGTCTGTCCTGCCCTCGTGCATGTCACAAAGCATCTGGGCCTGGTAGACCTGCAGGATGGCCATGGCATGCAAAGAGGCAGCTGCCTGTCCCGCCGCACTGTAAGACTTCGCCACGAGAGTGGACGAGAATCCACAGGCTTTGGACGGGTGCTTAGGATCACCACGTGATGAAGCGCCTGCCGGACACAGCTGCATCGCGACAGAACGTTCAACCGTGGGAATCCCAGTGTACCCACAAGCATCAGCTCTATCGAGGGGAGGAAAGGCGGAGAAAGCCGACGAACGATCGCGGGAAGTCATGGGAGCCTTCCAGGACCGCGTGACTTCCTCATGCACTTCCGGGAAGAATGGTATTGGGGTTGGGCGGCGACGAATGTCAGCGGCCGCTCCCAAAAACCAATCATCCAGCCGCGAGCGCACCGGATCGGGCGGCGGGGACCACTCGAGCCCAATGGCCGCGGCTGCCCGGGAAAGCATGGCAGTCAGCTCGGGATCAGACTCGGGCAATGCTGGCACGCCCGAGGGCGGCAACACAGCCGAATCCTCACTTCCCGAGGACTCATGCCCACCTTGTGATGCAGTGATCGACATTGCATCCTCCTGTGGAACGCCAAACGAAACGCGCGGGGCCTCCGTAGAGGGACCAGCGGTTTCGGTTTGCACGCTCGCGGGTACCAATGCTGAAGAGGGGTGTGTGGACCGTGGACGTGTCGGCGGTTTGTCCCACACAGATACCCTCAGGTCACCCTGGCCACCAGCCGAAGTACAGCCTCTCGGGGAGACCGTAGATCGGGGTGTGGATGAGGGGACTCTCGCTCTGATGAGCTCATTGAGTCTCGACCGCAGCATGGAGATGGTCATGTTCCCGCAATGAGAACATGAATCATCCACAAACGCTGCTTCAGCGTGATCAACGCCCAAACACGCTAAGCAGAGATTGTGCCCATCAGGAGAAAATACATCGCGACCACAACCAGAAGTGCACGGGCGAGACATCTTTAAAAAGACGTGCCACATGCAATGCTCTTTTTGTGAGAGGAAAACTCCGCGGATGTTGAAGCGAACAGGGAGAAATCACACTAACTGTCAGATCACTGACAAGATCAGCAGGGAAGTGTGCACTCGCTGAAATCGCCGTCACACCAACACCGGAGAGCTCGCTCGTCTCGAAGGAATGAGAAGAAATAACTCAGAATTTCGGCTTACGTGGAGTGGAGAAGTTCTCGGCTCCGAAGCGAAAACATATCTGCATTTGTGCAGCGTACTTCCTTATATACCCCCTGCGGCGGGCGGAGTTACGCTATGCAAATTCCGCAGACCCATGGCATTTCATTGCCATTGGCTCGTTTTATATACTCGAAGGTGATAGGCTTCTAAGCGAAACCCCAATCGTCGTCATCCGACGTAACTCGGAGTGACCACGAAAGGGAACTTAATGTTGTCAATTAATATTACAATCAATTAACCTGAGCTTATTAATTCTAAGAAATGTAAATTTCTGGGGTATGGGAAATGTCTTTCTTACTTTACAGTACTAAGAGCAAGTAGTCAAGATCTATATGATTAGAGAGATATGAGACACGGACAACTTTACGTGTGACATTAACAAGACTTTGTTAACTAGTCTAAACACTTAAACTACCCTAACATACACACACATACATGCATACAGTTTACCAAGGGAAAGAGAGCTGAAGCAGAATACAGGAAAGCAAGCAAACCCATCGGCCCAACGACGGAATCCAACGGCCTGGCAAAGGGATAATGCGTGTATGTCTATTCAGCGCTCCAGTGAAGTTCACTTAATTTATTGGAACTTAGTTTTAGTATTACTTTAGCTCTATGCGTAATCTGACTCCAATTTTAAATGATAATCAAATTTAGATCGTGTTTCTGATTAGAAAATAATCATAAATATAGATTATGAATTCATTTAGATCTTTGATGATTCTGAGCATCTCATTATTTCAAATATTCGTTCATTAAGGTCCCGGTGTCACTTTGAGACTTCAAAGTGCGCTCACGCTCACAAACTAGCCAGTCCTGAAATAGTCAGAGGATACAGTGCAGCTATTTTACCCTATGCAGCCGCTCACTGCTGACCCATAGGTGTAATTTTTTATAATAGCTGCAGCGTACAACATGCTAAGTCAGGGAATAGTCAGAAATCAGAAGGTCTTCCTAAGATGTGCCCCACGCTCCATTCAAAGTGCCTTCAGTTTGATCTATCCTGGACAGAGATTTGCGGAAACACCAGACTGCACTTTAGTCTACTAAAAATAATGATTTCTGAAAAATGCAGAATAAATCAAGATGTAACATTTATTTGTCAGGTAAAAATGTATCATGCCAATTACACAAATTGATTAAACTGATTAAAAGCCAATTCAGAAATAATAAATACATGACATCATTCACTCAAAGATGACTCGAAAAGTAAGCAATGCATTCCTGACAGAGTGGTGTGTGTGTGTGTGTGTGTGTGTGTGTGTGTGTGTGTGTGTGTGTGTGTGTGTGTGTGACACAGTGGTGTGTGTTTTCCAATGGGAAAACACTGAAACAGCACTGTATGAGGGATGATCCTGGTAAAGAGTCCCAAAGACTGCTCTGACACTTACCCTTAAATACCCAGACCAGAACAAAAGGGTTATACAAATATTGTTTAGAGTTGTTTGGGTCAATCCGTGTACCCCAGGGGGTAACACCTGGTTTCGGGAGATATCACCCAGAGAGGAGAACAGGATTCTCCTAAGTTCTCAATCTTTCTCATTAAACCAATGACTGTAATGGAATTAAGACCATTTTACCAATCGCACTGAGACACTTAAAATGATACCAAACATGATGTGTGATATATAGACATTCTTAGTGAACTTTTGGTGACTTGACTCGCGAGAAGAGGAAGGGAGGAGGGAGAGGGGGATGCAGAGCTAAGGAAGAAGAAAAGTTTGGACAGGACAATGTCCTGTGCTCTCGATCTTTTATTGCTTTATTGCAGGGTGAGTTTTGTCTTTGCAGGAAAATCAGTTCTTACAGTTCAAGCAGGCTTTTGAACATGTAGTTTGATTGGATGTTTAACACAAGAATCTTCAAGATTCGTATAATACTAATAAGTCACAAAGTTAGCAAAATGTAATGTAAATTAACAAATGGGGGAGTTTATAAAGACTAAACATGCCACATGATTTTAGGCAAGGCAAGTTTATTTATATAGCACATTTCATACACAATGGCAATTCAAAGTGCTTTACATAGAAGAAATTAAAATAATAAAACGAAATAAGAATAATTAAAACAGTTTAGAAAAATAAAATAAAATTTTAGTTACCCATAGTATGCAACAAAGTCGCATGACACTTGTTGGATAAAACATTAATCCAAAAGTTTACAAGAATAGAAAGACCAAACCACATAAAAGGAAAATCATTAGATGGGAAAATTAGATACATGTTTACACATTTCTCAAGCGTTTATATATAGAATATATAGGATTAACAGGGTTTATTTATCTTCCTCAGTAATAATTAAGTGAGCGTCAAAGCCCTCTGCAAATTCCTTTTTGGGTCGTAAAAGGTCTTATCAATCTTAAGGATCCTGTAACAGCACGCCGGTTTCTGCCAGTGTGTTAGCTTCATTTGGGGTGTTAGTTTTGGGGGGAAGTTTCATAGACATTTGTTGGGAGAGTGAGTTTGCTGGATTATTGATTACATATAATTAATAATTTGTCTGTGTCTGATTGGTCCAGACGCTACAGCAGTGAATGAAGAGCTCTTTAAACACGGCAGTGGAAACTTGTGAAACATCTGTCAGTCTGTGTGTTGCTCCACAGACTTCTGCTTTGACCTGCAGACGAAACACACACTCCTGTCAGTAACGTAAGTTCTTCAAGATTTACTCCTAGTTTAATAAACCATTGTACACTTGCAGCTGTGCTGGACTGAATATTCAGAACAACAGCATTCAGAATATTCTTGCTTCTGTGATATTGTTCAAATGGAGGATTTCCAAACTTTAATCTTTCACTATTTCAAGCTTTCTAACATTACACACACCTCCTCTAAAGCAAACTGAGGAAACTTTATTTCAACAGTCACACAGAAAACAAGTTATGGCATATATTTTTTCCCTAATGTTTTTAATAAATTAGTAAATAGTAAATGCATGTTTTAGACTAATGACTGGTTTGTTATTTAGTGTTGCCTGTCAAGATTTCATGAAACAATGGCAGAACAAAACGCCAGTATCAACGGATCAAGTGGAGGAAATTATTATATCAACGCCAGCATCAACGGATCAAGTGGAGTAGATTATGAAGATGAATGGATCCGTCAGCTTAACGAGTTTGTCATGAAACATGAGTTTGCAGGAGGAATATTTCTCATGATCTTTTCAGTCATTGAGATTGTAATCATGATCTTAACTCTGTTTGGGTTGTGTGCTCTTATCAAATCTCATCGCTCCACTCCAGTGTTTGTTGTTCATTTGATTCTTTCAGATCTCATTCAGATCATTTGTATATTAATAACGATTTTCATAAGGAATGTGTTTTATGCATATATGTATAGTTTGATTGTGGGTCTGTATTTTATGGCATGTGTTGCTATTGAACGATATCTTCTGGTTTCTCATCCTATCTGGTACAGATCTCATCATTCGCTTAAAGTCTGCTGTGGCGTTTCTGTGATCATCTGGGTTGTTCCTCTCATCTTTGCAGTCATAGACTTTAGCGATCTGACCATATCGATCATCTGTTTAATCCCCTACCCGATAATCATTCTGTGTTTTGTTGGCACTTGTCGCGGTCTTTCACGCGCAATATCGCTTACTCCTCTAAAGCGCAAAAAAATTTTGGGTAGTTTGTTCCTGGTGCTTCTGACTTACACTTTTCTCATTCTCCCCAATCTAATCATGATATTTACACTTGATTTAGGAGTTCACAATAGTGTAGCATTTTTCATGTTTTCTTGTGTTCTCATCTTCCTGAACCCACTGGCTGACTGTGTATTGTACATTTTCTTGAGGCCTGATGTTGGAGGGTTAATGAAGTCTGTTCTCTGCGGTTGTAGAACTGACACACATCAGAGTTCGACACACAGCCGGGACGAACACTCTCGAGACAGTAGTGCAGTGTTTGCCTGCTGTGTTTCAATGCAAAAGCCTGCGTCTCATTCACAGACCGCCTGCAGTTCAGTCTAAACATCTGCACTCAATAAATGAAGTCAAGCCGCGTTTCCATTACCCTTCAAATTGCGCAAGTTGAAATTGCGACATGAAAATACAGCCAATGGAAACACGTAAATTTCGCAAAAACTCCCATTTATCGCAAAAAAGTGTTTCCGCTCGCATGAGGCGATTCCAAAAAGAAATATTTCGCAAAACTGCAATGGAAACACTTTTTGCGCATTACAGTCACCTGACGTAGATGACGCGGTGTGTTTGGACAGAATATGAGACAGAGTTCTTTATTAAACTCATAAAAGACAGAAGAATTACAGGAATACTGGATTCTA
Source organism: Scardinius erythrophthalmus (assembly GCF_964197995.2). Classification (NCBI taxonomy): domain Eukaryota; kingdom Metazoa; phylum Chordata; class Actinopteri; order Cypriniformes; family Leuciscidae; genus Scardinius; species Scardinius erythrophthalmus. The sequence continues at coordinate 2,912,139 of NC_138237.1, forward strand.
AACCTCAAATAAATGCCACAATCCAAGATCTCGAAGCAGATCTGAGGAGAAACACCAGAAACTCCTCATATGAGCCGCTCTCAAGTATAATAAGGGTCGTTCCTTGCCATTAATGCTTGGATAATACACATACATCTCCTTCCATTAATAATAATAATGGCCAGTGCAGTGGCTGGGATATATAGTACATAAACCTAACGTCCGTTGCCATGATTTTTGGAGTGATTTTACTGATCGCAAGAGAAAAAATGAAGTTTTAGTCGCATAACATCAGTTAATGGAAACGCCGTCATTTCGCAATAGTTTTTTGTCAACATTTAGAAAAGTTTTGCACAAATCTGTAATGGAAACGCGCCTAATGTCATTCTTCTGCACACACCCTTCCTTTCTGTGACATTTAGGTTTATTAGAGAGAACTCTTGATTCATAAAACTCAAAACTCAATTGCTCTGTTTGCGCTCCATTAAACACATACAGTAAACAGAGTTTTATTAAAGATGTATTGATGTGCCGTCGATGCTTCTGCCTTCTTGCCTTCTCATCTTTGGACCCTGCATTACCTAACATTTCTTATGAAACTTATTCAAACATAAAATGACAAAAATTGTCCAGTGTAATCAATGTATAGATTAATATCTTACCCTCGTTCTGTTTCTCTATCATATTTTTTCAGCTCATTGTTAACTCTTCTTTCCTCATTTGTATTCTGATGACATTGAACATATTAATACATTTTGTATATTGTATACAAAGTTGTATGCTATAAACGTCATCTCTGTATGTTTTGCATACAAAAAAAAGTAAAAAAAATAACATCACAAAAGGTAGACTGAGCAATGTTTATTGAGAAGCAATGATTATTGTTGCGCACAGAGTGATTGTAGAGTTTCACGAGTTCACACTTACATATAATTCTGAGGGAGTAAGATTTAATGCGTATTTGGCGTGCTGTCCGGAGGGAGGGATTCAGCCCGAACCCAGAGTACTCCCCCCGCATGTAAGTGTTTATAACTAGAAGTGTGGAGAAGGGGTGGTGGGGGGATGCTGCAAACTGTCAACGGATCGAGGTAAGACTGCTGAGTCTATATATACCCTCTTATCATTGATTGCTGAGTGTTATCCACTCGTGTTAATTATCTGAATGTGCTCCTCCCGAACTTAGTTAATAAAACTTCATGTGACGGTGAAGGGAGGACATCATTCCTCCTCTATAGTCTCGACTCCCAGAATGTTTCTATAGACCAATGATGGTGTTTCAACCATAGACTGTAAAAAAATATGGACGTAGTGTCCGTGACGTCACCCGTAGGTTTCTGAAGAGCATTTTTGAAGCCTAAAGTAGGCGGAGCCGGCCATCGCCATCTTGGCCTTTCGTCACTCCCGGATAACAGAAAATGGGCAAAGAGGCGGGGCGTGAGTGGAGCTCAGGAGCTCAATCAAAAGTTCCTATTTTTGCCCTTCGAAATATTATAATAGTTAAAAGACATGGCTACAAGTGAGACTGTGTATCGTGATTCTGCACTCAAAAAAAAAATTGTGTCTAAACATAAGATTTATGTATTTGAATTGCATAACAAATTCCCATGCATTTGGTTTACATAGTTTTAAAATAAACCAATCAATACTCCTGAATGTGATTCATATGTTTAAGTCATACATAAATGAAACAGATAAGATTTATGTAATTGTATTAATAAACTGAATGTGATTTATATTTGTCAGTCGTATGTAAATGAAACAGGTAAGATTTATGTAATAGTACACAGAAAAACGCCCATGTTAAATTAACACTGCTCAGTGTTCATACAGATCTGGCCTTTAAAAACGCGCGTTTTCTCCCGCGGCATTCGGCAATTCGTCTCGTAGAGTCTCGCAGAATTCTGCAAGTGCTTTCGGGGGGCGCTACTTACAAATTCCCTCAATGTGTTTCGCTTCACAGAATATCCACCAGGTGGCGCATAAAAAACAACTTTACGTTAGATTTTTTCTTTTACTTCATTACGTCACGATTGTGAGAAAACATCCACAATAAAATATAAATTATAAATAGTAATAGACACAAATATTTACAGTAGGCTACTGTATTATACAGACATTTGAAAATATTTGTAAATGCAAAAGGTTCATTAAGACAAGAAGGGGTATTGGACAACGTTTACGAATTTTTATATGCTTTGTCATTGCTGTGGTTTCCAGGAGATGAGTGCATGCAGAATATTTAACATTGCTTTTATTAAAACAGCAAAGTGACGTTCTTGCCAGTAGCGCATAACTTTTTTGTACAACTATTAAGATGATTGTGCATGCAATGCGCATTTATATAAGTGCAACAGAGAATTTAGTGTGAGCATAATGCACGTGACTCTGCCTGTAAAAACCCAGCAGTATTTTTTATATATATACACAAAATCATCCTAACATAATGCAATTAAATAATGCGACTTACCCAGATTCTTAATTCGTGAAAATATTTCTTGTGTGATTGTTCTTGTGCAGATATTTCTTGTGAGGTAATGTTGCAGCTCAACGCGTAGCATTTATATTTTGGGCGCATCTGATTTGCCATTACATTATTAATAAATATTTTAATTGAACTGTCTTAATGCATTAAGCATAAAGATTTTTCCACGTTAGTCTCAGAATGTCCGGGGTTGGTTTGAGGTCTTGCCGACAGTTTGTAAATCTTCTAAATATTCATATTCACAAATTCCATACAAAGGGTGATCAACAGTTATGACTTCTAAAATAAAATAAAAATGACCAGATAAGAGGTATCTGATTGACAGTTTGACAGATGTTGTTTTAAAAAAATAATTACAACATTATGGGGAAGTGGTATTAAATATTCGGTAACACATAGCCTAATACAATTATTTTAAGTATGCATTTTGTTCAGTTTTGCTTTTACAAAATGTTCCCTGTTTTTTATATAATTAATTTAATCTGAGATGTGCGTTATATCGCTTTTTGATCATTATTTGTGTTGTCGAATTTTGACACAGTTTCATTACTTGTTCATAATAATTTGATTCATAATTATGTCGTTTTTTTCTAAAAGTAAAAGTAAAAAAACTAAAAGTTTTTCTAAAAGCAATATTCTAAAGAGATACAAAGACAGTGTACGTGTACCCACCAGATTTCGCCATGAGTCATTTTGTACCCACCACTTTTAACTTCCGTTGACCGTTTTCAGTGGTTATGAGGAGCAATATGAGAGAAAATTTTTGTAATCATTGTCTGACACAACAAAAAAAAATTATAATATTCATTTTATTTTAATTTTCGTGTTCGCATTTATGAGGGAAAAAACAACTTGTCAGTTTACGGTTATGGACGTGAGCGCTCTAAAAGCGGCACTAAAAGACTGCTTTAAAACTTTCACAGAGACCTCAAACAGAACAGCTGCCTTTCTTTAAATTGAATTTCGTTTTGTATTAATTATGTCTTAATTTTAATCAATGTTTCGTGAACCAATTGCCTGGATTTAAGAAGTAAATATAGCAGACAATCACGACACCGGCGCCGGCGATATCTCATAAATGAACCGAAACTCAGCGTGTAATGCACATTCACATTTACAGTGTATTTAGACACATTTAGACGCATTCATAATCATTACTTTTACCGGTTCTTTGTGGCAAGCTTTATGCGTGCGGTCGTGCGCTTGAGTGCGGCTATATTATAGTAAATGCTCATTACTTAAAACAAAGCATAAGCCTCTTCCTGGCATGCAATGGAATCTACAATGTCAGTTGGTTATATCAACATATGTCAAATTAAGTTACGCGATATCAACAAATTAAGCTATAAACATTAATTTGAAATAACTTAAAGCGTATGTATAGTATATTTGCTTAAATAGCATTTAAACAAAGGAACTGCAAGGGATTAAAACCCCGCCCACACGCTGGTGAAAACTGGAAAAACCGGTTTTCTTTTGATTCCCTGAGAGGAGATCGATTAGCATTGGGGGTTGAATCGGCAGACCTGGGGGGTGGGTGGTTGTAATTTATTGACTCTGTGCAATTGGTAGCAGCTAAAACAAGCAGCTAAAACAAAGACTGTGCAATTAATTACATTTTGGAAATAACTTTCTTCATGTCGTTTTATTTATACACTGTAAAACATTTTTTTTTTTTTTTTTTTTTTTTAATTTGTAAATATTAAATATGTTTTACAAACAATTGGTTTACAAACTCTTGGAGGTTTGTGGTTACCATCATTCAGAAGAGTGGTGCTTGTGTTTAGACTTGTGTTTTACGTGATTAAATCAGGAAGATTACATTGGTTTCTGTCCACACGGAGATGCATTTAAGACGATTTAATCAGGAAATGGAGGCACCGGCGCGATATAACTTGCATTGCTCGTGAACTGAGCTCGTCTCATAAATGAACCGAAACTCAGAAATGTATCTAGAAAGCTTGAAATGTCCACTTTTAAACAAAACAATTCAAAACGAAAAGAAACAGACAACTCTCTTTTGTAAGTGTGCATTTCTCTCTATAGGCACGTTCACAATATCTGCGAAGATGACGAGTCAGCATTGTCAACATCTTTGACTGACACATAAAACACTAGTTGATTAGTAAACAATTAAAATGTCTCCTTGCTATATTTGACACATGATTACTTTTGCCAGTTCTTTGTGGCAAGCTTTATGCATCCGTTAACTATCGAATATCGTGACTCATATTTTGTACCAGACCATTTATGGTTGTTCATATTGTTCAACAAAGTTCTTGATAAAAAAAGAAAAGAAAAAAAAGAAGCTACTGTGCCTAATATTATTGTTGTATAGCGCGCAAGGTTTATGCGCATGCTTTAAGTCTTCTCCGTTTTTAGTGTATGTCTGTGGCAGAATTACTGTGCCTGGTCTGGTATGTATACTAGGCTACATCGTTTTGAGTCGGTTTCAGTGGTTTAGTGTGTACGCAGATATTTCTTGAGACGACGCCATGTTTTTATGTTTTTATGCACTTTTACTCTTTTAGTTTTGTTGCAATTTCACCAAAAGCTTATAATTAGGAAATACACACAACACGCTAAACTTGTATTCTCTATATGTTAAAAATGTTGTAAAAAATACGTATTATTCTTATATAATAAGAATAACAATATGATACATTTATATTGCACTCGAAATGATTTAGATATGGAAAGAGGAATTCTTCTCAACTACCACCAATAAAGTTTTAAAATTCTTCTTTAGAAAATATTATATTTTGATGATTCTGCAAGTTCAGCAGACAGTGAGGTTCGGGTTTGTTCCGATCAGAGCTCGTGAGTGGAGAGCGCATTTCTGAATATTCCGCTCCGCTCGTTCATTCCGCTCAGGGTCCACGGCCTCGCTCAACACAGATGTCCTGTTGCCTGGTTCGAAAATATGTGGAATACGGGCTGCTTTCGACTAAAAGTTTTTTTTTTGTAGTCGACTAGTATACTAGGCTAGTTGTTCATTTAAGTAATTCGTGGACAAATCGCCCCTTTATATTAATTTAATTAGCCTACTTATGGATCATGAGCGTTTACGTAATATAGCCGCACTCAAGCGCACGACCGCACGCATAAAGCTTGCCACAAAGAACCGGTAAAAGTAATGATTATGAATGCGTCTAAATGTGTCTAAATACACTGTAAATGTGAATGTGCATTACACGCTGAGTTTCGGTTCATTTATGAGATATCGCCCGGCGCCTCCAATGTCGTGATTGTCTGCTATATTTACTTCTTAAATCCAGGCAATTGGTTCACGAAACATTGATTAAAATTAAGATATAATTAATACAAAACGAAATTCAATTTAAAGAAAGGCAGCTGTTCTGTTTGAGGTCTCTGTGAAAGTTTTAAAGCAGACTTTTATTGCCGCTTTTAGAGCGCTCACGTCCATAACCGTAAACTGACACGTTGTTTTTTCCCTCATAAATGCGAACACGAAAATTAAAATAAAATGAATATTATATATTTTTTTGTTGTGTCAGACAATGATTACAAAATTTTTCTCTCATATTGCTCCTCATAACCACTGAAAACGGTCAACGGAAGTTAAAAGTGGTGGGTACAAAATGACTCATGACGAAATCTGGTGGGTACATGTACAATGTCTTTGTATCTCTTTAGAATATTGCTTTTAGAAAAAACTTTGTTTTTTTTACTTTTAGAAAAAAATGACATAATTATGAATCAAATTATTATGAACAAATAATGAAACTGTGTCAAAATTCGACAACACAAAGAATGATCAAAAAGCGATATAACGCACATCTCAGGTTAAATTAATTAAGCTCCTCATAACCACTGAAAACGGTAAAAAAAAAAAATCGAACCAAAAGTCAAATTAATATGGACTGAAGTTAAAAGTGGTGGGTACAAAATGACTCATGACGAAATCTGGTGGGTGCGTACCCACCGTCCCCACCGAAATCGACGCCTATAAGGGAAACATGATAGTATAAAAAGTACTGTGTGTAATGCAGAAAAGCGCATTACAACCATGTTAAAACTATTTAAAACGTTAAGATGCAAAAATGAACTAAATGTAAAATTAGATAATGATATTGCGCAAATGATCTCGGTCTCTTTAAAGGTATTCGCAAATTATTGTGTTATAAGACTCAGTTATCATAGCCTACATCACGTCTCTTCTACTGTAAGTACACAGGAAAAAAAAAATAAGACAAATGATGCGCGTTTGAGTCGGATTTTTATGAAGAATATGTGACTGTTTATGTAACTGGCAAAAGAAAACATTGTATTCGTCATACTTCGTCAACTCAGTATGGCCACATGAAACACGACTGCCATCTACAGGTTTTAGTATTTCCTGCGTCCAACACCTAATCCCCCATCTGCACGATCCCGCAGAATTTCGGAAGTGCTTGTGGCATTCTTTTCTCTGAGACGCGCATTTTTAAAGGCCACATCTGTATGTGTGCACACTACAGAGTTAAAGCAGTGTTGAAGTTAATGAGATAATTAACTGATGATTGAGCATTAATGATGAACACCTGCTGTTAACAAGCAGAATCACTGAAGGAAAGAGAAACACAAGAACTACAACTGACTTCAGACACAGCCTTAGATTGACATCAACTGAAGAGAAAAGAAGACATTAAATCTGTGAAGATCTCAGCAGAGGAGGATTAAACAACTCCACAAACAGCATTACCAGCTTCACTTATTACTGACCAGACTGACTTTATTTCATTTCCGTTTTAATGAAATCAATAGTTGTATTTTAAAGTCACCATGATGGTGGTTAGCGTTTGCTTTAGTTGGGCTCTTGACCATTGACTCTTTAATATAACATTATCTCTGGCTGCTATAATTATGTGTTTATAAAACACATTTGTTGCAGCAAAAAAGCCAAGAGAAAAAGAAATCAGGTGATGTTGGCTGTTTCAACCTATGTTGTGAAAAGCGCTATATAAATAAACTTGACTTGACTTGACTTGACAATTGGGTTGTTCGAGCTGCTTAGAAAGCACTTTCAGACTCTACTCGACACATCATTACAAGAAAGTAAACAGCTTTACAAATGAATCATCTGTTCCTCATATTAACATTTGTATGTTGTTTCAGTGTGAATCTATGGAAACTCTAAAGATGCTCCAGTCATGATCCTCACAGTCAAACCCTTCACTGATTCTGATTCTGACACTTGTGATTCAGTGTGTTCAGACGAGCTTTGCTGGATTTGAGAATGTTGGAGCTTAAAGGAGTGAATCTGGTGGTAGTGTCTACTCACTTAATAATGTTGGGTTAAAAATAACCCAACGAATAACCCAACTAAGAGCACCTTCCCAACTGTGGGTTATATTAGCCCAATGCATTGGGTTAAACGAGTTGGCGTTTTAGTTAAATATTTATTTTTATGCATGACACTATTTTAATACCTTAATAGGTTATTTTAAAACCTATATCTAAAACCTACACACAAATGTACATACAGTTTTTTACAATCGCTATGACAATTTTTTCAATACATTTAACAAGTTTCCTAAACTCTTAACGCACCAACACACCTAAAACACACAATTGGCAAAACGGTTAATTTCATGCTCAAAATCACACATTGTAAACTAAACTCCAAAACTAATTTTCAAAATACAATAATACACTAACACAATACACTATGTCTACCAAAACACTGCAAACATGTTTCAAAATCAAATAATTATTCAAAACACTAACACATGTTGTCTTCCAACAGGAACATTTAGTCAATTATAACACAATGTCATAAACAACACTAACATCAGATGGAATTACAGAAACTGCATTATTTTATATGTGTCAGGTCTGCCCTTATACAATAGACAGTATACTGTATTGATCATAGATTGTGTTTTGCACTGCAGTTTATTTTTTTATTTTTTTTAAGTCTCTCTACATTTTTGTTTTGTTTGTAATGTAAATGCATGCATTTTTTTTTTTGCAGCAGCAGCAGCAGCAGCAGAAATTCAATACAACAAAATAAATGACCCCCCTTAGAGTAGCTTTATAGAATGTATGGTTTATGAAAAAAAGAAGACAGAGACAGAATTGCTGCAGTAACGGCTATTTGCATAATTCAATCAGCTGTTTCTCAGTAAGAATAGAATAAAATACAGGGTATATATTTGTGTTTCAATTCACAATATAAGCAGCTGTTTACCTTGACTTTAGTCTGTAAGGTTAGGTTTAGAACATGGTGTTATCTGTTCTGACATACTGTAACGAGGAGTCAGTATCGTGAGGATCCATATGCAGCTTTATTAAAACAGAATGCAAGTCAAACAGGCAGAGTTCAATCACGGGCTTCAAACACAATGTAGATAAGGCAGAATCAAAGTCAGAGTTCAGGCTGAAGATCAGGGCAGGCGGCAAACACACAGGATAAACAAATGACAAGGCAGATGGAATCAGAATAGGCAGGCGGCAAAGAATCAGAGTCCAGTAAACAGTCCAGGTCATACACGGGAAATCACACACAGAATAAATGCTCAGAAATGTTTGCATGGCAAGACAAGACTTCGCAATGAGGAAGCTGGGAGAACAGTTTAAATAGTTGAGAGTCAATGGAAAACACCTGTGAGTCAATGGAAAACACCTGTGAGTCAATGGAAAACACCTGTGAGACAAATCAGCCACAGGTACGGGGTATATGGGAAATGAAGTCCAAAGAGTTAGTACTCAGGTGATGATGACCTCTGGTGGTGAGCGGAGGGAGCCACAGAGGCTGAATTCGTGACACATACAGTGTTAAAGCATTGGTAAATTTGGCTGTAAAAATCCATTGTTTTGGTCTTGTTTGAGCTTGTGTGTAAAAGAAGTTCAAGCATTTTCAATTTGTGTTAATTGTATGCATTTTGTGTTAAAGCAACAAGAAATGTGTTAATAGTATAGCTTACACAGACGGATGTAGTGCTAACTGTGTTAAGAGTTTTGGAAAATTGTTAAATGTATTGAAAAATCTGTCATAGCAATCGTAAAAAACTGTAAGAGTGCAAATTGCTCAAATGTATAAGTTGCATTATGTGAGTGGGTGAATGTGTGTTCTGGGGAACAGGAGCACTGCTGTGTGTAACTGACAAATATGAAAACAGCCAGAAATGAAATGTATTGAAAGTATGACAAATGTACATACAAATTTTTATGATGAAACTTGTGGAAACCATAAAACCACAAAAATAAACCAGAGAAGGTAATAATCCACAGGTAAGAGAAAAGAGGATGTCTCAGAGTTCGAGAACACTTACTCAGACAACTAGAACAACTAAACACCAAGCAAAGAAGCTATGAAATAAAGCAAAGAAATATAGTGTTATAAGCAAAGAATTTCTATTCAAAATGGTTCCCATTTCATTACAATACAGTTCTATAAACTGTTCACGCCTCCAAATAGAGATTACAAAATATAAAAAATACAATTAAATAAAATATATGACGACTTCAGATGTAAAAGCCTCTAAGTGCCATCTGAAATTTTCTAGAATTATCATTTTTATCAAGCTTGTATGTTTATGTTCAGTTATTTCACTTTAATGGCAATGAAAATCTTAATACAGTCTTAATTTTGTCAGTGTAAATTTGTTTAAACAAAACAAGCAGTGGCTGATTTTTAAAGCAGTCTTTTAAAGCAGAGCTGCAACTTATGCAGAGAAATACGAGAAACATCAACGGCAAACGAAACGAAAGTGAAACCGCTCTATTGGTTTGAGCTGTCAGAGTGTGATTCAGTTTATTGAGGCTACCTCAATGCTATCATCCTGTCAACAATCAGCGTAATGCTCACGTATTCGACGAATCATCCTGTTATATTTTACCAACGATGTTTATTCATTTGGGAAAGGGAGTTGCTTATGGGGAAAACCGGGCTGGAAGAAAATAAGCACCGCATAGGGCGTATATACACTGCAGACGAGGAAGAAAAACATACTGGACTGTAAGATTTATATTTATTAATTTAGCAGATGCTTTTATCCACTTATGAGGAATATCACAAGAAATTTGGGTAACACTTTACGGTAAGGGTACATGAATTATCATGAATTCATGTATAAATTCATGCATGAAATATGCATTCATTCATGCATTAATATCTCATGAATCATCAGGAACTAACACGAGTTCAACGTTTTTCATTCATGACTTCATGGATGAACAACACCTTAATTAAAACATTAACTAAGATGAGTACATCATCATGAATTATGATTTATTACGCATGATCATGATGTTTTCTTTGTTCATACAAAAAATTGGTCTTTACCACCCATTGTGGATAAAGCTATGGTTATGGTACATAAATCATGAATTCATGCATTAGAAAAAAGTATTATTTCATGCATGCAAGACTACTCTTCGAATTATTAAAGGAATGTACAAAAATCCACATTATCTAATGCATGCATACAGGCTAGAACAGTATATCAATTAACGTGAGAACTTTTTTTCTGAATTATGATCTGAGTTATCCAGCATGTTCATGTCTTCTTCATAGCCTGCAGGTAAATGGACAGACCCCAAAATTGGCCAATCACAGCACATAACATACGAATTCTGTTGGCGTTCAAATACAGTAGTCATCATTAACTAAGCATTGTTTATCTATGATTTCATCATGTTTGTGGCCCCTCAACTAAAGTGGTGACTTGGTGCTTTGAAACACTGATGAACAATGTGGAATAACTGTGAAATGACATGAATATGAACATGAAAGTTCAAGCCTTTGCAAACAATGTACTGTAGACACAAATGGACTTTGATCTTAACTGTACTGCTTTATTCTTAAACGGTAAACCAGTTAAAAACCATAAAGCTGTTTTAAAAAAATGTTTCACAAACAGCTTGATCTCTTTTTGGGTAAAGAGTAATGTATAAAGCTACTGATGCGTCTCCTCCATATCATGAAATTGTAAAACAGCTTTATGGTTTTGTAAAGAGTTTTCAGATATACAGACACTTAAAATAAAGTTCATGGTGTAGCCTATGTAGGCTACTGAATTCCTTCTCAGCTCTTTCCAGCTGTTGATTTAACTGGTTTATACCGTTTGGTTTCAGAATAAAGCAGTAAAGTTACATAACATTATTACAATTTTACAGCTAAAAACGTACGTGAAAGTATTTAGCCTACGAATATTTCATATCATAAAGATATCTGTATAATTTCCCTTTTACCATTTAATAGATTATAAATGTATGATCCCTTAACCCTAACTCCACACCTAAACATACCCATTTTATAGATAATATTAAAAGGATAAAACGTAATGGACAGATATGTGTAGGGAAATGGCAGCTTTATTAACAATGTAGCATTAAAAGATAGTTTGAGCCACTTATCCTACCCCTACCCCTAACCATTTATTAAAACTACGTACCTACAATTATAAATTAAAACAGCAGACAGACAATCACAATCATTTATTTATTGAGAAAATGTTAAAACCGGTACCAAAAGTCGTTCACATGACGATGTGTCGCAGTCCTCTCTGGCAGTAACGTTATATAATGGTTATGTATGAGGTAACGTTACAGAGCAGAATTTAAGTTATTAATCCATGAAAATGTTAATCCGGTTTCGGTTTGCTGTTCGCTCTGTGAAAGCGCGCGCGCTTCTCCATTTCAAATGTAGTAAACAACTTAAACACGGCATGTCGCAATCTGTTACGAAGCATGCGAGAGCCAATGAGCGTTTGATATCACTGCCGTAAAACATGTCGTAACCCAGATAGCAGACCAACATTGAATCTACATTGAATCAATGTTAATGCATTAACCAAAAGATCATTGAATCAATGTTGAAATTTAACATTGATTTTTCATCAGGTTTGCACCCTGAAATAATGTTATATCAACGATGAAAAATCAATCAATATGGTCATAAAATCAATATTATTTCAACCATAATTAAATCACTTATTTAACATTGAATCAACATAAAATCAATCTCACTTCATGTACAGCAAGATTCTATGCTAGTTTATCATGCTTGTACTGTGCATTTTTAAATGACTCCTTTCAGACAGAAACCATGTAGGTGTTATGGAGTAACAGTTGGGTTGCAATTAAATATGTTTTTTAATCAAAATGTCATTCAAAGTAAACTACATCCTTCAGTTTACAAGCAAATGTATTTATTTATGCCCCCAAAACTGAACATGAAATTTCACATTCAGAAAAAAATGCATTTTGTGGTGACAAAGACAGTGCAGTAAGTTACTACGGTAAGAAAGAATAAAACATTACTCTGATAAATATTTCAAGTTCAATTTTATTTATGTATCACATTTAGAACAGACCAAAGTACTTTACAGAAGAACAACATTAAACAATATAGCATGCATTCTATAAAAAAAAGATATAACATGCATTATAAAATAAAACAAAAATAAGAACAACATAGCTACCATAAAAAAAGAACTAGAACAGAAATCAGAACTCAGATATAAATTAATAACACCAACCAAAGAAAATAATCAATATACTAAATAAAATAGGTAGGTTTTAAAACAATTAAAACGTAACGTTAGGCAGAGAAGGGGCTGCTCTAATAGGCAAATGCACACTTACCTCTAACGTTACTTGGGTAAAATACCATACTGTAATTCTAATGAACTCAGGGGTTTCCACCAAGAGCAATACCCCCAAGCCGTTCAGGGGCGTAACGGAGCCATCTTTGTACCGAAACAGAAAAAAATAAACTCTGAGGCTCTGAGGCCTCCTTTTTCCTCTGCCGCCTGCTGTTGTAAGGCATCTAAACAAAACAAAACACAATTAGAAAATATTTGGAAATATGACTAATTATAAATGACAAATGTACTACAAAATTAAGTGAAACTTGAAATTTTGAAAAATACCCTGAATTCAAAATCATTTGAATTTATTTTACTATTTAATTAATTTTAGTATAGACCCTATTACAGCTGTTATTTCTATATTTTTTACCCATTTTTGGAAGTTCTGGAAACGCTATATCATCATGGATAAAAATAAATAAATAGCTAGCTATTATTGGAATACAAAAATTATATTAGCTGTCGTGCCCGTCGTCTCCCATTTGCGTGCCCAACTAACGTTATGAACTCACGCTTCTTTGCGCCTTTTTTGACTTAAGGGTTAGTTCACACAAGAATGAAAATTAACAATTTACCCACTGTTAGTTTTACCCACGATGACGTTTGGTAAAAGACAAATTGAAATTCAATATGGGAAAATCCCGGCCGTTGGTTTGTTCATGTTATTAATAAATTTAACATAGCAGTTCATTCCGACTCACCCAGGAAAAGCAAATAAGTTGTAAGAAATATAGATACATAAAAATGAGAAATGAAAGATTAGAGATTTAAGATTAACTTACCTCTAAAAATCACTCTGTCGTTGCCCGAATGCTTCGTCTGTCTGTTTCGCGCTTGAAATCTGTTAGCCGCGTTTGAATTCTGTTGACTGTTATCCACGCTTCGATCTGATTGGCGGTTGGCAACCAATGTTAGGATTGTCTAGGCAACCAGTGGAGAAATTTAAGCTGACCAAAAATCAACATTGATTCAATGTTTGTCTTTTCAACACTGAAAAACATTGAATTATCAACATTGATTCAATGTTTGTCTTTTCAACACCGAAAAACATTGAATTATCAACATTGATTCAATATTATTTTAACATTGAATTTTCAACATTGTTCCAATATTATTTTAGCATTGATTTTTCAACATTGATCCAATATTATTTAGCATTGTATTTTCAACCTCAACCAAAATGATGATTCTGATGGAATTTCAACATTTAATCAATGTCACCTTGCTATCTGGGAACGCTTCGGGCGCAATTTTTGAATTTGAATTCACCACGAGCGCGGGATTTGACGTTGACAGTCTCTGCTGAGAAATGGAGATGAAGATCACTGGATAAAGGGCATATTAGATCTATTTCTTGCAAACAACGTATGGATTCTAAAGATTTGGATCACATTAAGCTAATAAAATTGATTTCTTTTGTGAATTTATGTTGTGTTTTAGTGTATTATGTGTCAAAACATTAATGCCACGATTTTAATATGCATAAGTTAAATAGGAATACGCCCAAATTTGTACGTCGTTGTTTGTAAGTTGTTTATAAGTAAATAAATTACGTTTTTGTGCTGTCCACTGTCAGTATTATACATTTCTGTGTGTATAAAACATAAATAAATGTACGTATGGTAGAACTACACTTTACGTAAAAAATACACGTATTCTCATGAGATCACGTTGCAAGTTAAGTTCAAAGTCCATTTCTGTCCACAGTACATTGTTTGCAAAGGCTTGAACTTTCATGTTCATGTAATTTCACAGTTATGCCACATTGTTCATCAGTGTTTCAAAGCACCAAGTCACCACTTTAGTTGAGGGGCCACAAACATGATGAAGTCATAGATAAACAATGCTTAGTTAATGATGACTACTGTATTTGAATGCCAACAGAATTCGTATGTTATGTGCTGTGATTGGCCAATTTGGGGGTCTGTCCATTTACCTGCAGGCTATGAAGAAGACATGAACATGCTGGATAACTCAGATCATAATGAAAACACATTGTTCATCAGTGTTTCAAAGCACCAAGTCACCACTTTAGTTGAGGGGCCACACACATGATGAAATCATTGATAAATAATGCTTAGTTAATGATGACTACTGTATTTGAACGCCAACAGAATTCGTATGTTATGTGCTGTGATTGGCCAATTTTGGGGTCTGTCCATTTACCTGCAGGCTATGAAGAAGACATGAACATGCTGGATAACTCAGATCATAATTCAGAAAAAAAGTTCTCACATTAATTGATATACTGTTCTAGCCTGTATGCATGCATTAGATAATGTGGATTTTTGTACATTCCTTTAATAATTCGAAGAGTAGTCTTGCATGCATGAATTCATACTTTTTTATGCATGAATTCATGATTCATGTACCATAACCATAGCTTTATCCACAATGGGTGGTAAAGACCAATTTTTTGTATGAACAAAGAAAACATCATGATCATGCGTAATAAATCATAATTCATGATGATGTACTCATCTTAGTTAATGTTTTAATTAAGGTGTTGTTCATCCATGAAGTCATGAATGAAAAACGTTGAACTCGTGTTAGTTCCTGATGATTCATGAGATATTAATGCATGAATGAATGCATATTTCATGCATGAATTTATACATGAATTCATGATAATTCATGTACCCTTACCGTAAAGTGTTACCGAAATTTGCCACAAAGCCACAATATTTCTAGAATATAATATCAGGTTTTTTAGAAAGCTATAGATTAGGAGACAAGCAAGAGCAGACAGAGACAATTTATATGAGACATGCCACTTCCTCAATCCTCAATACAAATATATAAGGAAAACCCGTAACGGCAAAGATGGCGGTTGTATGCACATGTCCCGCCCCTCCCGCTGGAAAGCCAATCATCTGCTTTTAACAGTCAGCAGCTGACCACTAAGGAGCGAATGTACAGTGACGTGACATAACTGCCATATTCAACCTGCTTTCGCGCTGTGACTGGCGCTGAGCCAAAGACGGACGCGCTCAGCGCTTGTCATAGGCTATTTCACAACTGTTCAGTGTTTTTAACCACATAATGTTTATTTTAGGTTTCAGACATTTAAATACATATAATTGTTTAAGTGCTTGGCACAACACCAGCATTCTGGATAGAGACGTGAATGAAGTTGGTGTCGTGAACGTGAACCCTTGCGCATGCGTAGTAAAAGTATAAACTGTGGGGGAAAAGGCGTTTTAAACCTTATTTTGGGGCAAAGTCATCAAACTTTTTCAGCGATTTTTATCATATTTTACTGCTGTTTCTATACATGCAGTTTTTATGTCCCGGTGTCCAGTGAAAGTGCAGTTCTGACTCTCTGCCCATTCATTTAGATAGGAGCCTGGTCTTGTTAGTCCGAAATAGCTGCCCGGAGGCGTTGCCAAGATGGCGGCCGAGTGGCACGACTTGCCTAAAAGGACTTTGGAGCAGAGGAGAAATATAAAGAGTTGTTGTTGTTGTTGTTGTTGTTGTTGTTGTTGTTGTTGTTGTTGTGAGTGCCTTGTTGGTTTAATGTTGTGTTGTTCAGTAAGGATTGTCTTCAGCATTTACTGGAATTCAAAAGTTGTGAAAGCCTGAGCAGAGATGGAGAGAAACTCATTTCACTGAGAGATTGAAGTGAGAAGAGATTGGGTGCGATTGTGGCTTCAGTGACTGTGGGTGTGTGATTCTGATGTTGATACTGCCCCCGCCTATATCAGTATCACAGTGGATCTTCCAGCCACTAACCACCAAATTGAGTGCCTTAACAAACCTGCTAACAAGCAGAATCACTGAAGGAAAGAAGAGAACAGGAGAAGAGACGAGCAGAAACACAAGATCTACA
The DNA here is from genome assembly GCF_964197995.2 of Scardinius erythrophthalmus. Classification (NCBI taxonomy): domain Eukaryota; kingdom Metazoa; phylum Chordata; class Actinopteri; order Cypriniformes; family Leuciscidae; genus Scardinius; species Scardinius erythrophthalmus. The sequence goes on from NC_138237.1 coordinate 2,929,027, forward strand.
ACTGACGTCAGCCTCAGATGAAATCCCCTGAAGAGAAAAGCCAGATCTCAGCAGAGGATTTAACAACTCCACAAATAACACAGTCTCACCCCAAAACGTCATGTACTGACGTGTCTTGACCAAACGGCAACATACGACGAATAGGGTACCCCTAAAACGTCCATATGTGACTATTCGGGTTATGGGTAGGTTTAGGTATGAGTTAGGGTACCGCTAGGAGGCGCTGCTGGTGCGCTTATGTCTTCGTATGGACGTTTTAGGGGTACCCTATTCGTCGTATGTTGCCGTTTGGTCAAGACACGTCAGTACATGACGTTTTGGGGTGAGACCGGGCTGCCACAAACAGCTTCACTCATTACTAACCAGACTGACTTTATTTCTGTGAGGCGTCTAGAGAAGTTATTGATCATTAACAGGGTTTTAACTCTTTACACATTACATGATGTGAATGTCTGCATTCAATCAGGGACACAACATATGCAAACTAATAAAAACATTATAAACGGTTACGAAACGATAAACAATGGTAGTTTAAATTCGCGCTGAAACTATATTTACCTTTTTTGAAATAATCCATTAAACCTGCGGAGAAACTAAGAGTGTGAACTAATGAATATTCTGCAAGTGTGCAACTCTCAGTGGATGAATTCACATCATGATCTGCGGATTGTCCGTGACTTCACAGTTTTTGATGCGGGTGTAAATGCATTTTGCACCATTCACTGCAGCAAACGTGTGTGTGTACGAGTTTCTTAATTTGTGATTTGTAGAATAGGATTAGTCATTTGTGCTCCTGTAATGAAGAACTGTTGTGTTTGTGGGAGAGAGAACAAATCTTCAAGTTTGCATTTTTCTCTGTGACGTCAGATGCACTGATACACACATGTGTGTGTCCTCTACAACTACAGATTCCCCCGTCACAGGCGCTCAGTGTATTTACACTAAAATAACTTCATACGCAAGCTTAAACCTGTGAACATGAACAGAGAAACACACACACCGCATCGAGCCTACACACTGCAGACGAGTAACAACAGCAAGATGACAGAACAAATGGACATAAACAGAGAACACACACATGATGATCATACACTGATTTATCTGAAAAAGTAGGAACAATACAAGACGACAGAACAATACAATATAAACAGAGAACACACACATCAACGTATACTAATGGTAACTTTATAATACTGTTCCTTCATTAATGAGTAACACACTATTAACATTCTATTAACTAACAAGAAACTCTGATTAATGAATAAGTAAAGCGCTCAGTTAAATGTGTTATAGTTCACTATTAGCTAATCAATAACTGCTATTTTTCATCTCTCACTGAAGACTCAGAACTAGCCTATGGTTCATAATTAATATTAATAATGTATAACGGCAGGGGCGTCGCTAGACACCTTTTACTGGGGCACGTGCCCCAGTATAAATCTGCTGTGCCCCAGTAACGTTAAATCTGAAGTTTGAGTTTAACAAATTATTTTATTTGTCAGTGTATTTAATAGAAATTATATTATAGGGTAATAGAAATTCTCTATTTGCAACGCAGTAATAAAACAATCAACGCTTGTAAAAGCAACGCAGTTTAAACGAAAACAGAAACTGAACCGCGCGACAGAAATCCATGTCCGCGCGCGTCTGTTTCCAAGCAACTGCAGTGAAGCGCGCGCATATTTGAACACACTGAAGTCCGGTCAGGTGTTGGCACGCTATTAAGGTAACGTTAGGCTATGAAAACATGACGAAACAAAAGTTTGTAAATAATACAAATAATCTTATTTTTATTCATTATTGGCTTCTGTAGATGGACATCAGACTTTTTTTTTTTTGTACGAAGCAGGGACAGGGAAGCAGAAAGGAGAGATGATGAGTTTGAGGGAGGTAAGACTTGATAAACAATTTACATCATCAGACATCAGATGCAAAAGCATCAAGCCTCAGAAAAACCCATATGAAAAACCTCTGCCAAGAAATGGAATTGCACTTTACTATAGGCAAAAAAACTTTTATACAGAAAAAGAGTGCACTAGTCTCGCATTAGCCTACAATGAATGAGAGAAAGTGCAACGAGCATTATGGCGGAATAAGTCCCATATTTTGTTCGGATCAGACTGTAAAAGAAGACGGACGACGCCGACGCTGTACCAGAGACATTCTCTGGCCCGACTGGCCGTACTCTCTTCCACTGAAGAAAAGTGAGGCCGCCAAAGTCTCCGATTCTGCGCAGTAGTGAGCGTGAAGTGAGAAACTTAGTTTTGAGAAAGAAAGAAATTATTTTTACCCACTTGAATTTCTGTTTATATGCATTGTTTACATGCATACATACACACACACACACACACACACACACACACACACACACACAGTGCTTTAGAAATAGAGTTGAGTTTCTGACTTGCCATTTTTGCATATTAAGTGTGTGTGTGTGTGTGTGTGTGTGTGTGTGTGTGTGTGTAGATCCGTATATATTTATATACATATATGAGCTACAATATATTGTTTTACAGCAGCTTCACAATAGTAACAAATTAAAAAATCGCCTGAAAAGCAGCTTGGCCAACAAGCCAATAGTGTCAATATTCAGTTAATAGTCACTTCAGTGTTGATTCAGTTCAGTTCAATAACTGTAACATTAATCAAACATCCTGTATAATATATACCGTGTTTTTGGGCACATACATGTACTGTGACAAACTCCCATACACTTCCACTGCACACTGAACAAGCAAAAGACACAAGATAGTAGTGTTTTACATAATTCATATCTGTGTGTATGTGGGCTAATCATTTTATGTTTGTGTGTAGAGTTACTACGCAAAAACAACATTTTTGGAAGAGTTAAAATAGTTTTGAATGTTGACAATACACATTAACATTTTGTAGTGTGGATCATTCATTGCAACATTTATCCTTTGTTTAAGAATCTGTTATCTGCTTGATAAATAATTTATGCTATGCTGCCCACTAACTTTCTTTTAAAGCTATTGTTATCCAATTTTTTGCCTTTCAAACACCTTAAAATACACATATGTAGGTCTGAGAAATCCAAATTTTCTCGGGGGAGCATGCCCCCGAACCCCCCTAAGTTACCCAACTACCCAGCCTGGTGTTTTTAAAACAAACGCCCCTATACCTGCAGCACTGTATAGCACAGAAAATACACACAATGCTGTGTTCTGTACTACTGTCTTTGATTGTTTGTGATAACAATGAATCATTCTTTCGGATATGAAATTTATATTGAATTGACCTATCGGTAAGCCACGCCCTCCTTAGTTACTTTTGCTATCTCAGACAAAAATGGGGGACCTGTGCCCCAGTAGAGCTTTATGTCTAGCAACGCCCCTGTATAACGGTATAAGCCATTAGTAATGAATCAAGTGTTACTACATCCTTCTAAAGGAACTAATTATTAGGATCAGTTTTCTAAAGTGAAGATCATAGAAACACTAGTAATGGTTAAAGTGTTTCTAAATCCATCGGAAGGATTATATTCAAAATCTTACAAAAATATCTAAAGCTTATAATGACTTCAGTCAATAGTTATGTTTTTCACTCTACAATACTGATAATACGAATACAAATAATTAATAGTTCCTTTAGAAGGATGACGTAACACTCGAGTCATTGATAGTGGGTTACCGTTTCCTTTCATTATATATTATACATTATTCATGATAGTTATGAACCTGTAGTTTCTCAATGTTTACATTTTTCTGCACCCTCGGATTCCAGATTTTCAAGAGTTGTATCTCGACCAAATATTGTCCTATCCTAACAAACCATACATCATTGGAAAGCTTAATTATTCAGCTTTCAGATGATGTATGCATCTCAATTTCAAACAATTGACCTATGTGTCTGGTTTTGTGGTCCAGGGTCACAAATAGTGTGTCAGCGCGAATTTAAACTACAATTGTTTGTCGTTTTGTAACCGTTTATAATGTTTTTATTAGTTTGCATATTTTGTGTCCCTGACTGAATGCAGACATTCACATCATGTAATGTGTAAAGAGTTAAAACCCTGTTAATGATCAATAACTTCTCTAGACGCCTGACAGAAATAAAGTCAGTCTGGTTAGTAATGAGTGAAGCTGTTTGTGGAGTTGTTAAATCCTCTGCTGAGATCTGTCTTTTCTCTTCAGGGGATTTCATCTGAGGCTGAGGCTGAAGTCAGTTGTAGATCTTGTGTTTCTGCTCGTCTCTTCTTCTGTTCTCTTTCCTTCAGTGATTCTGCTGGTTAGCAGGTTTGTTAAGGCTGAGATGACTCAATAGATTTGGTGGTTAGTGGCTGGAAGTGGCAGCTCACCTGGTGCTACTCATATAGGCGTATATACAGTCATTTGTGGCAGAAGGAATACACGTAATAGGGCTTAGGCCCAGGCAGTTAGCAGACTACGCCACGATGGGACTTTCACCCAAAGAATTAACTAATTTGTTCAACCAAGGCACTCAAGTTCGTTGATGGATAGCCAGAGACAGTGGTCCAGTACAAAAATATTTTTTTTATTTTCACTCCAACAATGATTGAGATTTCACAGTAAACATGCACTGTACACCAAATCAAATAACAAAACACACACTCAGTATTCACTCCACTCACTATACTCGCAACGCACACACACCCCCGAGAGAGGAGGGGAATAGGGCGGAATCTTACCAGTGGGAGGCTAGTGGCTCGAGCAAGGAGCATCCATGAAAAACACCCCAATCACACGTGTCAAATTCACACACACACACCGCAAGAGAAATGACCACACTTGGTGAACACGCAGCCACAGCACACACCAAGGGACCCACTGGCAGTTCTCAGCACCTGGACAGACAAGTGGAAGTTAAACAAAATTACACACAAAAAAAATCACAATAAACAAGGTCTAATAAGTCACCCGTTCTAAAGTCCAAGGTGGTACTGGGGCTAACAATATGAACAGAGACTCACAATCAATCAATAAATCAAAATAAACAATTAAACATGGACAAATCACATAAAAAGGTCACACAAAAGAACAATCACAATTAGGCCAATCCTCTTGGATATCAGCAGCAAGAAAAGGCCTCCATACAAGAGTTCGAAATAAATAAACAGAACAAACAATTAAAATGGTGTCAGTCCATCGAACACTCCACACTCAAACACTGATTCACAACAATCAAACAGTGTTAAACAGGCAACGATGTAACCCGCCAGCCAGCCGCCTGTTAACCACAGGTTTAATAATCCTTGGTCCCCTGTGAAAAGGCAGCCGGGTACGACGAAAATCCATAAACAATACGTAACGTGAAAAGCATAAGCAAAGCAGCAGATGTTCAGCGTCGATGTAGCCAACTGGCGGCCGCACCCCCGGTTAAACAGCACTCACTAAAATGCACAGGATGTCCATTTACAAATATGTCCCACATTAACCATTCAACTATTACTCAGTATAGCAAAATACCTATGATTAACAGCGTTGCGTCACCGGCCCTGAGATCTGATCGCTGATAGCAGGGCGCACACTCAGCTGGTGAAAGGGCTGCCGCCGCACCGGGGATTCTATAGCACGAAACATTCCCTATAAGCCCACGTTATAAAGTTAACGAGTGGAAAGAGAAACGAAGCTAACCATACCTGCGGCGCTACAGTAGACAGATAACCAGGCAGACATCAGGGGCCTGTTTCAATAAGGAGGTTCAACCAACTCTGAGTTAAAGCTTGAACTCTGAGTTGACTTACCCTGAGATGGGAAACGCTGAGTTTTCGGTTACAGAACAGCTGAAATGAGTTAGTTCAATCAACTCTGAGTTGACTGACTGTGAGTTAAGCGCGTGCACCACAACTATAAAAAGGCATTATCAATGGAGTGCAGATATTATTTGTCACCATGGCAACAGCCCCAGACAAAAAGAGGTCTTCATATTTCTCACCAGTACGAACATTATTACTGTAATTTTACAGTATTAGAACATTAATACTGTAATTTAATTAAAGGGATTACTCTTAATTCTTCTGTAATTTAAAGTAAAATCTGATGTAATTGCATTAGACTATAGAACAATTCTGTATATTTAACATACATTTTTAAAAGGTATATTTTTAATGTAACCTTCTCCCTCTACACACTTTGGTCAATTCAAGAATAATTCATGCAATTGTATATTGTTTATTTGAAAGCATTAAAAGTGCAGTTTCTTGTCTCTCCTTGTATTGTTCAAGTGGTTGAGGTTGACATGGGATTTAGTAATTAGTAATAAGTAAACAAATGCTTTCTAAAGATTGTCATTATTACATTAATCTAATTACACTGTTGAAGATGTCATTTGTAGTTAGTAATACAAGTAACTTACCCGACTGTTATAATATAAGAGGTGAAAGAACAGTGTGTTATTAAACCTAATTTTAATTTTCATGTAGGGACAATCCTGCAGGTTTTAAAAGAACATGGCAGCAGCTGAAAATTAAATATAAAAACATAATTCAATCAGGTAAGGCTTGAGCATATCATGGGTGAAGGCTACTGACTTTACAAACATGTGACATATTAAATAACTAAATAGCATCCAGTGTCTAGCAGTGCAGCAGCATTTACAGCTGAGGGAATTCCTGGAGGGACTTCAGAGCCAGTCACTCCTGAAGATCCAAGGGCCTCATAAAATGTAAGAGGTTTACATATGTGTTATTTTTTAGATAGGCTATTTTTTATATTTCCATTTATTTTACTTTGGGTTGGGTTTTGTGTTGGTCCTAACAGATTCTGATGGTAATATCTGTCTTTTGGAGCCTCCTGTCCCAACAGAACCACAGGCAGTTGTAAGTAGCCTATCAATACACCAGAAATTATGACAAATAGTGTTATAAAGTGCACTCAATCAAATGCTCATCACATGGGGATGAAGAGTTTCTGCTGCCACAGAGAGGCCTACAGAGGTAATGTTAATATTATGTGTCTACACATCAAACAATCTACACATTCTGATTATTTCACATTTTTATGTGGATAATCTAAGTTTAAATCTAAGTATAAACGGGTATTCTTATCTCTCCCTCCCTCAGAGTGTGGAAGAACAGCAGGAGGACGGTCCATCAACTTCTGGTGCACAGATGAACACATTTCAGTGATTTCCAGTAAATGCCACAGTTTAATTCTGTAGAATTTGTTTACATTATGTAACTCGAATCTACTACTGCATTTTCAGTTGCCAGTTAAGGAGTTATATAGACTTCATATTATAAAAAAAAAATAAAAAAAAAACCTGCAGTAAAAATAGCAATATTTTATTTATTAATAAAAGATTAATTGTATTAATAAAAATGTACTGAAAGAATGAATGAGGTGTTTAAACACCACTTCCTCTTTAAAAAAGGGGAGGAGACCAATAGAAACTCGGGTTTACCGAAGAAAACCTGCTCCCGACCAGGTTAGGTTCACAGAGTAAGTTACCATGGTAACTGACTCTGAGTATAAGTTACCTCTCTTTCAGAAACGGGCTTGACTTACTCTGCTTTCTCAGGTTTAACATACCTCCCATTCTGAAACAGAAAACTCAGAGTTTCCCTTATTTCAGGGTTAACATACTCAAAGTTTTCACTTAACCTCCTTTCTGAAACAGGCCCCAGGTCACTGGGCAGGTAAACAAGACAAGTCGCGTACCGGTGACATCATTTGTCAAAAGAAAAGTCCCAGTTTATAAAGGAGTGTAGCCCTCGCGATTGGCTCAAAGTTAACTGCCCAGAACCACTCACAGCTGCAGCAAATTAAGCATCACTTAGGGAGGCATGAGCCAGACAACTGCATCCTGCTACACATTGAAGCCACACACTCCCACCCCATTACTTTCTGTTTTATAACTGATTTGACTACAGAATCTCTCAGTGAAATGAGTTTCTCCCCGTCTCTGCTCAGGCTTTCACAACTTTTGAATTCCAGTAAATGCTGAAGACAATCCTTACTGAACAACACAACATTAAACCAACAAGGCACTCACAACAACACCAAAATCTCTCTATATTTCTCCTCTGCTCTTGCTTGTCTCATAATCTAGCTTTCTAAAGTTACTTATAGTTAGTAGAATGTCTAAAGTGGAGTATCGAAATAAAGTGTTACCATGAATCCTTATCATTCAAGTAAACAGAATATCGACCTGATTCTGTCTTGAGTCGTGAGTCCTGCAGTGAATGCAACATATTACCAGATAACTGAGACATTCCTGTCTCTAACACTAACAGTAAATCTCTGGTCATTCATCTCTAACTTCTTTTAACCCGTAAGTGAAGAACGAAAAAGACCTTCTCCGTGAGAATATCAGGGCTTTAACACACAGATCATGCTTTGATTCAGTCATTTTATCATTCAGAAAACCATCGTATGAGCCATATTATTATTCCCTTAACTACTTTAATAAGGCACATGGCTTCGGTAAGAATGGTTTTGTGTGGTTGGTTTGGTGTGCCTACCTATATTAAAATAGCTCAAGAAATAACTCGCAATCACATGCAAATAAGACAAGAGTTTGCTTACACATGGACCTGGCACTGATAAAGGATTGAACCCAAAAACGTTCTGGACGATAAATTAATGTGAGATTTCTGGCCTATTTTTCATGTGCAGATCTTCTTTCGTCATTTTTTGATTTGAGTTATTTTTGGATCTACACACTGCAGTGTAAAGTTCATTCATCTGTTTTGGACTATTGTTTGATATGCTTCTCCGTTCTCTCTACAGCTCAAGAGAGAAATATATATGAAGTGCCGGTGGTAAAGTCAGATCACTCTGAATGAAGTCTTTTTATGTAAGAATACAATTAACCCCTTAAACCCTAAGTGTCCCGCCCCCAGCGAAATCAACTCATAACCAAATTACTAAGCAACCACTGAATCGAACAACACAAAGGTACATTTTAAAGCTTAGAATCTCAGCTTTTTAATGCATCTAATCACTTTGATCAACTCCTAACGAGTGCTGAGTAATCCCTCTAAAACGGAGTGTACCGTCCGCAGGCGACACCTAGCTGCGGAAAAAATTATCATAATATTTTTCAAAAATCTTACCTTGATCAACTTAAAATAAGTGTCATTTGAAAGCTTAGTCTGAAATGTACAATGAATGTAGCCAATTTGAAAAAAGTATTGCTGACTTATTTGCTGATAAATAGAATTTCTTTTTTTCATAATCTATAAAATACTTTTTTGTACTATTTACTGCAATGTGTCAAAAACATCATATAGCTCTAGAAACATTCACAGATCGTTGAAAATGGCACTTCATTTTTTACAGCATATTAATACAATTAAAATGAGCCCAAAATGAACATAATCTATTGACAAGATATTCTTCATGCAGAAACAATTTTAAAAATGGACCGTCAAGGACTGAACAAAAAGGCTATCTCTGTTCCAAATGCTGTAACTTTTGATTCCTTTATCCAATCACCACAAAATGTTATCCAGATGCAGCTCACATGAAGAGGGACTTCACCAAAAAAAGAATTTTCCTCCTACCTTATTTCCTTCCTGAGTTATTCCATGACAAATAAGAAATATATGCAAAATCATAATAAAAATTATATATATTTTTTGTCTTTATCAGCAGTTTCTCGGCAGGAGCTTCCCTCTGTCTGACATATGATCCTCACATGGATGCTATCTATAGTCTCCTCATGTATTCAACACATGCATATAAAACTCCATAAGATAATACAACTGATTATGAATATTAATAAAGAATAATAGTACAGATACATCATATTTGATAATAAAATAATGAAATTATATAAAAGAAGAAATTTTAGTCTTCATGTTCAGTGTGTGAGGACTAAACAAAAAGGCTCCCTTTGTTCCAAATGCTGTAACTTTTGAGTACTTTATGCGATCACCACAAAAGTTGATCCAGATGCAGCTCACATTTATTTTTTACAGCCATTTTTTCTGACCACAACTGTATATCGTAAATTAAATCGGGAGAACAGAGCACAGATGTGCAGTATATGTTGTCCTTTTTCATAATATTACAGCTGAACGCAAAAGGAAAAAAGAAATGAATCATGAGGAAAAGAATAAAGCGACTGAAAAAGAGCTCTTAGATATTCTTGTTATAACATATGTTAAAATACCAAGTGTTACGTTAAAACATGAAGGAAAATTGACAGCTCAATCAGTCAAATGACGGCAAACTTATGATTTCAAATGATTACAGTTTTTTTATTTGCTTTGGTACTATTTTCACAAGTTAGGTGTACATTTTCAAAACTCTTAGTGCTAATATCACAACAGATCATCAAAAGTGCACTTTTTTCAAACATTTCATTATGTTTTCAATTGTGTTAGCACAATACACAAAATCACAAAGTATCCTTTTCACAACACAAAATAAGTGTTTCATCTACATAAATGTTTCATTCACAGTCACTGCCTTTCATAAAGCTCTTACTATCAAACTTTTGATTTGCATCTCTTCTTGTTCAGTTTAATACATTTGTCTATTATTTAATCCAACTGATCTTAATGTTTAATCAATTAATCATTTGGTACACCTATAGATTTCTATAGCTATTGATTCTATATACAGTTTCTATAGAACTTGTTTGCAATTTCCGAAATGGATAACCAAATGTAATGAATTATTTTTAAATAAGTGATTTATAGATAATAACCACCATGATGTTCAAAGTGTGTGCACACAAGTGTGTGCATGTGTGTGTGTGTGTGTGTCTGTGTGTGAGAGAGAAAGATACAGATAAATTTGCCATTTGTGCAAATACTGTAAAGCAGAATAGAGTATAAGGGAGAGGAAACAGTCAATGACTGTAAAACATCAGATTGATCAGAGATGCATCAGTAGAAGGGAGACAGACGACATCAAATACAGCATTTTACATTACAGTATGTATGCCATGTGATACTGTAAACATGGTAGAGACATTACTGTAACTCAACCTTCATCTGTAAAGGTCCACTACAGTATATTCAGTCAAATAGTCAAAATCATTTATTGTATTCATTGCCAGCAAACTCTGTTAGCACAGAACCTCTTGGCTGTGCTTCATCACAGCTTTTGATAACACACTGGATAGATACTATTACAAACATTATGGATTCAATAAGTTAGGTTATGCATGTGTATTTTCTAATATGGCATAGCCTGTATTACTGTAATTATTTCAGCAACAACAGTGATTTGAAACATGTATCTTGCATTGTTTGCTGTTGAATGAACTGATTGTTAAAAGTACTAAATGGAAAGAAGATCATACTGTTGTGTTTCTGTGAATAAACCAAATGTTCTCATTACATATTACAATAATCTTGTGTTTGAAACAATGATTATGTGGACTGAAAACATGTGCAACTGACTGAAAGCATTACATCAGGTTTTGAAAGAATGACTAGCTGTGTTACAAGTGTGATCAGTTTGGATTTTTGTACTAAGAGTTTTGAAAATGTACACCTTACTTGTGAAAATAGTACCAAAGCGAATAAAAAAAACTGTAATTTCAGTCTTTTTAAATGGAAGTTCCCGAACCAAAAGTGCCTCAGATAATTCAACACGCAGATCGTGAATAAGGTGGATAGGCGCTATGTATTTTTAATAATATGCTACACTTTACAAATTATATATACACAACAGATATGATTATTTATTTGCAGTTTTGTTTTATTTTCACACCATTATATTCTGGCAGTTTCTCTGGCCCTAATGTGTCCTCGCCACTGGTTTGTCATGAAATCATTACAAGTCAGTTTAATTAAAGTCAAGGAATTATCATATATTAGGAGAACACATATGAAATCATTCATCACAAGCTTTACAGTTTTTTACAATCACTTTGCTACTATTTTCAGAACCTTGATGTCATTTTTCAAAACTCTAGACACAAAACTCAAAACGGTTATTACTTGTAACACAGGCTGTCTAATGTTCAAAACATTGCATTGTGCATTCACATCTTTAAAGAAATCTTGCACTTGCACAATCATTGGTTCAAAAAACAAATTCACTGTGAAATACCATTGAAACATAACTATAGATCACCCACACACAAGCAACCGATAGTTTCACTGTGTCATTGTTTGTACAATCATTAAATATTGTAGAACAAAATAGTTGATACAGGTTTCATTATGGTACTACATGTACAGTAAATACATCTCTGTAAAAGCACTGCAGTAGTAGAGAGAACACTACAGACACAGTGGAATCAGTGAACAAAGTTTGTAATATATTGATGCAAAACACTGCAGTACAACCACAGCATAGGTTTATTTGAATCAAAGCTAAAATAATTAGCTATGAAATAGAAAAGAAAAGACAGTACTGTAAAACATCAAATGCAGTGTTCCTCAACTTGCTTGCTTGTACTGTAAGAAACAGAACAGGAGTGATTATCTATACAGTACTGTCAATACTGTAAATAGTCTGAAGAGGTGGTACAGTATTTGGGACCATGCACTGTCAGAAATAGGGGTACAGTAGGAGTCCATTTCTGTTCCCCAAGGTACAATCTACACTAACGTACCCCATAGGGCTTATTTATTGGACCTCAAGGTTCATATATGTAGCTTTTTGAGTGTCAAAAAGCATTAAAAGGTACATATATGTACCGTTTCTTTTAAAGCTTTTAAAGTTCTTTAAAAACAATATTGTACCCTTGAGGGTACAGCCCCAGTGACAAGCCATTGTACCCTAAAGGTACAATTATGTACTTTATTTTCTGAGAGTGTAGACACAGTGTCTGATGAAGCATTATGATAAAATATTAGGCTACATCCATGGATATTGTAGTCTAATTGGTTCATGCTCCACGCTAATTGGTGACAATGAATCTTGTTATCTTGAAACTTTCATGATTTACAGTAAACATGGAAGATTGTTTGTCTGTTTCCATACAACTATGCTTTAAGAGTAATGCAACAGTAACTTATCATTTTGAGCAGTTGTATCAATTGATAGTTAGATCATTGTAAGGAAATGAATAGACACTCATTTGAAATGTAATGTGTGAATTGTCTTTTGAAATAGTAGTACTTTGATGTTAAGTTGTGTCATATTGAACAGGTGATTTTTGTTGAATGAACAAATGATCTAAGTTTTATGTGTATTGTATCCAAGCAATTGAGAAAAGGGTTAGAGTTTTGAAAAATGTTCATTTTGATCATTGGTTGTGAGTTTTGTGTCTAGAGTTGTGAAAAATTACATCAAGGTTCTGAAAATAGTAACAAAGTGATTGTAAAAAACTGTAATAGTGCATTCGAATTAACACTAAATATGGACACATTCAATGGCATCTCAAGAATATACTTAATGAAGAATAGATAAATAAAGCTGTATTTATTTTTCTAAAAGAAAGACATTTTATTTATTTATTTATTATTACTTATTTATTTTTATCAGTTCTAAATTGTTAGATACCTACCGCCAATAGAAAAGAAGAAGAAGAAGAAGAAGAAGAAGAAGAAGAAGAAGAAGAACAGTTTGAGTTCAGTTTCAAATGCAAATGGAAAGTTTGTGCAATATGTTGTAAGAATGCCTCAACCTTTTAATATTGGCATTAAATAATTACTAACTTTTTCACAGAGCACTGGTATCCTGCAGTTTGTGTTAAATTGTGTTTGGGTGGTTATTAATAATAATAATAATTTTTATTTATATATCGCTTTTCCAACACCCAAGGTCGTTTTACAAAGATAGGTTCAGGAATAGAACAAAATGAACATCACCATTAAAGCACAATACTGATACCAAGGGCAGAAAGTAATACAGAGGTCATATCATATCATAACATATCCATAACAAGGTAATTTAATTAATAAAGAGTAATATACAGGGATAAAATGTGTTTCTAAGAGGTTTTTGAAGGACAGAAGGGTGGATGCTTGAACCACAACGCTAAAAGACTTTTGGGGAGTCCAAGGCTTGAAGCTCCCCATACTCTGGGAAACAAATGATTAAGTTTTTAGTTTCCGGCTATGTTTCGTTATGACTATTAGTGATCATGTTCGCGGTGTGAGTGGGTTTGTCAACTGAGCTTATAATCTTACTTCTGGTAAACGTGAATGTTACAACTTTCCTCTTTTCTGCACTTTGGCAGGGGAGAGTTATGGGCGGTGTGTGTGTGTGTGTGTGTGTGTGTGTGTGTGTGTGTACGAGCCAGGTTCATACAACAGTCTGCTTCCTTTTTACTACTCAATCCTCCTTCAAGCACTATTTCATGGTGCATGTTCAGAGTGTTCTGTAATATGTAAAGTATTGGAGTAAATGTAATTAGTTACTGTACTTAAGTCTCTTTTTGTCTATACTGAAAAAAATGATAGTTGAATTTACTAAAAAAATGTATGGTAAGTGGTTGCACACAATTGATTTTTGCGACATTTAAACAAATGCATTAAGTTGAACTTAATACATTTTAGTTCAACTTAATGCATTTGTTTAAATGTAGCTAAAATCAATTGTGTGCAACCACTTACCATACATTTTTTAGTAAATTCAACAAATGATCTTTTTCAGTGTACTTTGTAGTTTTACTGAGTATCAAATAAATTAGCAACTTTTACTCTCTTGACTACATTTTTGAATAAGTAAATGTACTTTTTACTCCAATACATGTGTGATGAGTAATGCAATTACACATTAGAAATGTATTAGAAATTAATTTATTAAGATTAACCCCTTAATCATCTCGTTTTCGAGGGGGTCCCACCACACAGTGTATAACAGTCACTATTTCAAAAACAAAATACAAATTAACAATACATCAACAACAACAAAACACAAACATTAATTGAAAAATAACACCACAAAGTCGAAATAATAACAAATAATAAATGTACAACAAAGTATATTCATCAATTAATTTAATAATAAATAAACATCCGATATAAACCAAAAATATATAAAGAAAACTAAACAGTCACCTTCAATGATAGCATGTACAGTCCACCGCAAAACGAGAGTTTGTTTAAACATCCAAAATGATGTAATAGATCGAATATCTGCAGGTAAATTATTCCAGTCTATTGGTACTTTGAACATAAAAGCTATTTTACCAATTGTTCTTTTCACACGAGGAACAAAAAAGTCTGGACAGACTGTGTCGCTTAATAATTTAAAGAGAAAGGTACTAAATATTGTTGTAAATAATTAGGATATTTAAAATAAATACATTTTAATGTAAATAAAAAGCCAATGATGTAGTCTAAAATGCAAAGATGGCCACTGAAGTGCATAATACATTGTACAGTAAAGAGTTAAAAAAGAGCATTCCAAAACAAATCTGCAAAGTCTATTATATACCGTATTAAGTGGAGCAAGATCTGATCACAATAATCAATGATTAGACATATGAGTTGACAACTTTCTTACGAACACTGTATGAGAAATAATTTTGAGATTGATGTAAAATACTAATTCAAAAATGGATTTTATGTAAAATATGATTAATATGTAATTTGCAAATAAATATTTAAATTTAAAACAATTTTTAGATTTAAGTTTCTGTCTAGAACCAAAAATCATAATATAAGGCTTAGTTTTATTAAACACTAATTTATTATCCAAAAGCCAATCTTGTAAAATATTAAGATCATACTGAAGAGATAGTTGAATTTGTGAAATATCAGAATTAGATACATATATGACGGTATCATCAGCATAAAGTTGAACATCACAGTTTTTGAAAATAAATGGTAAATTATTGACATAAATGGAAAAAAGAAGTGGTCCCAATACTGAGCCTTGGGGCACACCCCTTGACAGAAAATCTGATTTATTCCCATATAATACTACACATTGTTTTCTATTATGCAGGTATGAATTAAACCACATAACTGAATTTTTAGAAAGACCAATGGCATGGAGTTTGTCTAAAGTAAATATCGATCAACTAAATCAAAAGCTTTAGATAAATCAAGAAAAATAGCATCTGTGAGTTTACCATCAGCTGCAGCTCAAAACACATCATTAGTAAACTTAAGTAATGCAGTAGTTGTAGAATGATTGGACATAAAGCCAGATTGACATGGTGATAAAATATTATTAATAAAGCTTTTTTTTTTTTTTTTTTTTTTTTTTTTTGTACTGTTACCCACGTCTCTGAGCTCTTATTTGATGAACGAACTTGCGTGTTCTTTAGAGACACTAATTTCTGTTCGAAGAGTTCGAATACTCTTCATGGATTTCTCGTCTGCTTTTAATACTGTCCAACCTCATCTTCTTTTAAAGCGCCTCTATGATTTAGGTGTTAGTAGTTGGATGATTTTATGGGTTAAGGAGTTTTTAAAAGGCCGACCTCAGCGAGTCTGTATTAACAATAATGTCGTCAGATTGCTTGACCGCAGGGATGTGTACTGTCTCCAATACTCTTTTCTGCATACATCAATGAATTGAAATGTAATGATGATAACCTTTCCCTTATAAAGTATGCCGATGATATAGCATTGGTTTCCTTGCAGAAAGAAATGAATTGCTCCTCATACTTTGAGTATATTGACAGTATTATTTGATGGTTTGAGAGTAGTTTCTTATAAACCAGTCGTCATAAAGGGAAAAACTGTAGAGCCGGTCTCAAATTTTAAATACTTGGGTACAATTATTGATGAGAAACTTAATTTTGAAAGTAATGTAGAGTACATCTATAAAAAGGCACGACAACGTTTGGGTCTCCTTAGGAAATTGAGAAGTTTTAACATTAGCACGCACACTCTAACCATGCTATATCGATTAATGATTGAGAGTATTCTCACATATAATATTGTTTCATGGTACGGCAATCTAACATTAAAACAAAAGAACAAACTCTCACAAATTATTAATCAAGCAAATAAGATTATTGGACACAAACAACAGCCACTTCAGGGCTTGCAATTTTTAAAGATAAAACTCACCCTCTTCACTCTACTTTTGATTTGCTCCCATCTGGGCATAGACTCAAAATTCCCTTGGCTAGAAGAAACGTGTATAAAAAAAACATTTCTCCCAATGGCAGTGATTATCTTAAATAATATAGCTTTGCACCTGCCCACACTGCCAAAAGAACCAAAACCTGGTTCAATGACCATGGTATTACTATGTAATTACTGTGTGATTTCATGTAATATTCTAATTTTTAGAAATCCTGTTTTCGTGGGTTTTATGAGCTGGAAGCCCAAATTATGTACAAATAAACAACTAAATACTTGAAATAATTTAAGTTGTGGGCCCTGAATCTATAATCTATGGAAGTTTAACGTTTTGAATTATGGAATTATGGAAATAAATAAATTTTTCCATGATATTCAAATTTTTTGGAAAGGGTCTGTATATATATATATATATATATATATATATATATATATATATATATATATTCACAAAATAAACAGAAATGCAAGCGGCAAAAATTATTTGTTTCTCAAAACACTGAGTTTTGATTTCTAAGTGATTAATATAGGTATACTTAAATTATAAATCAGAAGTACAAGAGGGTAAAAATAAATATATTTTTTTCTGAAAACATTGAATTTTTCTTTCTAAATTATTGATTTATGTACAAATGAACGGTTGGGATTGTCCACATGTGACTCTCAAACATCAGTTGAAACAACCGCATTTTTAGAGTGTATTAACTATTGACTATGAACAGTGTTTAAACAGTGTTTATAATTACTACTTACAATATTTGTAAATGTAAAAAAGTGCATTTGGTAATGTATGATTTTAATGACATGTTAGCATTCAAATGTAGATTTTATTCATCAATCTGTTTAAATCATTCATAGATTTTTAAGAACTACATGATAATATGAATTGAAAGTTTAATGACATTTGTAAGCATAGTAATTTACATTAAATAATGATGTGTTAATGATCATGATAAATAATCTAATGTTTAATAAGTTCATTAGTAAACATTAAGCACATTGTCACATTTCTAGACATGTAAATATAGCTTACAGTTTTTCAGCTGGTCACGTGATTATCACTTTCAGCGGAGATGCAAAGCTCTTGCCCACACACAATATAAAAAACTGTACAGTGTATTTCACAATAAAAATATATATATATATTTTAATTTTGACCACATCAGTTAGCCTATTTTTGCTACTTTTGTTTTGCTTTTCTTTGCTTTAACCCGGGCTTAAAGTAAAAATATGATGTGAAAAATAGTAGTATAATTTAATTAAATGCATTATGGTGAGATAACTACATTTTCATGTCAATCTGTGTTAATTGATGTTTTATAAACAAAGTTCGGGAGGAGCACGTTCAAATAATCAATCAATCAACTCGTCATCAAACAATTACCATGTCTACCCTATCAGCATGAGAGGAAGCATATATGTATTCACTGTCAACTCACCTAACATTTCTTGACAGTTTTCAGCATCCCTCCACCCCCCCAACTCCTCACTCTTGGCTTGTTCTTTCACAGCCAGGAATACGGGGGGAGTACTCTGGGTTACTCTGAGTACTCCTCTCCTCAGACAGCACGCCAAATACGCATTTATTCTATCTGACTTATTTGTAAGTGTGAACTCGTGAATTGAGCATGACCATGCGCTGTCACTGTAATTCAGCACAGCAGAAATAGACGATCGCTGTAAATGCACTAAAGCTCTAACCTAAACATGGGTACGGGAAAAACACACACCACATATGGCCTACGCACTGCAGACAGAGTGTGTGTGGGAAACAGGCGTAAGTGTATTTGTACCAGAAATGAGTCACTGCTTTGCACTTTACATTTCTCCTCACAGTCATTGCCTAGTTGTTCAGATATGTTGGTGTGTATGTTCTCTGTTTATATCGTATTATTCCTACTTTTTCAGATACATTTATAGGCAATATGTTCATGTGTATGTTCTTTATGTCGTCTTGTTCTTTCGTCCTTGCTGGAGTTTTGATCTGTTATCATTCATGTCCTTAGTATCGTTACCTCATACAAAGCTGTCAAAATAAAAGCAAAGTATAGGTTTACAGAATAATTCCACTGATGTGAGAAGGTCATGAGAAGCAGGGGAATACCTCTAGCTCTAACAAGACGACAGTAAGGACAGCAGAGCAGGACGACAGTTAAGATGACAAATCGACAGAACATATGAACATACTAATTTATGAGTTATATTATGAGTAGCAGGGGAACGACAGAACAAATCGACATAAACCAAGAACATACACATGAACATACTAATTTATGAGTTATATTATGAGTAGCAGGGGAACGACAGAACAAATCGACATAAACCAAGAACATACACATGAACATACTAATTTATGAGTTATATTATGAGCAGCAGGGGAATGACAGAACAAATCGACATAAACCAAGAACATACACATGAACATACTAATTTATATGAAAAAGTAGGAACAATACAGTAAAGACGACAGAACAATACACTATAAACAGAGAACATGAACATATTAATTTATTTGAACAACTAGGTAATGACTGTTGACAAGGATAAATGTAAAGCACAAAGCAGTGACTCATTTGTGAAGATACGGGCAAATTATCAGTGCAGGAACCGCTCGACCTCAGCGCTGCATTTGACATGTCGATCAACACACTTCTGGACCGGCTGGAGAACTAGGTCGGGCTCCTAATGCTTCAGCGCATACTTAGGCCCCGTCCACACTTCTGCGTTTTCGTTTAGAAACGGAGACCTTTTTCTACGTTTGCACCTCCCGTCCACACTAAAACGACAAAAACGGAGACCCAAAACGGAGAAGTTTAGAAACGCTGCCGACCCGTTTTGCATTTTGAATCTCCGGAGGGCGTTTTAGTGTGGACGGGTCAAAACGGAGGACTTTAGAAACGATGACGCAGAGGCTCACGCTCGGCTCTATGATTGGGTGTCATCAGTCATGGAGTATACACAGGTAATATTCAGTACCAGTAAACTCCACCCGCTGGAACAGTTTCTTACCGCTCGTGCGGTAAACACGTGCATGCTAGAAATAGAACTGACGCCTATTTTTCATGCGACACGCAAGTGTGTTAGAAGCGTTTCCAAGCAAAATAGAATAGGAAAAGATGTTTATATGTCATTTTGACACAAATACATATTAATAAATGACATTTTGATGTTTGAAAGCATTTTTTTACAGTCTGTTTTAAAGTCTCTATAGGTATACACCGGCACACGCATGCCCAGCGTTGGTGAATGGTCACGTGATCCGCGTTTTCAGTAGAGCCCTGCACGGGCCAAAAACTCCAGCCCTAACCCGGCCCTGGCCCGTGGTGTTCAAGCCCTACCCGGCCCCAGCCCGACAACGGCTGCAATTTTTTCAGCCCGAACCCGACCCGACCCGAGACCAACATCAATATCACTTTAAGCTCTCTCTGACGCGCGCTGTCTCTGCTACACGCAAACACACGCACGTCACACGCTACTACTAAAAGGTAAACTTTTATTATTGGCCTGAAACATCACCAATCATGTCCACAAATATTGAACAGACTGTCCATTAGAGAGAAGCATAAGCATTGCAGTAGAGAATACAGCGCTACGGGATCCAACCGCAAAAATAAGTAAATAAACAGCCTACCTTTCTTTGCTTTTAAGTAACTGAAGAACAGTGTTCAAAACAATGTTTAAAAATGAAGAACTCTTCGCCATCTGGCTAATGTTAAATAATATTAATTAAAAAAAAATCTCCCTGATCCTCTGCATGGTCAGCTGTCACCTGTTAATGCACGTGAGTGACGCCGGCGTATGTGTATTGCGTTTGTGTTGCTTAGGCGATGTATAATATTTATAATATAATAATAAATATAACAATATTTCATACACATTATGTGACGTGTGCTCTGCACGTATATTATGGGCACAATGAAAGGAGAGAAGCTAAATAAGCCCGAGTCCGACCCGAGCCCTATCTGTAAAAAAAATAAAAAGGCCCGAGCCCGGCCCGAATAGGCTTAGCGTGTCGGGCCCCGACGGGCTTGCAGACCTGTAGTTTTCAGTCGTTTTAATGTGGACGGAGATCAATTCTAATACGCAGCTAAAACGCTGGTGTGGACGGAGATCGTATTCGTTTTAATTCTCCGTTTCTAAACTAAAACGCATTAGTGTGGACGGGGCCTTGAAGAGAGAGGTTTCTTGTGTGAGTAGGCAATTTTTCGTTTAAAAGACGTCTATTAGCTTTTCAACTCTATACTTTGGTCTAAAAGTCTTAAATCAGAAGACAAATCTGATAAATATTTAATAAGAATTCTGTTGATAGCTTGCAAAAAAGCCATAACCAGAAAATGGTTGCAACCTGAAACACTGGAAATTAACCATTGGCTGGGAATTGTGAATGGAATTTACACGATGGAGAGATTAACAATGAATCTTCGTCTTCAATCCGAGAAATTTATCAAGCTATGGGGAAAATGGATAGACTACATTCTCCCAATAAGACCAGACCTAGTTTAGAGATTACGATATTTTAAGAAAAGTAGGGAAATCTTAAGAATTATTGAATAAATAGAGATACCTTTCGTATAAGGAATTAAAAAAGTAATGGTAGGAATAAATATAAAATAAATCACATAAATAAATCAAAAAACCACATTGGGAATGAGAGTACTTCTGGAGTAAAATGTAGCATCCTCAAGTTTTTCTTTTGTATACAGTTATATAAAAAAAGAAAAAAAGAAAAGAAAAACTGATCAGATCAGGTACCCAAACTACTGGCAGAGTAATAAATATAGAACTATATATCTGATTAAATTACAAACAGATACTGTGTCGGCTGCATTGCCTTGTAACTAACTGTATTGATACTACAACTGATGTATTTTATGCCCCTTTGTTATTTATTTATTTATTTATTTATTATAATATTTGATACGGTAATATCTGAACAAAATCTGTTCTGCTGTTTTTTTTTGTTTTTGTTTTCAGCCAATATAACCAATTGTTGAATGTCTGTTCTGCTGGTTTTTCTTTTTTCTTTTTTTTCTTTTCTTTTCTTTCAGCCAATATAACCAATTGTTGAATGTCTGTTATAAGTTTTCAGGTACCATCCAAATGTAAGGAAATGTTGTAATTACTGTAATAAAAACTTGAGGCGTGGTCTACATATGAGGGGAGGAGTTCACAAGTGAGAGGCGTGGTCTACATGTGAGGGGAGGAGTTTACAAGTGAGAGGCATGGTCTACATGTGAGGGGAGGAGTTTACAAGTGAGAGGCATGGTCTACATGTGAGGGGAGGAGTTTACAAGTGAGAGGTGTGGTCTAATGTGAGGGGAGGAGTTTAGAACTGAAGATTTGCCACTCTGAACACTTAGACACTTGATCTCTCAGCGCTGCGCTGGATGTTTCCTCTTCTGCAAGGTCAGTAAAACACTTTCTCTTGTTTTGTGAAGATATTTTATTTATTTATTTAAATCTGGACATTTATCTTTCTATTTTAGTGAAACTGAAGTGGAATTTTTAATGAGAAATTAATGCATTTGAGAATATTATAGGCTATAAAACATATATCACAAACTATTAAACATACAGACAAACAGATGAGAGAAAGAGAAAAATGGCAAGCAAAAAAGACTAAACATGCTAAATAGCTAAATATGATCTAATACAATGTGTATATATGTATAATGACTGTATGTATATACTGTATATATATACACAAC
The DNA here is from genome assembly GCF_964197995.2 of Scardinius erythrophthalmus. NCBI lineage: Eukaryota > Metazoa > Chordata > Actinopteri > Cypriniformes > Leuciscidae > Scardinius > Scardinius erythrophthalmus. Next base: position 2,951,614 of record NC_138237.1, read on the forward strand.
CGTTCAAAAGTTTGGGGCCAATAAGATTTTTAATGTTTTTAAAAATGTTTAATGGTTTTCTTCTTCTCACCGAGGCTGCATTTATTTGATTAAAAATACAAACAAAAACAGTAATATTGTGAAATATGATTATAAAACAGCTGTTTTCTATGTGAATATATAGTGAAGTGTAATTTATTCCTGTGATCAAAGCTGAATGTTCAGCATCATTACTCCAGTCTTCAGTGTCACATGATCCTTCACAAATCATTCTAATATGAGGATTTGATGATCAAGAAACATTCATTATTATTATCAGTGTTGAAAACAGTTGTGTACAATTTTTTTTTCAAAATTCTTTGATGAATAGAAAGTCCAAAAAACAGCATTTATCTGAAATCTAAAGCTTTTGTAACATTAAACACTACCGTTCAAAAGTTTGGGGTCAGTAAGAATTTTTATTTTATTTTTGGGGGAAAGAAATAAAATAAATCAATACTTTTATTCATCAAGGATGAGTTAAACTGATCAAAAGTTACAGTAAAGACATTTATAATGTTAGAAAATATTCTATTAATGCTGTTCTTTTGAACTTTCTATTCATCAAAGAATTTTGAAAAAAAATTGTACACAACTGTTTTCAACATTGATAATAATAATGAATGTTTCTTGATCATCAAATCATCATATTAGAGTGATTTGTGAAGGATCATGTGACACTGAAGACTGGAGTAATGATGCTGAACATTCAGCTTTGATCACAGGAATAAATTACAGTTTAAAATATATTAAAATAGAAAACAGTCATTTTAAATTGTCATAATATTTCACAATATTACTGTTTTTTTATTTTTATTGTTTTTTTATCAAATAAATGCAGCATTGGTAAGCAGAAGATACTTCTTTTAAAAACATAAAAAATCTTACTGACCCCAAACTTTTGAATGGTATTATATATATATATATATATGTGTGTGTGTGTGTGTGTGTGTGTGTGTGTGTTATGTATTATGTCTGTGTATATATATATACACACACAGTATATACAGACTAACTTGATTCCATCTGTTAGGAGTAGCACCCATAAATACACTACTCTGACTCCGTACATACATACACATATATATACATATACATATCGTCACCTACCTAAAATAATTGCCTTAGTCATTTTTTGACAACAATGATTTTTTTGCATAAGTCATCTTCTCAAGATGCTGGCCACCTCTGGTAAAATCGCCCACATCCTCAGTTGAACAGATCATGCATTTCTACCCCTGTAGTAGCCTATAATGGCCTATGTCAAGAGTGTGACTTAGGCTGTTTTATTTTGCCTAAGTCAAAAGACAATGAGACTTAGGCAATTTGACAAGCTTTTCAAGATGGCAGTTGCATCAAGAAGAACAAAAATCTACTCGGCCTCTGAAGTTAGGTTCAGTTTTTTGTGTTTTCTGAGAAACCTGAAAAAATGACTTGGACAATTATTTTAACGATATATAGTTTGGTCAACCCCCTGGGGAAGGTCCTGACCCCTTTATAGCCTATATGTTTCGTACACACTGCATAGAGTTTTTGTAAAAAAATACACTTTTTTCAGGAGTTAATTCGGTTATCACTCCTGTGTGTGTGTGTGTGTGTGTGTGTGTGTGTGTGTCAACACCTCAGTAGGATCAGTACAATACATGAACTGTAGGTTAATTTTATTTTAGTGCCTAAGAATCAGAAACGTTCATCAAGCCATATAGAGTCCTCATTAAACACACACACACACACACACACACACACACACACACGCACGCACGCACGCACGCACGCACGCACGCACGCACACACACACACACACGCACACACACACACACCCACACACCCTGTACTGTATTCTTCTCAACAAGAAAAGGTGTTTTTTTCTAGAACATCAGTTTTCCCAACACCGACAGGATCAATGTTAAAAAGACAAAGATCAAAACAGTTCTTTAGCTCGGAGTGAAGGAGTTTGGAGTCAAGCTGGCGGTGGAAGAGTGAATCTTAAATGTGTTTGTTAATGGTTTTACGCCAGTTGCTCAGGCTAGATGTTTAAAGAATGACACTTCATCAAAAGCTTTCCTGTGATTCTCTGGGCTCGCACACAAAAACCTCTCATACTGATTTTAGTGTATATACATTTGTCTTTACTTTTGTTATTTCAGTATTTTTAAAGAAATGTTTTAGTTTTTACCCCAACCCATAGTGTGTGTAAATAGTTGTGCTAAAATCTTTGTGCGTATTTTACACGCAAAATAACTATTCTACACCTGTTTCCTGTTTTTGTTTTCCTGTGCGGTTTCCGGCGCCTTTTTAAGAAAGTTGCAGGTTAACTTTGCTCATTCCTCTTTATTGCATATTAAGTGCACATTAAGGTTTGGTTGAAAGTGATTCATTCGGATGTTTCAGAAATGAAGTGAGACTCACACATCATACTGTATGCAGAGCCTAAATACGGCTAGAGTTCTTGTGACACTGTTTTCTGTGTTTCTATGACTGAAACTCAGTGAGAAAAATTAGTTTTTTCATCAATGAAGCTTTTAATAACTGAGATCAGCATTAAATGTAGCATTAATGGCTTATTTTCAGTGTCGAGCAACAACAACCTTTCGATATCACAGGAATTACCCTAAACATGCAGACCCCACAACAAGAGATGACAGACACAGAGAGAAGAACAGAGACACACTTCCTTAAAGAACTTCCTGTGTGGTTTCTGTATAGTCTTTCAATCTCATGCACTCTTTTTGCAAATCTCTACACATGTTCTCACTCACTAAACTTTGCACTGTGATGCACTTGTGCTGCAAACCAGTAAACACAACTACAACTAGAGTAAAACACAATTACAAGAGGCGTTATAATTTACACACAACAGCTCAAAATTATTCACACTTGTGTCTAATGATGTGATCAAACCAACTGTACAAACTATGAAGTTTCAGAAGAGTTCAGAAGAGTTCAGAGGAGTTCTGGGCTGCGTTTCCCAAAACCAACGCTACGTCATTCTTAAGTTTCACCTTAAAGGTGCATTAAGCAACTTTTCATGTTAAAAATACCCGTTTTATAACCCATACATGCTGAAACAATTGCCTGATGGGCTGAATGAGCCCTTCTCTGATCACTGAGATTGTCTCTATAATCCTGTAAAGTAAAATAAATAAGAGGGATTCGGGCCGGAATTTTAGACTGGGCGTGACGTCATGCGCGTTCACGGCACGCTCACATAGCTATGTCTGGCAGGTTTGTGTATTCGCCGCCATTCTCCATAGAAGATGGATTAAGAGACCGGCTTGTAGTTCATTTCAAACACCAACGCAAACTCCACGTAAGATAAAAAAAAGAAAACTTTTGTCCGTGAGCGTGCACACCTTTGGTTGCAGTTTCGCTTGCCGCCAGAGGGGGCATAGTTCTGCAAAAACTCAGAGACTTGCGCAATGCACCTTTAAGCTGTACTTTATCGATAATACATGTTTCCCGAAACGTTCTTAGTTAAGTACACATTCTGTAAGTCATACGTTCGTGAGGTTGGTCTGGACCACTCTTAGCTTTACCTTATCACTGTTGCAGGTCTATAGACGTGTGTATATACGAATATAACTCAGAAGTGTTAATACACCCAGACAGTGTTCAATTCGCTAGTTGCACGTGGCCACCATTTTGGATTTCGTATCAGCGACGTGTGCGCGTAGACACTTCCGGTTTCGCATTACGCCCGGTGCAGGGAGCTGGAGAAAGCCGAAAATGATCTTTTATAGTTGTTTATAGAATCATTTATCACTTAAAATACTACTAAGATCCATATTACTATCACACGAGCCATAGCAATTAAATGCACGGATGCATAGTCAGATTAATGAATGAAATACAACTGTTCACGAACAGAAGATATTTGACTCATGCTGCATACGCATACGCAATGACAATTATGCCTACTGTAAATGTAGAGTTACAACTACGATTAGAGTTGTTTGCATAAAATGCACCGTGAACATTCACATGTTTGCCCTGAGATAGGCTACAATTTTATCTCCATAAATACTATTTTCTCAATTCTGTGCATATATTTTTACTTAATAATTACATCAATTGCTCGATCAATATATCACATATCAAAAATAATCACATATTTTACATTTACATTTTTAACTGTAGGTACCACAAACAATTTAATATAGGTTAGTTTGTGTATATTTTACACGTAGTACAATACTGTGCTGCTTATAAACACCATACAGATAATGATTTATGATCTTTACTCATCTCACTTGCACAAAATAAATGCAGTAATAGAAAGCATAGAAACGCACAAGTGAAATACACTGAAAATGATATGCATTAAAAGATGTGGTCGGGTTGAAGTCATCCCTCCGGATCTTCTGCATCCACTCATGCCCGTACCGCAGCGTCAACGGGGAATGCATGAAAGCTGACTTCTCTGTTGTAACGTGACGAAATGGTACATAAGGGCACACAGCGATGAAGTGCTGAGGCTGTCACCCTCTGAAAGGCAAGTCGCCTCTCTTGAATCCTAAAAAGACTATTGTGAAAATATATCTCTGTGGTAATGGAACTCGGTCGCTGTTGTCTCTCGCTGTCTCTCGCTCTCGCTGTCAGATCACCTGAAGTACTGGCGCGCACACTCAATTTCGAACGTCAATTAGGCTAATTCAAGTGTTTTCATGCAAAGAATAAAATTGTCATTACACTGATTGTTGTTAGATTTTTAATTATATTATTATATATATTATATTATTAATTTAATTAAAGAGCGCTTTTAAAGGCCAGTGAAAGCATAGGCTACTGTCAGCTAAGTCCTATTCGGATGCTAATATTGTTTCTCATGGGCTCGTATTTTAAACATTTACAGGGGTAAGTCGGTTATTTTAGTGCCATCCGAATCCATATCAGTGTTTTTCTCACCCAACCCGCGTAAAAACCCCTGGCCAAATTAGTACCTTCTGTTTTTTGACAAACAGGTTGTGTGGTAATTTAATTGCCGTCTGAATCCACATCTCTGAGTTTACAAGAAGAGATTCAAAATCCACTGTTTAAATCCTTTTTGATCACTGCCGAGCACCGTACGTAAGATGTAAACTTTTATTACTGAAATGCTGGAAAGTATTTACAAGAACAATATTTCATCGCAGCTCCACCTCAGTGAACAAAAATGGGAAAGAGAAGAAAGCACGTAAAAATCTGAAATGGTTATCATGGCAGCAATATATGATACAATTTTAAAATATGTAGGCTAGGCTATTATAGGCTATTATAGTTTGGATTATTTTTTATATTTGTTTTTATATGTAGCCCCTGCACAAGAGAATAATTGATTCTCGAGCCGTCGATATCAGCAGATTCAGCGGCATCGCCACAGACAGCACCGGGTAACGTCGCACGCAAGAATGAATATCTTAAGCAGCTTCCTAAGGTATGGTTCGGGGAACACGCCTAGCAATGGTATAACTTTATCATTATCTTAAGTTATTCTTCGTAGTGCGCTAATGCTGGGTACACACCAAAAGATAATCGGGCTGATTTTGGGCCGATTTCTCCCCTTACAACAATCCTAGCTACATGCTCCCCTCCCGTGTGAGGTGTGTTAAGAGTGTCCGAACCTGACCGGAAGAACGCCGGAGCCGCCCCGATCGCGAATCAGAAATCCTGATGTGTGGGGGGAACCCCGAGGACAAACGCGCGCACGCTCTGGAGATTATCACGTGAAACGAAACAATATCCAATCAGAAAGCGAGATGAAGGAAGACGGAAGCATAACAAACGCAGTCGTGGCGCAGCACAACGTGAAATTGATGTGGACAGCAGAGATGGAGGATCAGCTTGTTGATTTGTGGCAACAGCACGAATGTTTATACAACGTGTTGTGTAAAACCTTTCCAAACACTATCATCGCAATTTCTTCCTGCATATCGTTCGGCATGCTTATTCTGAGGTCTCGCGAGATTTTGTGCTGTCTTTGTCACATCATGGCACACCACACACTATAGGAGCAAAACGGTTAAATCTATGATTTTTTGTCCTCATGTTTGTGGTCTATCACATTTTGAAAATCATATAAGATGTAAAAAATCTTTTGGTGTGTACTCAGCATAAGAGACAACGTTATCGGGATCTCAGCCCATAAGAGTTCAGAAGAAGGGTAAAAGTGGCGCCCGGTGGGGTGTTGGCTGCTCGTCTTGCTCAGTTTGCTTTATTGCTTTTACTTTTTATGTTGTGTTTACCTCCTCAATATGGCCAAACTTTATAGACTTATGATCGTCAAGCATTATTTAATATCCGTTCATCCGTACCCGACCTCTCTGGCACTGGACAATAGTACTTTCATCCTTGGCTTGTGAGACCTCTAGTAAGGTCGGCATTAGTCAATGCCAGATCCCTTGCAAACAAATCATTCATTTTAAAGAATTTTTATATCACAACGACTGGGATTTTTTATTTATTGTCGAACATGGCTGAATGCTGTTGATCTCGCCTCAATTATGGAAGCAACTCCGGCTGATTGTGACTTTCTTAGCTCTCCCACAAGCTCTGGTCGGTGTGGTGGCCTGGCCATTATTTTTAACAAACGTTTTAAATGTCGCTTATTGCCATTTATGAACTATCAGAGTTTTGAAGCCCAAGTGATGATGTTGTATTACAAGAAACCAGTGCTTTGTGTAAATGTTCATCGTGCACCTAAATATCACAAAGTCTTCATTGAAGAATTCTCTGATTTTTTGTCTCACATTGTACTACTGTCTGATTCAATCTTGATTGTTGGTGATTTTAATGTATGTTTGCTGCCCAGGAAAACCTATGGTGGATGAATTCCTAGAAATGTTGGACTCTTTTAACTTAATTCAATCTGTTAGGAGTAGCACACATAAACTTGGCCATTCTCTCGATCTCGTTCTGTCTTTAGGAATCTCGATTTGTGATCTTAATATCATGCCACATAGTTTTTCTGATCATTGTCCGGTGGTATTTAATGTGTGTCCTTCTGCTCCTGTGTCGATGGTATGTTCCCGTATATTCACTCCACTTACAGCTTCAGAATTTCTAAAAGCTTTTATTGCCTCTCCACAAATCCCTTGTATCGAGTCTGCATATCCCTCTGTCGATCCAGATGAGTTGATTTCAACGTTTAATTCTGTCTGTATGAACATCACGGACTCTATTGCTCTATAGAAAACGAAGGAAAGAAGTGCCAGAACTCGGGCTCTTAGACGGGAATATAGAAGAGCAGAAAGGAGGTGGAGGAAAGATAAAGTTTCCTCGCAAATGTTAAGGGAAAGTCTTACAAAATACCAAAAAGCTGTGAAATATTATAGAGCAAGTTACTTGTCTGATATGATTGCTAAAAACCCGCTGCGTAAGCTTTTTGCTGTTATCAATAGACTGCTTTGTCCAAGTACAAAACTTAGCTTTACTTTATCATCGGCAACGTGCAATGTGATTTTTTTGTTGAGAAATAAATGGAATCAGAGCAAGTTTTTCATCTATGGTTGCTAACCCAGTGCTAACAGATTTAACTGGAATGTATTCTTTTAGTCAGTTTGAACTGGTGTCACTCTCTGACATTAGAGATGCAGTTGCACCGTCCATTCTTAAGGAAGGTGCTGATATATAGTCGGCTCAAGTATCTTATCTATTATTATTAGTGGTCTACAGAATGGCATCGTACTACTTTGCCTAAAGCAAGCTGCCCTATCTTCTAAGTCTGGACACCCATGATTAAAAAAATGATGATCTAATTTAAAAATTGCCTGGCTTGTCTAAGGTACTTGAAAATGTTAATAAAAGTACCTTAAAAAGAATAATATTTTGGATAAATTTCAGTCTGGTTTTAGGGGTGGACACAGTACAGAATCAGCCCTTTTGAGAGTTGTTGATGATCTTCTTTTAATTACGGATGCAGCATTCATTTAATTGGATTTGTTAGCAGCCTTTGACACCATTGATCACCGGATCCTTATGATTTGCTAAAAGCACACTGTTAGACTTTTTATCGTATTTTTGCGGTAACTTACTGGCAGCACTATTGCCAGTAAGTTACTGTAAGTTCCCCTTTACAGTAGCTTACTGTAAATGTGTTATACGGTATGATGCCCTTACCGCAATTTCATTTTACAGTAAGATGCCCTTACCGCAATTTCATTTTACAGTAAGATGCCCTTACCGCAATTTCATTTTACAGTATGATGCCCTTACCGCAATTAAATTTTACAGTGAGATGTCCTTACCGCAATTTCATTTTACAGTAGTATGCCCATTTACACTATTTTATTATTTATAGTTTACATGAATGCTATTGAATTGAATAAATTCCAAAAAAGCGACTTGAGTCCATGTACATCAGCATATTCTTTATTCACTCTCACAATCAATTACATCCATTTTATTTATTTATTGTGATGCAACATTAGGCAAGGCAGTTTTATTCATATAGCACATGTCATACACTTTGCCAATTAAAAGTGCTTTACACAGTAAGGAATTAAAATAATCACAAAATAAAAGCAAGGAAAATTAAAGTGCCCCTATTATGGATTTTTGAAAATGACCTTTCATGTAGTCTGTAACAGCTCTAAGGCCTCGTTTACAAGTGAAATGTAACCCAATTCTGATTTTTTGCTCCTATGTGACACAGATCGGATGTGTTCTATGACGGTGTAAACTGGAAAAAAAACACATGCATTCAGATATTTCGAGATCGGTTTCAGGCCTCATTCATATGTGAAAATAAATCAGATATAAATCGGATATGTGCCAATGCGACTGTCATGTAAACAGGCTGATCGGATTTTCTGAGACATTAGGCTACTTCTCCGCGGTTTAATGACAAGAGCAACCCCGATGTGCGTCTGCAAAGGGACGGATGGCCTGTCGAAACGTTGTGTCGTCGTAGGAGAGGAATGTGAAAAAAACGTTGACACAACATATCAAAGGTTGGCTTGCTCATCCTAAAATTTCGGACCCACTGCTTCTCGTTAAAGCTCGCCACAATATGCTCCTACCAGTCCTGAGATCTCTCTCGCACACAATAACTGAAGCATATGCGCAAACCCTTGAAACTAACCCTTTAAATACTATGCTAATCAGTTTGTGGGCCACGATTATCTATAACTGTGTCTATTAATGCAGTGTATCACTGAGAAACGTCCTGCTTGAGTCGTCCTTGTGATGGAAGTTCGGGTTGAATAACTAGTTCTTCCAGAGTTTCATTATTGGACTCGCGTTCGGATTGATATGGTAAAATCGATGTCATTGTTCGTTACTGTGTTTAGTTTACGGTGTAGGAAGCCTCAGGACAGCTGATGTTGTTATGGCAATGGGTGTTTTTGTTTAAGACATGCGCGCTGTATAGGGCTGGGTACCGAGTTCGATACTTTTTAGGTACCGACCGAATTGCCTCGATACTATTGAGTATCGAAAAATGACTTGTTTTTCGGTACCAGATTTCGATACCTAAGGGGTTAACTCGTCAACGTCAGTGCTCAAACAAATACATATGAAATGCACAATGACACGCCTAAAGTCGCTCGCGCACATACACGTGAACTCTACACACATGAGACGCGCGGAAACTCTCCGCGCACATACTCATATGAGACGCGCGCGCGCACACAAACTGTCCACGCACATTCTCATATGAGACGCGAGCACACACACACAAACTCGCGCACATACTCAATAAGACGCGAGCACACACACTCACAATACCCTAAAGATGTGGAAAAGTCGATCAAAAGTGTGGCTACATTTCTCCAGGCTTGATGCCAACAGCGTGCGATGCAGCATTTGCAGAAAAATAATTGCTGCAAAGACCGGTAGCGCGACAGATATGATGAAGCCCTTGACAGTGCACGGAGTAAACATAAGAGCAGAAAGTTGCTCCGTCTTTGACTGGTAAATGAAAATATACCTTGTTGATCACCCTGACAGTGTTTATATTGCAATAATGACCTCTACTTCCTTCTTTAATGATGTCACTAGAACCGTTTCTTGACTAAGCTCCGCCCACAGGAATGCTCCCTCAACTCTACTGGCTACTTGCGCACTTCTTATAACTTAGGCTACTGTGTTTACTCAGCTCTTACGGTGATTTTCTGAAGTAAAACTGACGCTTCATCTTTTGTGTGATGTACAATAAACTTTATTAAACTCATCAGTACATGTTTGATCATCATTCAGACAGCAGACTTGTAGGCTATTAATACATAATGGATACATACAAGCAGATGACAAATACGTTATAATAACCGTAATTAAACTACTAAACTATACCTGTTTCATCTCTATACAGCACTCTGACTCTGTAGGCATTATTGTCCGACTCGAAATGAACACCGTTACTGAGAGTTTCTGATATTATCATCATTCCGTGAGATGAATTTTTCCTGACAGACTGAGCGCGAGCTCGTGAGGCTCCGCCCCCTGTGTCGTCCAGCAGCAGCTCATTTGCATTTAAAGGGCACACACTGAAACAGCTCGTTTTTCTGAGCCCCAAAAAATGTCAATTTAAACATGCTGTAAAAAATGATCTGTTGGGTATTTTGAGCTGAAACTTCACATACACACTCTGGGGACATCAGAGACTTATTTTACATCTTGTGAAAAGGGGCATATAACGGGACCTTTAACATGTCATATTTCGGTCCTGTGCAGAGTGAATACAGCATTTATACGTAGCTGTCACATCTCTTACATCGTGTCTACACTTTGTTAATGAGAGTTTTCGCGAGCCTGCATAATTCGGCACTGAATAAAAACTCCTGCGTTCTCCACAGCGCGAAAACAAATAAGCACAAATATGCACTGGAGTGTTTGGTTTGGCAAATCTGTTTCGCCAATATATTATAACAGTATCAAGTAACAGTATCAAAGTAGCAATCTCTTGCTTGCGTTTGAGGGTGCATAGCACCCCCATAGAGCCGGGCCTAGGGCAGAGAGAGCGCGAGAGTGCCTTTGAGAAAACGCGCTAGGCCTAACTTACTTCAACGCCACACATTTAACTGACGAGTAAAATATGCCATAACTGGTCGTAAAAAGAACAGAAAACCTTTGTTTGTGTAAATATTAGATTGGGTCCATCTACTGGAAAAGGCAGTCAGTCAATTCTATGGCATTTAATGGGATATTAAAGCGGCAGTTTCGAGGAAAATTAGACTGTCCTGTGAGCTGTTTTTAAAAGCCTATTAGATTTTATTATTTACTTTCTTCGTAAATTTAGCTATATTTAATTGATGTTGGTAATGGTTTACTTTGTAAAAGTAAGTTATAAAATAAATTTGTTCAGTAAAAAGTACTTACCTTAGAAAACCCCCAGCTGGCGTCTAGTGATCCACTCTCTCTCAGCAGGGACGTCCGTTAGGAGCGCGCACTCGACACGTGACGTCACACAAACCTCAGTTTACATTCTGCCAGGTTGTTGCGCGGGCTTTGCAACAATTTAAATTTTGTGAGGTGTAAGCAAAGTTTATATATATATATATATATATATATATATATATATATATATATATATATATATATATAAAGTTTATATTAATTTAAAATAAAATTAAAATACATTTATATAATTTATATTGCCTGTATGGGAACCAGTTGTGAATATATATATATTTGTTATTGGAGAAAATGCTAATATAAAAATTACTCTGGTCTCTCACTAAGAACTAATTTTAAATCCTTCCATCCACGTGTTTTTATTTATTTATTTATTTATTTTATTTAACTTTTAAACATCCAGTGTTTGTATAGCTTAAAAATGAGAATGCAGATTCATGATTTTCATCTGCAGAACAAGATGGGGGGGAAAAAATATAAAACATTATCATATGATATTTTAATATGCCTAAAACATAAATACAATATGCATATACAAACTTAAAAAAAATCTGTCTTCTTCATTTACAGTAGCACTACTGCTTTTGCGTAAACAGTAAAGTACTGTAAATTCCATATACAGTAAGTTACTGTAAATTTCAAAATACCCACAATGCAGTGCATATTACAGTAGTTAACCGTATATAATATAAATGTGTGTAAGAGGAGGAAGAGTGTGTGTAAGAGGAGGAAGAGTGTGTGTAAGAGGAGGAAGAGTGTGTAAGAGGAGGAAGAGTGTGTGTAAGAGGAGGAAGAGTGTGTGTGTAAGAGGAGGAAGAGTGTGTAAGAGGAGGAAGAGTGAGTGTAAGAGGAGGAAGAGTGAGTGTAAGAGGAGGAAGAGTGAGTGTAAGAGGAGGAAGAGGATGATGAGGAAGAGTGTGTGTAAGAGGAGGAAGAGTGAGTGTAAGAGGAGGAAGAGTGTGTGTAAGAGGAGGAAGAGTGTGTGTAAGAGGAGGAAGAGTGAGTGTAAGATGAGGAAGAGTGTGTGTAAGAGGAGGAAGAGTGTGTGTAAGAGGAGGAAGAGTGTGTGTAAGAGGAGGAAGAGTGTGTGTAAGAGGAGGAAGAGTGAGTGTAAGAGGAGGAAGAGTGTGTGTAAGAGGAGGAAGAGTGAGTGTAAGATGAGGAAGAGTGAGTGTAAGAGGAGGAAGAGTGTGTGTAAGAGGAGGAAGAGTGAGTGTAAGATGAGGAAGAGTGAGTGTAAGAGGAGGAAGAGTGAGTGTAAGAGGAGGAAGAGTGAGTGTAAGATGAGGAAGAGTGTGTGTAAGAGGAGGAAGAGTGAGTGTAAGATGAGGAAGAGTGTGTGTAAGAGGAGGAAGAGTGAGTGTAAGAGGAGGAAGAGTGAGTGTAAGAGGAGGAAGAGTGTGTTAGAGGAGGAAGAGTGTGTTAGAGGAGGAAGAGTGTGTGTAAGAGGAGGAAGAGTGTGTGTAAGATGAGGAAGAGTGAGTGTAAGATGAGGAAGAGTGAGTGTAAGAGGAGGAAGAGTGAGTGTAAGATGAGGAAGAGTGTGTGTAAGAGGAGGAATAGTGTGTGTAAGATGAGGAAGAGTGAGTGTAAGATGAGGAAGAGTGAGTGTAAGAGGAGGAAGAGTGAGTGTAAGATGAGGAAGAGTGAGTGTAAGAGGAGGAAGAGTGAGTGTAAGAGGAGGAAGAGTGAGTGTAAGAGGAGGAAGAGTGTGTTAGAGGAGGAAGAGTGTGTGTAAGAGGAGGAATAGTGTGTGTAAGATGAGGAAGAGTGAGTGTAAGATGAGGAAGAGTGAGTGTAAGAGGAGGAAGAGTGAGTGTAAGATGAGGAAGAGTGAGTGTAAGAGGAGGAAGAGTGAGTGTAAGAGGAGGAAGAGTGAGTGTAAGAGGAGGAAGAGTGTGTGTAAGATGAGGAAGAGTGAGTGTAAGATGAGGAAGAGTGAGTGTAAGAGGAGGAAGAGTGAGTGTAAGATGAGGAAGAGTGAGTGTAAGAGGAGGAAGAGTGAGTGTAAGAGGAGGAAGAGTGAGTGTAAGAGGAGGAAGAGTGTGTTAGAGGAGGAAGAGTGTGTGTAAGAGGAGGAATAGTGTGTTAGAGGAGGAAGACTGAGTGTAAGAGGAGGAAGAGTGTGGCTGCATTTCAACACCTTTCTTACTGTAAGTAAAAGTGTTGTTGTGTGATTACCTATGTCTCTGACTCTCATGGTGATTACACCTGTGTGTGCCTTTAGAGGGCGTGTGTGTGTGTGTGCCTTTAGCGGGCACTTTAATTCTGTGGGTGAAATTCCCATGGTGGCGTAGTCATAAAGTAATATCAAACTGTTTATGTTGTCTGTGTGATTCAACAGATTCAAATGGAGTGGAGAAAGAAAATCCCCGGCTGGAGCCTCAGAAATCACAGATCAGCAGAAAACAAGAAGACTGAGAGAAAAATGGAGGACAGAAATGAGACACACACCAGAGAATCACCAGAGGAAAGAGGACAGAGACTTGATAGATGTGAGAGTATGGAGAGAATAAAGCCAGACTGTGAGTGCTGTTATAGTCTTGCTAGATTTACTATTATTGTCTTCACACATACCAGATGTGTGATTGTGTTTAATATGTTTTATAGATTGAGAATATAAAAACAAATACAAAACAATATGAATAGTCTGATATATATTTGTGATTTCTAGTCTCCTGTGATCCAGACGAGCCTGTAAAGTTTGATTCTGATGTCAAAACTGAGGAGAGATTCTCATCAAAACCTTCATCATGTTCTCAAGATCAAACAACATCAGTGACGTCCAGATACCAGAAGACCTGAACATCTTCATCATCATCATCAATCTGTGATGCAGAAAAAAACTGCATATTTGTATTTTAACCGTGCTCTTGCTGCTTCACTGACACACTAGTGTTTCCTACCTCTGATAGTGTGAATAGATAGCGAACACTTGCACATGCTTATATATATATATATATATAAAGGCCTACCTCATCCAGGTCTTACTCGAACCTGGGCCCGGTTCCCCGATAACGCTCACTCTTAGCGCGCTAAGAAGACTCGAAAGATATATCTTAACAAAGTTGTTTATGTTCCTAAGTGTGTTCCCCGAACTATATCTTATAAAGCTGCTTAAGATATTCATTCTTGCGTGCGACGTTACCGGGTGCTGTCTGTGGTGATGCCGCTGAATCTGCTGATATCGACGGCTCGAGAATCAATTATTCTCTCGTGCAGGGGCTGTTTATGTGAGAACGCTGTTCTTTATATAAGAAGCACTTCAGAAATAGTTGAAATTGCATTTATTAGGACTATTGGATATTATAAAAAATAATCCAAACTATAATAGCCTATAATAGCCTAGCCTACATATTTAAAAATTGTATCATATATTGCTGCCATGATAACCATTTCAAAAATTTGACGTCCTTTCTTCTCTTTCCCATTTTTGTTCACTGAGGTGGAGCTGCGATGAAATATTGTTCTTGTATATACTTTCCAGCATTTCAGTAATAAAAGTTTACATCTTATGTACGGTGCTCGGCAGTGATCAAAAAGGATTTAAACAGTGGATTTTGAATCTCTTCTTGTAAACTCAGAGATGTGGATTCAGACGGCAATTAAATTCCCACACGACCTGTTTGTCAAAAAACAGTAAATACTAATTTGGCCAGGGATTTTTACGGGTGAGAAAAACACTGATATTATGGATTCGGACGGCACTAAAATCACAAACTTACCCCTGTAAATGTTTAAAATACCATACAAGCCCATGAGAAACAATATTAGCGTCCGAATAGGACTTAACTGACAGTAGCCTATGCTTTCACTGACATTTAAAAGCGCTTTTTAATTAAATTAATAATATTGTATAATAATATAATTAAAAATCTAACAACAATCAGTGTAATGACAATTTTATTCTTTGGATGAAAACACTTGAATTATCCTAATTGAATACTGTCTGGGTGTATTAAAACTTCAGTATTATATCCGTATAGCCCTGCAACAGTGATAAGGTGAAGCTAAGAGCGGTCCAGACCAACCTTACGAAAGTGTGACTTACAGAAGATATACTTAGCGTACGAACGTGTCGGGAATCGTGCCATGACGTTAAGAGAGAGGTTAAGGAATAGGTTAAGAACTACTTAGCGATAAGAACGTTTTGGGGAACCGGGCCCTGGTCCTTGTCTTCCAGGTGCTTTAACAAGGAGGGTAAAGACTAAAGACTCCAGCATTCAATTTAAAACGAGTTTTACTCACACAGCAAGTATAAGCAGATCTCCTTTAAATAAGAAAGAGAAACACACTGGCCAAACGGCTGGTCCATCACAGAGAAACACATTCATAAACACACTTCATGTGTCTTCAGTTCACTGGAGAACATCTGTGGGTCGTCTGTGAGTGACTGAAGCCCCACCGAAATATTAATCTCTATAAACACAAACCTAAACATGATATTCACGTCCCTTTGGGCCTCTGAATGACAGTGTGGTTTATCTGATTTGTTTCCTTTTGTTATTTGTGTGTGTGTGTGTGGTTGTTTTGCCACATCACTACAGCACATCATGCAGTAATTCAGAATTCGGCTTCACTACGGATGCCTGGCTGCTACTTTACACTCCTTTTGTATATGTTTCTTTTGATAATAAATATTTTACTTTAAATGTTTGGCTTTCTTGTGTCTTAATTTTGTTGCTCCCTCCTGAGCCAAGTAACAAAACTGAATTTACCTTTAGATCTCTGGATTTCCAGGGTAATTCACTGCAGCAAACGTGCGTGTCGAGTTTCTTCATTTGTGATTTGTAGAATAGGATTAGTCATCTGTGCTCCTGCAATGAAGAACTGTTGTGTTTGTGGGAGAGAGAAAAAAATCTTCAAGTTCTCTGTGACTTCAAATGTACTGATACACATGTGTGGCTCTTCTCTACAACTAAATTCCTACGGTGGCCCAGTAGTGCACAACACAACGAATTTTAAAAAGCAAACATAAGTTCACAACACAACAAAATGAATCCACAACTCGTCGGAGTCGGCAGTCTTAATATATCAATACCACGATTAGTTTTAACAGTATGTAACCATTGTATATCAACATAAAATATACTTCAAAATCACCTACATGAATTATAGCTGCTTATTTATACTGGAGAATGCTTTGACGCGCTACCACAGCGTATCCCTAAGGGAACGTCTGGCAATTCCACCAAGTGGTTATAGTGGAGCGGCTAAGTGCTTATGTTTGGCAGAATCGTTCAGTTTATGATACAAGCGTGAAATTGGCATGAGCAGTCTCCATGGGTCACTTGATAAGAAAATTGTCCGAGCCACTTGAAATTTCAAGATGGTGGCCATTTTTCAAGATGGCCGACACCTTAGTGGAGCAGTTAAGTCTGAGTTTCTTGTCTAATGACCCTTTGAGACCGCTCATGGCAATTTCCATGCTTGTATCACCAACTAAATGATTTCTTAAGCCTAATTGCTCCACTAAGGTGGTGGCCATCTTGAAAAATGGCCGCCATCTTGAAATTTCAAGTAGCTGTGGGTGGCTTATTGTCTAGTGACCATCAGAGACTGCTCATGCCAATTTTCATGCTTGTATCACCAAATAAACCACTATATCACTTAACTGCTCCACTAAGGTGTTGGCCATCTTGAAAAAATGGCCGCCATCTTGAAATTTCAAGTGGCTCGGACAATTTTCTTGTCAAGTGACCCATGGAGACTGCTCATGCCAATTTTCACGCTTGTATCATAAACTGAACGATTGTATCACTTAGCCGCTCCACTATTATAAGAGGCTTATCTTCAGTGATCTGTCTCCAGCATGTTAACCACTTCCTCTATTGATACTGTATTCTGAGGCACTGTACATGAAGCGAACAGCCTTAAAAAGGAATCATCTGTTCTTCTCAACTGTAAGGTAAATCACGTTTTTATTTTGGTAGCAGTTTTCATGAGGTCTTTGAGATGAAATCATATCTGTTCAGCTTGAACCACTATCAGTGTTTGTCAAAGACCTGATCTGTGATATAAAAGGGAGATAGATCATAAAACTGTTGAGAATCATCTGTCTGTTTCTGTAACCCACACGCTATGAAGAGAAACTCTCTTTCCTGCACTCAATGAAGAGGATTCCTCAGTGTTTGTCATTCGAAGGTGATGAGAATAACTTCTCATTGTTCTTGTTATGATTGTATGTGTGAGAAGTTTTTTTTTGGACTGATGATTTTTGAGCTTTTTTGATCTCTTGAAAATAAAGTTTCCAAAAGTGGATTTTCACAGTGATGACTCAGAAGAAACATTTTTGTTCCTCAAAGAACCTTTCAGTGATTTTTCTTAGTTTGAAGAACATTTTAATAATCTGAAGAACTTCTTCAGCTTTTGTGGAATGGAAAGATGTTGAAGATTCTTCAAGCATCATCAATAATAATAAAGAACCTTTATTTTTAAGAGTGTATCTTGTAACATAAATCAAATAAATGTTACATATTTCCCCGATTTGTTTTATAAATACTGTTTATGGAAATATTTCACAAATCTCCTGAAGCCAGTGCAGATATATTTAATTTTATTTCACCTGTCTTAAAAAGTCTAATAGACCTTTTCTATTGAACTTACTCTGAAGTGCAGCAAGTTTTTCTATAATGAGTCAACTTTAATCATCATAACCAGCTGAAATAGAGGATTAACATCATAGTTTGATAATAGTGACTACTGGACACCAATACTAACATTTTCTATATGTCATAATCATTTGTTAATAAACAAGTATTTATTACTTCAATGAGCTCATTGTTTCTGCTTTAAATTATTACATTGTTTAATATCTCTATTATGTTCAGCACAACTCTATTCAGTCTAGAAGCTGCCAGAAGAGACCAAACATGATGAACATGTTAGACACACACATATAGCATGTAAAGCAGATCATGTGTGCAGTAATGATAGAGACGTGTGTGTGTGAGAGGCTCCAGATTCACACAAATAGTCTCGTTTAGTTTCTGCTGTTTTGTGCCGGTTAAAGGATAATTCCGGTATTTAGCACTTCGAGTCTCTTTTTCTGGATTGTTTTGGATGAACTAGAGTGGTGGACACAGAAATGTTGACGATGGGTCCTGTCTCGACTTTTTGACTCGTTTAGAATCGCCTTTGACCGCTTCAGAGCGGCTGGCTATGGGCATGCAACATGTCCTTAAAACAACCCTTAACGTTCGTCTTCAAAACTGTGCAACTCACCGAGTGGTTAGTAGTGTTCATTGATGATTAAAAACAAATATATCAGCGCAATGTATGATTTCAATCCGTGTTATTTGCTAAAGTGGAACTATTTTTTCAGATACCTCACAACCGCGTATAAACTTCCGCTCGATATTTGAGTCTGAAGCGCAGTAATATCAACGAGCAATGAGTCCTCCAACAGAAATCAATGGGATTTTACAAAATGCCAAATAAAACACGACAGAAACTGTATTTCGCTACGCTACTTGTTTTGGAACATCAACGAACACCACTAGCCACTCGGTGAGTTGCACAGTTTTGAAGACGAACGTTAAGGGTTGTTTTAAGGACATGTTTGTGCATGCCCGTAGACAGCCGCTCTGAAGCCGTCAAAGGCGATTTTAAACGAGTCTAAAAGTCGAGACAGGACCCATCGTCAACATTTCTGTGTCCACCACTCTAGTTCATCCAAAACAGACCAGAAAAGAGACTCAAAGTGCTAAATACCGGAATTATCCTTTAAGCGTGTAGAAGAGATCTCGATATGATCCTCAGACTGTGGAGTTTATCCTCCGTTACTGGGACACTTTCTCCTCCAGATTCACATCAGATGAGAGTCTCTTTCTGCTTCATATGAGACACATGATGATCCTCATTGAGCTTCAGATCAGATTCTCTGATTTCTCTTCACTGTCTCTGATCCTGAAACTAAAGGCCTTTGAGTTTCACCTCAAATCTACTTCTGACATCTAGTGGACAAAGATGAAAACTGCAGATCATATTCTGTGTGTTAGGAGGAATAGAAAACACACACTCATACAGATTTATTTACAATGCCTTCATTTCTATTTTAAACAAGTGACATTCTCTCAGTTTAATTCACTGAATGTCATTCATTATCAACTCACAAATAATAATGTGATTTTACATGTTGTGTGAATGACTGAACTTCTAGCAACTTCTGCTTTAATGTATACTATGATGTGTTTGTGAACAGTAGATATTGAGTATTGAGTAAGTGTTGATCTGTTGTTGTTCTGAACAGCTTCAGTTCGTCTGTTAAAGTCACTAATGTTCTGCTGATGGAAATCAGTGTTAATAAATCAGAGATGATTAAATGAGCAGCTGATGGAGTTTATCAGATCTGAGTTTTACATTTAACATTCAGACTCTTGAAACTCTTCAGGAAACAATACGGCTGCGTCTCACATCAGATATTCAGAGGAGATATTGATCTGAAGAAGTACTAAGGTATGTTCTGTATGAATGAATGTGTGGATTTATTTTCATCTTCTACAGAAATGACATCTTTCAGTGGCTTTTAAATGAGGAAAACACATTATCCTGAGACTCATGATTGTAATGCATGTATGAGTGATCTGAGTTTGTCATATTGTTGAATCAGGAGCTGATGGAGATTTGCCTGATATGAAACATCATCATCAGCTTCTGCTAACAGAAGAATCCAGAAACACAGTCTCTGGGAAGAACATCAATTATTCCCTGTTTCTAACTCTATCAGAAAGAGAAACAGAGAGATCTTCTGTGTGAAACGACAGATGAAGCACATGATGGAGAAAGCGGAGAATAAAAGTGATTCTGTCATAAACTCATCATCATAATCACAGGCTGCTTTATGATATTAAAGCTGGAAGCGTCACAGAATTCACTGGAACTAAAGAGATCTTGATTCTGATCAAACCATTCAAACCTTCAGAATAATATCAAAACAGCAGAAGTCATATTTTATAGTGACGCACATTTGACATCTTTGTGTTTGACTTCAATAATGATTCCCTTCAAATTACAACTTGTTGATTTTCATATTCCCTGATGAACTGAAATCTGTAAGTGTTTTCATTTGTTGCTGTAAAACACATTTTCATCTGTAGCTTCTTTAACTCTGCTGTGATTCTGATGATCTCCTGTAGAGGGAGACACGAGACTGCAGCACAGGGGCAAAGGGCAATCTGTGGATTAGTATAGAGTTTTATTTTTATTTTCACTTTTATGTTTATTTGAATAGAGTTTTTCACAATACATATTGTTTCAAAGCGGCTTCATGGAAAATTAATTTCTGAATTAAAATTAAGATTGATCTGTTATCAGACGTGACTCAATGTAACGTCCATACATCAGAAATATACAGATAATACGATCATGAGTTACAGTAGTTCACATCACATATTCATTTAGGCAGAAATAATGAACACATTAAAGATGATTACAGTATATGATCTTACAGTATTGTACAGATTACAGTATATAGATGATAATGTGTTGACTCAGAGTTATGATCATCTGAAGTCTTCATAACTCAAACTAGTGTGATCTCTTACTGAGACTGAACACACACACACACACACACACACACACTTATGTCAGAGATCTAGTTTTCTTGAGTTCTTCAGCCTGAAGGTGGCGCTATAGTGATGACAGGCGTTAACAGGGTTTGTTCACCCAAAAATGAAGTTTCTGTCATTAATTACTCTCCCTCATGTCGTTCCAAACCTGTAAGACCTTCTTTCATCTTCAGAACAATAAAGTTTTTATTTTTGTGTTGGTTTTTTTGTGAACAGCAGAACTCTTTAATATGCATTAAAGACAACATCCAAAATATAATGTTGCCTTTAATATGAGGTGAATATTACTTGCTATTATTTCCAAAAATGTACAATATAAAAAATAAAATAAATATAGTATAAATAAATAACATATATGAACATATATGAACGTGTGTGTTTGTGTAAGCTTCATCAGTCACTGCCATCAGAGAAGAGAAACTGTGTGTGTAATATTTACAGTAGATCAATAGTATAGGTTACTGATGGAGAACAATGAGAGTTCAGACTGAGAAAGAAGATCTTGATGAGTGTGTTTGTGTTCAGAAGAGTGTGTAGAAGATTCCAGAAGACACGAGTGAACAGATGAAGATGATGATGATGAAGAAGATGATGATGATGATGAAGATGTTCAGGTCTTCAGCTGCTGATGGATGTCAGTGATGAAGATGATGATCTTGAGAACATGATGAAGGGTTTGATGAGAATCAAACTTTACAGGCTCGTCTGGATCACAGGAGACTAAAAATCACAAATATATATCAGACTATCATCATCTCTGTATATCAACAATTGCAAAAAGTTTCATCTTTGACTGCAGAAAAGTCAGTTTAATTAATCTGTCTGAATCTGACACTTTATGACAGAAGTCTTTAGAAAGCAACTGTAAAAGTTCACACTCACACATTGGCTTTAGTCTCTCCATACTGTCACATTTGTCAAGTCTCTCTCCTCTTTCCTCTGGTGATTGACTGGTGTGTGTCTCATTTCTGTCCTCCATTTTTCTCTCAGTCTTCTTGTTTTCTGCTGATCTGTGATTTCTGCTGATTTTCTTTCTCCTCTTCATTTGAATCTGTTCAATCACACAGACAGAGTTTCATTAAAGCGATATAACATCATATCACGAGACATCAGATCAACTCCTGATCAACATCTGCATGAGCTCAGTGTTATTACAGCATCTCAGATTAACTCTACAATATTCACAATAATCAATGATGATGACAAATGACAAATATATAGATGTGATTTATAGAGTCCTTATTATAAACACACCTCTCTTCTCACCCTCGTTATCATCATAATTTAAATACAGTGGCTGTTCTGATGATATACAGTATTGTGCATATAATAGGCCGGCACAACCAGTGGAAGACGTCACCGCCATCAGATGCTCACTAAACCATGAGGACCGTATAAATATCAGACCTTTCCAGACCTTGGCATTGTTGTATATTATCAGTATATGCTTTTCTAATTTGCCTTATATGTAATATAGCTGATGCTAGTTAATAACAAATAATCCTTCATTTATTTGTGTGATGCATCATTAGGTTATTCACCTTATTAGTCTCAGAGAAACAACAGTTTATCTTTCCTTGAGATAACGTAGCTCTTCCATCACTACACTCAACTCAATCGCTTTTATTTGATGCATCTTATGCACTCATATTCATTTAGTAGTTGTGTTAGTTATTATTGTTTATCGTTTGTAAATAAAATTAATTTTATTACACTTTACATTTTAAAAATGCAGAAAGTTGTGTGTGATGAGCAGGTTTAAGGGTAGTGTGTGTGTGTGTGTGTGTGTGTGTGTGTGTGTGTGTGTGTGTGTGTGTTTAGAGGTCTGGTTTGGGTTAGGAAATAGAAAGTACAGTTTGTACAATATAAAAATCATTACGCCAATGGAGAGTCCCCACAAAGTAAGTGTGAGAGAGAGAGAGTGTGTGTCATATAAGTATAGTGACATGTGCGTCAGATGTTGCTAATACCGCTACTGGAGATCGATCCAAGTAAAGTTAAGTGAAGCTCACAGACATTTGCCTTGTTGTGCCACAAACGTGTTGCTGTGGGTGCGTCTTACTCCAGACTTGACTGACACTAATAGGCTATATGGCTATATAAAACTGGACAATGGATCAGTGCGTCAGGTCTTAAAGCGACAGCTGCTAATATAGTCTACCGGCTGCCAAATTGAGATAATGTCAAAAATATCTTGTTTTTCTCCATGATATCGATGTCAAAATTGTGGCCAGGGAAGAGCTTGTAACTTGGAAAATCACTATAACCACAGTGACTTGAGGGCAAAAAAGTGCATGTCCTGTTAGTGACTATTATTGTACAATACAGATCAGTATCACAATAATAATTAATACTGTACTCTAACATGCACTGCTCAAAATAAATAATAAAAAAGCTCTTTACAAAAAAGATAGAAGTTTAATTACCTTGAGATGAGCTGGAATCTGTGACTCTTGAAGTTGAGATGATTTTAATCTCAGCATAACATCATAGTCCACACTTCTGCTACGCTGAATATGACAGACATGCTTTAATAACCTCTGAAACAAAAACAAAAACATGATGTGCAGAAGCTCACGCCTCTTTTGGCACTGAGGTTGTGTTAGGCAATGCACAATGTTGCGTTTGAGTTTCTACACATCGCACAATGTTGTGTTTGAGTTAGATATTGCGATGTGAGTTTGAGTTTGGACAGAACATTGCCTGTGGTTTGCACAATGCTTTTGCACAATGATTTTTGGTTTTTGTTTTTCTCACAAAAATGTCCATTGTCCCCTAGAGAAGTACATACTGACACTGTGAATGGCCATTCATACTGATATTGTGAATGGCCAAATTTCATTATTTGTTTCATATACAGTAACTATTTACAGTATATAGCCTACACTAAAATCATCTTCTGCTTACCGTTTTTATATAGTCTGTAGTATTTTCTTATTTTGATTTTAGTATTTCATTAATATTCACAAATAATTTTTGTACATGTCTTTTCAGTTGTTCACTTTAGTGAGTGTGTAGTTTTTCATCTGTGTTTTACTATATGGCTACAGCTCCAACCATCATTATTGATCTTTAGGAAGATTTCTGTTAATTGTTCTGGTTGGATTTTTTCAGATAAAATGCAGAATAAGAAAAACACTGTCTGGAAGCTGAGTCCCGTTTATTATGAGGAAATAATGTCACGCAATCCTCTGTTTGTTTCTATAGCATTTTATTTTTACATTTGCTACACAAGTTTCTGCTCTCAGTGTGTCAGCAGCTTCACAGAAACATATTTCATTAATGCTATCCAGTTTACAACTCACACACACAAACAGTTGTTGTGCACAAATTTTGTGTATAAATGTCAAAATGTGTTATATTAAGTCTAGAATGAAATGTAAAAAATATTGCTTGTATTGTTTTGCATGCTCTTTCTTAAGCCAAGTGTATACTGTGCAGTATTCAGTAAAGGCCTAAGTACTGTAAAATACAGTATATAGTGTTCAGTTCACAGATGAGGGGAACAGGTTATGACTCTATTTTACAGTATGAATTTTGGGTGGATTTATAAACATTGAGAAATAGAGTTAAACAGAAATAAACATGACTCTAAATAATGAACAGGATAAGCAAAATTGCATATATGAAACTACATCAAAGTATGAACTAACTTGTGCAATACAGTAAATATGCTTACACTTCCCTAAATTAATGAAAAGATGTCTCAAACGTTGTGTCCCAATCACCCAAATGTTACCCCAAAAAATGGGTATGGCTCAGTTTACATAAAAGAGGATGTCGCACATCCTTTCATTATAATAAAAAAGTTTGTTCCTGTTCAGATGGTTAGGTAACATCTTCAGTATTACACAAATGTATCATGTGTTGGGCTGATGTTTTTAATTTATGGCAAGGAACTTTGCACAAGGCGGAAATTCAAAAACTGTCCCAATCACTTAATCCACCCATATATATATGACATGCACGAGCGCGTGTTATCTGATGGTTATATTACAGTTCCCCTTCGTTACGGGGAACTCCCGCTGCGTCGAATACAACGCTACGGGGAATGCCTTCGGCATGCGTTATCAGTCACTATACAACTATTCCAATCTGGATTGGTGTGCGTCATCGTGCGTCATGACGTTGCATGTGACGGTGACCCGGACGCTATATAAGGGTCACAGGAACAAGGAAATGACAGCTTCTGTTCTTCAGCAGCGTTCTATGTCAAACTGTACGTCTTATTTGGTGTTGTCTGTCAAATCTACTATGGCGAAGGCAGTGTGCGTCTCCTTGATTTAAGAAAAATTAAAGAAGCAAGGATGGCGCACACTTGCTTTGTGGTGTTGGGTTGTGAGCGGAGCTTGCACGGACAGTTCTCGAGGGCACTGTCTATTTTGTGCAAACTGAAAGGATTCTGTGACTGGGATCTCGCGTTTGCCGAGGCAGCGCGTAGGTTTATGTCTGCATTGCAATACAGAATCTATAGTGGCTCGGATCTCGCGTTTGCCGAGGCAGCGCGTAGATTACAGGTCTGCAGGGTGTAGACTCTGTTTACTCTTCCGCTCCCGCCTGAGCCTGTTTAAAAATAATAAAATAGGCTTGCGTTCCTAGTGCATCAGCTCGCGTCTGTCGAGGTAGCGCGTTGTCTGTTTGCATTGGGTTCGCACGTGGAGCAGTGTTTACAGGTCTCGCGCACGGTTCGGAAGCCCGCGTCACTGTGGCTTCTTCCGACCGTGTTAAAGACCCGGTGTTTGATTTATTTGATTCTGAGGAGTCAGATACTATCAACACTGAACCACGAATATTCACCACATTATGAGGAGTTGCTGGAGAAAGACTGGGGCTGTAATGAAATTAAATGTTTGGTAATTTAATAAGAAGGAAGCGTCTAAAAAGAGTGCTTCCTGCAAACCCAGTCAAAATCCTTGTGTCAGAGTCTTCCTTTTACAAACGATCTCCATACTGAGGTACTGAGATTGTGGAATAATTGAAGAGGAAAATTAAAGGGGAATTTAATGATGCAGGGGGTAGAAGAATATTTCTCCCAGATATCGTATTACCTCTGATGACTCAGACACGTCCCTCTAAAATTAAAGTGGAGCTAATATAAATATTATCTCGAATTTGGCAGGGAAGGCTTATATGGAGGACAGTCACCAGCTCCTCATATTCTGGGAAGTCACCTCTTCCCCTCCCCTTCCCCCTGTACAGGGCTCGGGGTCAGAGGAGACGTTCTCATAAAAAAAAAAAAAAAAAGTATTATTTTCGGTTAGTTCCTGCCGGTCTATCGCTTCAGGTCACCGAATCTCAAAACCTGAGGTCAGTCTCGAGGGACTGATCTCCTTATTAGATTATTCATCGGTTACGTCCTGCCAGTAAACTGCTTCAGACCACCGATAAGCACATTATATCACCTGAGACTAACCCAGAGAAATTGATTCCTCTTGTAGATTGTTTAGACGCCTGGTCAGGCCTTCCGAATATATCTAAATGGACCCTGGGTATAGTTAAAGGATATAAAATCCAGTTTAAAGTAAGACCACCCGATTTTAACGGGGTATTTCACACACTGGTTTTCTCACATCAGCGCCAGGTGATGGAAAATGAAGTTGAATCTCTTTTAGCAAAAGCAATAGAAATTGCCCCTAATCAGGAGAGGGATTCAGGTTTTTACTGCCGTTACTTCATTGTTCCGAAAAAGGATGGTGGACTTCATCCTATTGTAGATCTTAGAGTATTGAATAAATCTTTGAGGAGATTTAGTTTCAATATGCTCACTATACCCAGTATCATTCAGCAAATCAGATCTGAAGACTGGCTTGTGACATAGATCTCATGGATGCTTATTTTCATAACTTCATCATCCATTATCATAGGAAGTTCCTTAGGTTCGCTTTTGGGGGGAAAAGCTTACCAATATAGGGTTCTTCCTTTCGGCCTAACTCTATCCCCTTGCACTTTCTGTATGGATGCTGCCCTTGCTCCACTGAGACTTCAGGGGAACCGCATCCTAAATTATTAGATGACTGGCTTATTCTGGCAGAACCAGAGACGCTAGCAATCCAACATCGAGATGTTGTTTTGCGTCATCTTCAGTGCTTGGGGCTAAGGCTCAATGTCAAGAAAAGTTCTCTGTCTCCTCTTCAAAGAATAAAATTTCTTGGAGCTGAGTGGGACTCGCAATCTATGCAAGTTCACTTGACCCAGCCACGTATTTAAAGTATCGTGGCTGCAGTTAGAGCTATCAGGTTAGGCCAGGCCATCACTGTCAAACATTTTCAAAGAATTTTGGGCCTTATGGCAACCGCATCAGTAGTGATTCTACTCGGCTTGCTTCATATGAGGGCCCTACAGTGGTGGCTCAGGACCAGGGGGTTTTCCCCAAGGGGCAACCCCTTCCGTACGATTAGAGTTACGTCCAGATAACCTCGTTCTCTAGTCATATGGAAAGACATACGGTTCCTGTCCCAAGGCCAGGTGCTTGGAGCTTCGTGTCCCAGAAAAATTCTGACCACGGATGCTTCCCGCATGGGCTGGGGTGCGGTCATGGAGGGCCGGTACACCCGCGGGGTCTGGAAGGACCATCACCTCGCATGGCACATCAGTTGCCTGGAGATGCTGGCAGTATTCTTTGCCCTTAGGCATTTCCTTCCAGACCTCAGAGGCCATCAGGTCCTTGTTAGGTCTGATAATATATCGGTGGTCTTCTACATCAACCATCAGGGGGGCTTGAGGTCTCGTCCTCTGTGCAAATTGGCCCATCATATTCTATTATGGTCTAAGGACAAATTTCTCTCTGTGAGGGCCATGTATATACCTGGGGTTGATAATGTGGGAGCAGACACCCTGTCGAGGCAGGGGCCCAGGCCAGGGGAATGGAGGCTCCACCCCGAGGTGGTGGAGCTTATATGGGAGAAATTCGGCCAGGCGGAGGTAGATTTATTCGCTTCTCATGAGAATTCTCATTGCCCGCTCTGGTTCTCTCTCTCGCATCCAGCCCCGTTGGGTCTGGAGGCCATGGTACAGACGTGGCCGAGGCAACGTCTGTACGCCTTTTCCCCCGGTCGCTCTACTCCCTGGAGTTCTGGAGAGGGTCAGAGGATTTTGAGTAGATCTTATTCTCGAAAAACCACACTGGCCTTCTCGAATAGGGTGATCTGGTGGCCGAGGTCATCAGATCAGCTACCTCCAGAACTCCCCGGCTCAGGAAGTTTTAATTGAGTTAGCTGGACCCAGCCTTTTACTGCCCTATGGCTTCAGTACTGGGATTCTTCTATACTCTAATCGGGACCTCTCGTCCACGCTCAGAGCCGCTATGGCGCCTACGGCCTCCGTATGCTCTCAGGGTGGTCCACCCGGGTCGTCCCATGACCTCCATATTTCCCTGTAGCCTTCTAGGATGAATCCTGTTATCCTTGCAGGCTGACAGGTCTGTGGAAAGAAAAGCCCCTGTCGGTTCTGCGGGATACGTGTATATATGTCAGATTAAAAGAAAATCTAAATATTTTGGAAATCTGTTAGCTTTCTAGTAGGAAATTTCCCCGGTCACCAATAAGGGTACCGGAGGCTATCTTATGATTTCCTCTGGCTCTTCATCCTTCGTTGCTATAAGTGTGACAGGAGAGCCTTCTAGGCTTTTAGGGTTATCCACTAATGGTGCCTTGGAGTCAGTGTCCTGCCTTTTTAGGCATATGTATATATTGGACCTCACTTCTGAGGCTGTTAACTCAGCCTTTTTCTTACACCAAAAAAGACAAGAATAAAATTCTTAGTATAGTGGGTTCTATAAATTCTCCCCTGTCCTTAGCAATGATCCTCACCTTCAGAGTGCTTTCTGCCTCTGTATGCTGCGTCAGAATCTGGATGAACCCTGTCTCTGCAGGCTATCATATTAAATTGCTTAGAGCCTTTATTCGGCTCCGCAGAGTATATCTATATAGGGTATTAAATGGGAGTTTGTTAGCTTTCTTTGAGATATTTCTCCCCGGTGACCAAGGTACCGGAGGCTATTCTAAAAATTCCTCAGCTCTTCATCCTTCGTTGCATGTACGGTGTAAGCAAGAGAGCCTCTTAGGCTTCCAGAGATTATCCACTAAAAAGGGTGTTAGGAGTTAAGTGTTCTGCCTGTCATTAATCAGGCCTATCTACTTGGACCTTAATATCGAGGTTGCTGATGCGACCTTCCCTTTGTACACCAAACAAGAAAGAATAAAATTCTTAGCACAGTTGGATCTTTCACTCTCCCTTGCTTTAGTGCTCTTGAGTGTGCCAGATGCTTCACACCCAGGGCGCTTGTTCTCTGTGGGGGCTAGCTGGTACTCGTTCCCCGTAGCGTTGTATTCGACGCAGCGGGAGTTCCCCGTAACGAAGGGGAACGTCTCGGGTTACTGGATGTAACCCTGGTTCCCCGAGAGAGGGGAACGAGACGCTGCGTCCCCTCTCCCCACCTTCGGGGCGCCCTGAGAACAGCTGCTTTGAACCTTTTTCGAAGCTGTCATTTCCTTGTTCCTGTGACCCTTATATAGCGTCCGGGTCACCGTCACATGCAACGTCATGACGCACGATGACGCACACCAATCCAGATTGGAATAGTTGTATAGTGACTTCAGATAACGCATGCCGAAGGCATTCCCCGTAGCGTTTATATTAGACGCAGCGTCTCGTTCCCCTCTCTCGGGGAACCAGGGTTACATCCAGTAACCCGAGACGTTCTCCTCTGTTGAGGACAGATTCCCTGTGTGTCTCTTTTACCGTCAGTGAATATGTCTGAACACATCTGCAAGTATGAGCTCAAAGCAAACCGGTTTCCAGAAACATAAATGACTGCCAGTCTACTTTATACTTGTAGGAGTATGCTCTATTGAATGAATGTCTGTTGTAGCTCCACTGTTGGACGGTGTCAGGACTTGTGGAAGCAAGCTTGTGGGATTACAGTGTGTTTGTGCATCAGAACTGTGAGTTTACAATGATCTACGAGCTTTGTGATAAATACATGTGGTAATGCGGTTCTGGACTGGAAGTGATGATCCAGATTCATCTCTTGTGTTTCAGTGTCAAACATCTAGAAAGGTCATTAACAGGTTAAAAACAGAAGCACTTCTCAGACACACTTTGTCTTATTTAAACACACTTTCACACACAATATAAAGACTGAATGATGTTTCTTTATATAAATATATCAACGGCAGCCATCTTGAACGGAGACACTGGCTCGGCGGCACTGACGTGAAGCTCTGGCTCATGTAACAGTGTTGTCTCTGCGTTGTGTTGTGTTGAAATCAGATGGACACCAAATCACACTTTAAAGATGTTTATTCTGTTGACAATGAATATAGAACAGAGGTGATCAGTTTCAGGAATCACCCTCGTGCTTTCTATTGGAAGTGAACATTAAACTTGATATTACAAAACATATAACAGTGACACAAACCCAAATCATACAACATACTTCTAAACACACGTATAACTCAGTATTAGCCCCTAAAATGGTTATATATAATTACTAAAATATATTTAACACATGGAGCACTCACTCACCGCGGCCATTCTCACTCTCGACTGGCGTGAGTCTAAATGACTCTACCGGAACCAGTTCATCATTCTACCAGATCTGGGCGGAGAGTGCAATTAAAGGGGCCATACATGAAATTACTGTAGCAAGTGGAAACACATATTCGACCTGTTAGGACAGGAGTGGAGCGCAGGCTCGGCAGGGACCTCGACGGAAAGAGACTCTGGAACGGTGGTTTTGGCAGGACGAGACCCCGTCCGGCCGATCTTCCTGGCCCTCCGTGCTGACATGAGCAGTGGGTCCATCACGCTGGACATTAATCTAGAACGTTCAGAGACCGATCTGGTGATGGACCTGATGGGTGGCATGATGTGAAGATTCTCAGGCTTAGAGTTTCTCGTGAGTTTGCAGGGTTCTTCCTTCGCAAGGCCCACAGTAAATGATGAACCGCTCAAGGAAAGGGCCAAGTCAATATACTGTTCAAGAGTCCTGTTAGGGTCATGCAATGGCATACGGTAGTTAAGTGACTCAGATAGTTCTCCGCGAAAAAATATCATTAGACATACCTCATCCATGTAAGTCAGAGGAGCAAGCTCCAAAAAGTCCATTACATAATTCTCGATGGGTCGATCTCCTTGACGGAGATGTATAATTTGTGCTGCTGGATTCATCGATGGGTCTGGGTCTTACTTGGCTGCTGGATCTGTGTGTGGCGAAGTTTTCTGTCACGACTGCTCCGAGACACGAAGGTTGAGGATCCAAATGCAGCTTTATTAAGGGGTAATCCAAAGACGAAATCCAATAAACAGGCAAAGGGTCAAAACACAAGTAGACAGCCCAAACAAACAAAACAAAACAAAACAAAACAAAAAAAACAAAACAAAACAAAACAAAACAAAACAAAACAAAACAAAACAAAACAGGCAGGGGTCAGAGGCAAGAGAGTAATCCACGGAACAGGCAAGAAATCCAAAAACCAAGAGACAAGAAGAAGTGCAGTGCAAACGCAGTGACTTCAGTTTTGTCTTTGTTTAACTGAAGAAAGTTTTGGCACATTCAACTGTTGACTTCATCAATGCATTGGCACAAGGAGTCAATGGGGCTGTAATCGTTAGGCGATAGGGCTAAGTAGAGCTGTGTGTCGTCTGCATAGCTGTGGTAAGCAATTTGGTTCTTTCTCATTATTTGGCTCATTGGGAGCATATACAGGTTGAACAGGAGTGGCGCAAGAATTGAGCCTTGAGGGACTCCGCATGTCATGGATGTCCACTCAGACTTATGGTCTCCTATACTCACATAATAACCTCTCCCATCTAAGTATGACCTGAACCATTTTAGGACTGTCCCAGAATACCAGACTATTGAAATATTCAATACCATAATACAGACTATTCAATACCAGACCATTGAAATATTCAATACCCAGACTATTGAAACCGAATATGACACAAGTTACCCCACCTAAGATATTTTTCACCAGCTGCCACTGCATTTCATGCTAAAGAGGTTCCTGTGGTACTGAGATGCATGGTACATGTCTCTGCTCTGTGGAAAAGTACTGCAACCATGTTGTGGCATTATTGATTCAAAGCACTCACTAAGCATGTCAGTACACATCAGGACAGCTCAGGACACCTCCTTTACTCTGTAAACCCTAGAGATGTTGTTTGTCACAAGATACATGAATCTATTACATGAAAACTGATTAACAGAGCAACAACTTACAACTATGATGTGTAAATATTTCCTGCTGATAAAGATTGAGCAGAAAGAAGAGCTTGTGTTTGAATGTAAAGTGTTATTGTGTGTCAAATGTGGGTCTGTAAAATTATTAGAAAACATGAGATTAGTTTCCACTGTTATGCTTATTAATAATCAACTATATATTACAGACAAAGTTGCCCGAGTGTGTTAAAGATATGGATGACCAGTAATGTTCTTATAATAAATGCTGACAATCATAAATAAGATGATATTATTGATTGGCCATAATCCTGTCCACAGAATCTCTTGTAAACAATCTGCATCAGTGTGTGTTTCTTCATCATGTCCAGTTAAAGATCTGGCAGATCCTTCAGCGTTATTCACCTCAGAAACACCAAAATACAGAACATGTTTCTGATGCAGAAAAGCTCATAAAGCGTTCATGACTGGATTACTGTAATGCATTACTAGATTATCCTGATCATTATCAATCAACAAACTACAGTTATAGTGCAAAATACAGCAGCTAGAGTTATTACCAGATCAAGACCATATCATCATATAACACCAGTTTACCATCTCTACACTGGGAATCTGTTAAACTACTGATGTGTGAAACAAGCATTTATAGAGAAATGTGCAAAACAACACAGAGAACAAAACCAGTGTGGACTCGTGTGTCTGAACTCAGAGCCAGAATGACATTCTTTCTCTTTAACGTGGCAAAACAGGTTTCTGTCAAAAATCACACCCCTTTCTGCTCTACGGGAGGTGTGTCTTTGTATAAAGTCAGTTCTGAAACGTTCTAGGTGGAGGTGGAGGTGGGTGTTTTGTACTGGTATGAGTTGATATCTCAGCAGGAGTGGGAGTGGCGTGTGTAAGTGTATAAAGTCTCAGTTCTGCTTCTGCTCCTCAGACTCTCAGTGACACTGGAGCTTCTCTCTGTCCAGATCATCACAAGGTAATCAAACACTTTCATCTTTAACCATTTTGTAAGAGTATATTTTTTAGAAATGAATTATGAACAGAGATGTTAGTGTACAAAGTATTGTAGTGAAACTGAAAGATATATGTATTCAAAAATCACTAACAAATAATTTGTGGAAAAATAATGCATGGCAGGAATATACAGTGGGGAGAACAAGTATTTGATACACTGCCGATTTTCCGAGATGGTCCTCACTGCAGAACACAAACCTACCAATCTCCACCCCTTGGATCTGGATTCAACTCCGCCCCCTGGATCTTGTGTTCTGCAGTGAGGTGCTACTGGGTTTTCCCATTTACAATGTATGTAGAAGTCTGTAATTTTGATCATAGGTACTCTTCAACTGTGAGTGACGGAATCTAAAACAAAAATCCAGAAAATCACATTGTATGATTTTTAAATAATTAATTTGCATTTTATTGCATGACATAAGTATTTGATCCATCAGAAAAGCAGAACCTAATATTTGGTACAGAAACCTTTGTTTGCAGTTACAGAGGTCATACATTTGTGTGTGTGTGTGTGTGTGTGTGTGTGTGTGTGTGTGTGTGTGTGCCTTTAGAGGCGCCTTTAATTCTGTGGGTGAAATTCCCATGGTGGCGTAGTCGGAAAGTAATATCAAACTGTTTATGTTGTCTGTGTGATTCAACAGATTCAAATGGAGTGGAGAAAGAAAATCACCGGCTGGAGCCTCAGAAATCACAGATCAGCAGAAAACAAGAAGACTGAGAGAAAAATGGAGGACAGAAATGAGACACAAACCAGTCAATCACCAGAGGAAAGAGGACAGACACGTGTTAGATGTCAGAGTATGGAGAGAATAAAGCCATACTGTGAGTGCTGTTATATTCTTATAGTCTTGCTAGATTTACTATTATTGTCTTCACACATACCAGATGTGTGATTTTGTTTAATATGTTTTATAGATTGAGAATATAAAAACAAATACAAAACAATATGGATAGTCTGATATATATTTGTGATTTCTAGTGTCCTGTGATCCAGACGAGCCTGTAAAGTTTGATTCTGATGTCAAAACTGAGGAGAGATTCTCATCAAACCCT
Source organism: Scardinius erythrophthalmus (assembly GCF_964197995.2). Taxonomy (NCBI): domain Eukaryota; kingdom Metazoa; phylum Chordata; class Actinopteri; order Cypriniformes; family Leuciscidae; genus Scardinius; species Scardinius erythrophthalmus. The sequence continues at coordinate 2,985,784 of NC_138237.1, forward strand.
TCATCATGTTCACAAGATCATCTTCATCAGTGACGTCCGGATACCAGAAGACCTGAACATCTTCATCATCATCATCAATCTGTGATGCAGAAAAAACTGCATATTTGTATTTATGACCGCCGATACCAGGGACACCGAAGCACCGGGGAACATGAAATTTGGTGGGCATGTAGCCCCACTAGACTTCTAAGGAAAAATTTCGTTTGGTCCCCGGGGGCCACTCCCCCCCCGCGCTGGGCCCCCCTAAACCCAAAAAAATGCAGTTTTTCCTAAATAACTACCTGAACCGTGGCACCGAGGATGAAGAAATTTTTATGGTATGTTGGTCTACTAGACTTTTACGGAAAAATTTCGTTTGGTCCCCGGGGGCCACTCCCCCCCCGCGCTGGGCCCCCCCAAACCCAAAAAAATGCAGTTTTTCCTAAATAACTACCTGAACCGTGGCACCGAGGATGAAGAAATTTTTATGGTATGTTGGTCTACTAGACTTTTACGGAAAAATTTCGTTTGGTCCCCGGGGGCCAGTCCCCCCCCGCGCTGGGCCCCCCCAAACCCAAAAAAATGCAGTTTTTCCTAAATAACTACCTGAACCGTGGCACCGAGGATGAAGAAATTTTTATGGTATGTTGGCCTACTAGACTTTTACGGAAAAATTTCGTTTGGTCCCCGGGGGCCACTTCCCCCCCCCGCGCTGGGGCCCCCGTAAATTTTCCGTCAACGATACCAGGGACACCGAAACACCGGGGAACATGAAATTTGGTGGGCATGTAGCCCCACTAGACTTCTACGGAAAAATTTCGTTTGGTCCCCGGGGGCCACTCCCCCCCCGCGCTGGGCCCCCCCAAACCCCAAAAAATTCAGTTTTTCCTAAATAACTACCTGAACCGTGGCACAGAGGATGAAGAAATTTTTATGGTATGTTGGTCTACTAGACTTTTACGGAAAAATTCCGTTTGGTCCCTGGGGGCCACTTCCCCCCCCGCGCTGGGCCCCCCCAAACCCAAAAAATGCAGTTTTTCCTAAATAACTACCTGAACCGTGGCACAGAGGATGAAGAAATTTTTATGGTATGTTGGTCTACTAGACTTTTACGGAAAAATTTCGTTTGGTCCCTGGGGGCCACATCCCCCCCCCCCACGCTGGGGCCCCCGTAAATTTTTCGTGAACGATACCAGGGACAATGAAGCACCGGGGAACGTGAAATTTGGTGGGCATGTAGCCCCACTAGACTTCTACGGAAAAATTTCGTTTGGTCCCCGGGGGGGGGACCTCCGTGATGCGGTACATCTAGTTTAACCCTGTTCTTGCTGCTTCACTGACACACTAGTGTTTCCTACCTCTGATAGTGTGCTTAGATAGCAAACACTTGCACATGCTTGTATATATATATATATATAAAGGCCTACCTCATCCAGGTCTTACTCGAACCTGGGCCCGGTTCCCCGATAACGCTCACTCTTAGCGCACTAAGAAGACTTGAAAGATATATCTTACCAAAGTTGTTTATGTTCCTTAGTGTGTTCCCCCGAACCATCCGTTAGGAAGCTGCTTAAGATATTCCTTCTTACGTGTGACGTTACCCGGTGCTGTCCGTGGAGATGCTGCTGAATCTGCCGATATCGACGACTCGAGAATCAATTATTCTCTCGTGCAAGGGCAGCTTATGTGAGAAAGCGCTGTTCTTTATTAAAGAATCACTTCAGAAATAGTTGAAATTACATTTATTAGGACTATTGGATATTATAAAAAATAATCCAAACTATAATAGCATATAACAGCCTAGCCTATATTGTAAAATTGTATCATATATTGCTGCCATAATAACCATTTCAAAATGTTTACGTGCTTTCTTCTCTTTCCCATTTTAGTTCACTGAGGTGGAGCTGTGATGAAATATTGTTCTTGTAAATACTTTCCAGCATTTCAGTAATAAAAGTGTACATCTCGTACGGTGCTCGGCAGTGATCAAAAACAGTGGATTTTGAATCTCTTCTTGTAAACTCAGAGATGTGGATTCAGACGACACTTAACTTGACTTAACTGACAGTAGCCTATGCTTTCACTGGCCTTTAAAAGCGCTTTTTAATTAAATGAATAATATTGTATAATAATATAATTAAAAATCTAACAACAATCAGTGTAATGACAATTTTATTCTTTGCATGAAAACACTTGAATTAGCCTAATTTAATACTGTCTGGGTGTATTAAAACTTCAGAATTATAATCATATAGACCTGCAACAGTGATAAGGTAAAGCTAAGAGCGGTTAAGAACCCAACCTTACGAAAGTGTGACTTACAGAAGATATACTTAGCGTACGAACGTGTCGGGAACCGTCCCATAAGGTTAAGAGAGAGGTTAAGGAATAGGTTAAGAACTACTTAGCGATAAGAACGTTTTGGGAAACCGGGCCCTGGTCCTTGTCTTCCAGGTGCTTTAACAAGGAGGGTAAAGACTAAAGACTCCAGCATTCACGAAAACGAGTTTTACTCACACAGCAAGTATAAGCAGATCTCCTTTAAATAAGAAAGAGAAACACACTGGCCAAACGGCTGGTCCATCACAGAGAAACACATTCATAAACACACTTCATGTGTCTTCAGGAGAACTGTGCACTGGAGAACATCTGTGGGTCGTCTGTGAGTGACTGAAGCCCAGCCGAAATATTCATCCACTAGAAAACATAATCTCTATAAACACACAAACCTAAACATGATATTCACGTCCCTTTGGGCCTTTGAATGACAGTGTGGTTTATTTGATTTGTTTCCTTTTGTTATTTGTGTGTGTGTGTGTGGTTGTTTTGCCACATCACTACAGCACATCATGCAGTAATTCAGAATTCGGCTTCACTACGGATGCCTGGCAGCTACTTTACACTCCTTTTGTATATGTTTCTTTTGATAATAAATATTTTACTTTATATGTTTGGCTTTATTGTGTCTTAATTTTGTTGCTCCCTCCTGAGCCAAGTAACAAAACTGAATTTACCTTTAGATCTCTGGATTTCCAGGGTAATTCACTGCAGCAAACGTGCGTGTCCGAGTTTCTTCATTTGTGATTTGTAGAACAGGATTAGTCATCTGTGCTCCTGCAATGAAGAACTGGTGTGTTTGTGGGAGAGAGAAAAAAATCTTCAAGTTCTCTGTGACTTCAAATGTACTGATACACATGTGTGGCTCTTCTCTACAACTACAAATTCCTACGGTGGCCCAGTAGTGCACAACACAACAAATTTTAAAAAGCAAACATAAGTTCACAACACAACGAAATTAAGCCACAACTCGTCGGAGTCGGCAGTCTTAATATATCAATACCATGATAAGTTTTAATGTGTATGTAGTTGTATTGTATATCAACATAAAATATACTTCAAAATCACCTACATGAATTATAGCTGCGTATTTATAGCCTACTGGCGAATGCTTTGACGCGCTACCACAGCATATCTCTAAGGGAACGTCTGGTAATTCCACCAAGTGGTTAAGAGGCTTATCTTCAGTGATCTGTCTCCAGCATGTTAAGCACTTTCTCTATTGATACTGTATTCTGACGAACTGTACATGAAGCGAACAGCCTTAAAAAATTAATCATCTGTTCTTCTCAGCTGTAAGGTAAATCACATTTTTATTTTGGTAGCAGTTTTCATGAGGTCTTTGAGATAAAATCAATCTGTTCATCTTAAAACACTATTGGTGTTTGGAAAAAGACCTGATCTGTGATATAAAAGGGAGATAGCTCATAAAACTGCTGATAATCATCTGTCTGTTTCTGTAAGCCACACACAGAGAAACTCTCTTTCCTGCACTCAATGAAGAGGATTCCCTCAGTGTTTGTCATTTGAAGGTGATGTGAATCAGCTGCTCCTTGTTCTTGTTATGATTGTGTGACAAGGTTTTTTTGGACTGATGATTTTTGAGCTTTTTTGAATTGAAAATAAATGTTCCACAAGGGGATTTTCACAGTGATGCCACAGAAGAAACATTTTTGGTTCCACAAAGAACCTGTCAGTGATTTTTTCTTAGTTTGAAGAACATTTTAATAATCTGAAGAACTTCTTCAACTTTTGTGGAATGGAAAGATGTTAAAGATTTTTCATGCATCATCAATGATAATAAAGAACCTTTATTTTTAAGAGTGTATCTTGTAACATAAATCAAATAAATGTTACATATTTCCACGATTTTATATATAAATACTGTTTATGGAAATCTTTCACAAACCTCCTGAAGCCAGTGCAGATATATTTAGTTTTATTTCACCTGTCTTAAAAAGTCTAATAGACCTTTCCTATTGAACTTACTCTGAAGTGCAGCAAGTTTTTCCATAATGAGTCAACTTTAATCATCATAACCAGCTGAAATAGAGGATTAACATCATAGTTTGATAATAGCGACTACTGGACACCAATAGGCTACTAACATTTTCTATATTTCATAATCATTTGTTACAGTTTTTTTCAATCGCTAACAAGCGCTTACCCATACTTCAGATACTTTTTCTAAACTCTTAACACAGACTCACACCTACAAAACACAATTGGCCAAATGGTTAATTGTCTTCTCAAAAACACATTTTGTTAAATATATACTAACTCTTCATTTCAAAACAGAACACATCTTTCTCTGCACACACTAACTTTACCAAAACACTGGAAATCTGACTCAAAATGAAATTATTCTGTCAAAGAATAACACTTGTTTTCACTTCACAAGGTACATGCACTCAATCAAAGTACACCAGGTTTCAAAATACTGGCTATTGTTGACATTACTAAAACTGCATAGACTTTTATGTTTCAGTTTTACAGGTATTTGCATGCAAAACGTGCAATCCACCGTTTTACACTAAATTCTTGGTTGGGAACTGTATGTCCACATGTACAGTACTTTCACATTCATAAGCATTCCAGTAAAAAGCAAATCAGTTTTTATTCCTTTACTGTTTACTACAGGAGGTACAGTAGAAACACGGTTTGATAGAACAGAAAAAGTTTTACAGTATTGCTTACAGTGAACAAAATATCCATGAAACACACAAGAGCATTGAGAACAAAAAAACAACAGCAAAAAAAAAAAGGGGGGGGGGGGGGGACAAAAAACCCCACAAAATTACTGTATCTGATCTCTGCAATCTTCAGGGTTAGGCCACATGTTTTCATCAAGATCACATCTGATATCATCCAAGGCGATGCACCTGGGATAAAACTGCTTGGTATGTCGGATCCACCCTTGGAGCCAGCATCCATGGCTTCAAGGAGGGACATCTGCTCATGTGGCTGATGGTCATAAACCTTCCACCTTCACATTACATTTTGTCCAGGTTGACGCCTTTTGGCCAGATTGAATCCTGCCTCATCTATGTATATGAATTCATGAGGGGCCTGGTTGGCCTCCAATTCCATAACTCTCAAAACAAAGTTTATGTAAATCATGTCATTACTGTATACCATACTGTACTGTAACCTATTACTGTGTAGGTTACTTGCAAAGTGCAAAGCTTATAGAACTGGACATTGAATTGAATATACAGTACACTATACCTGGACATATTGTCGTTGTAGCTCCTTGACTCTCTCACTGATATATTGTTTTTGAACTAATATCATTGTAGAAGCAGAGGTTTTTATAAACTTTCATATTGTGAAATATTAGTACAATTTGAAATAACTGATTTCTGTTTAAAAATATGTATGTCATGTAATAAATTGTGTAAAATGTAATTTATTCCTGTGATGAAAAGCTGAATTTTCAGCATCATTGCTCCAGGAAGATGCATATGGACTCGAAAAGCTTGTTTCTTCATGACATTGTTCAAAAGCAACACATTTTGCTAGCAATCAAAATCACATTTTGCTAAAATCATGAAATTTTCAAAAATGGTAAAAGTTTCATGTAAATGGTAAATAAATAAATGCAGTCCATACTGTATCTAAGGTTTGGAATATTGTTTTTGCTATTATGGGATGTTGTGTGTTAACATTCGTAAATACTACAAAAACAATCCATAATTTTGTTGGGAGGTATAGCTTGTCTGTTAAGAAAATGTAAGCATTATGGAAATGTGTTCACTGACTGCATATTGAGTGAAAAATACAAGAAATGTGTGAATGGTATGGCCACAAAAGACCGATGCTGTGCTAATTGTGTTTAGAGTTTTGAAAATGTGACAACTGGCTGGACAAACGCTTGTTAGCGACTGAAAAAAACTGTAATAAACAAGTATTCATTACTTCAATGAGCTCATTGTTTCTGCTTTAAATTATTACATTGTTCAATATTTCTATTATGTTCAGCACATATTCAGTCTAGAAGCTGCCAGAAGAGACCAAACATGATGTACATGTTAGAAACACACAAATAGCATGTAAAGCAGATCATGTGTGCAGTAATGATAGAGACGTGTGTGTGTGAGAGGCTCCAGATTCACACATTTGAGTCTGAAACGTCTTTTCCGTTTCTGGTAGCGCAGTAATATCAACGAGCAATGAGTCCTCCAACAGAAATCAATGGGATTTTACAAAATGCCACAAAAAAAAAAAAAAAAAACATGACAGAAACTGTATTTCGCTACGCTACTTGTTTTGGAACATCAACGAACACCACTAACCACTCGGTGAATTGCACAGTTTTGAAGACGAACGTTAAGGGTATAGTGGAGGATTTTCTTTTTCCAGGTGGATCATCAAGACTATTGGTCCTCCTAGTTGTCAGTCATTCTGGTGATATGTTTACGTAAGGCCGTTGTAAGTGCTTGTCCCTTAGTTTTCGCTTTCTGCGCATGCGCACTTTCAGGTGTATATGTGTGGTGAGCTACAGTTTCAGCCATTCATTGAAGCTCGCCGTTCTCACCGGGTTTTTTCAAAATGTCTGAGGGTCGCAAGAGAAAAAGTGTCTACGAATTGTATGACAAGAAGAGAAAGGCCTCTGAAGAAAGAAACAAGACCAGAGTGTTTTTGGGAGAATATTTCACACGCTGGCGTGCGCTCATGCACAGGTTGGGGTTCCCACTGATGCCTCAGTCGCCAAGTGTCTACTCGACAGGTAAAGTTTGGCATGCTATTTGGAGAAATCCATTTAAAATCACTGCTAGTAAAAGTTAATGTAAGCTATGATTAGTTCATCCAAAACAAACCAGAAAAGAGACTCAAAGTGCTAAATACCGGAATTATCCTGTAAGCGTGTAGAAGAGATCTCGATATGATCCTCAGACTGTGGAGTTTATCCTCCGTGACACTTTCTCCTCCAGATTCACATCAGACGAGAGTCTCTTTCTGCTTCATATGAGACACATGATGATCCTCATTGAGCTTCAGATCAGATTCTCTGATTTCTCTTCACTGTCTCTGATCCTGTAATATAATCTGATCAGATGAGAGTCTCTTTCTGCTTCATATGAGACACATGATGATCCTCATTGAGCTTCAGATCAGATTCTCTGATTTCTCTTCACTGTCTCTGATCCTGAAACTAAAGGCCTTTGAGTTTCACCTCAAATCTACTTCTGACATCTAGTGGACAAAGATGAAAACTGCAGATCATATTCTGTGTGTTAGGAGGAATAGAAAACACACACTCATACACATTTATTTACAATGCCTTCATTTCTATTTTAAACAAGTGACATTCTCTCAGTTTAATTCACTGAATGAAAAAAGGGGAGTTTTATATGCTATGAATGTGTTGATTTGTTTCCATCTTAGTTTGACATTTTCTAACATCTTCTGTACAGAAATGACATCTTTCAGTAGCTTTTAAATGAGGAAAACATTATAATATCATTATATATGTCATTATAATGAGACTCCCATACGTATAAGGTACGTTCTATGAATGTGTTGGTTTATTTTCAATTTAGATTAAAATTTCTAACATATTCTGTATTGTTAGAAAATTTCAAACTAGACAGTTACGTTGCCCATTGTAAATGTAACCGTTTTAACAAAACGGATAGCTTATCTGATCATTTAAAACGCATGAATGACCAGGTGTAAACATGCCCATTGGAAATCTGTTATTCAAAGTCTAATTTTAAACTGGAAACAAACAAACTTATCTAACCTATCAAACCTATCAAACAGCCTATCTAAGATTCTGCACCAATGTTAGCCATTATGAATATTTAAAATATGTATGCATATATGTTTGTGTATTTATATAAATTGGCGTGGGGTTATGGCACAGTGATAAACTCAAGAAACTTAAAAATGACAAGACAAAAAAGTTGCCGACTCCTGATATAGAGTATAAAAATAATACCAAAATAGGGTTTGGAATGGTGGTAAAAGCTTGAAGGCTTTACAGGCACACACACACACACACACACACACACACACACACACACACACACACACACACACACACACACACACGTTTGCATCATTTACTCCTGCTGTTCTCTGTCTTTATCTGCATTATGTGCATTGTGTGTTTTCCCCATTTAAGATTCTTTGTCTAAATCAAGTGTTTAATTTCTTTGACACATTTACTGTAACAGTAAACTAAAAACTGAATTAATCATGGCAAAAAAAGTCCAGATACAAACACACTATTATAAATAAAAAGCATAAAATGATCAGTTGTGTGTTTGTACTGAACACTTTCTGAACTCATTTTCTCCACGGCTCATTCAGTGCCGGTTACACTCATGACCTTTATTCTCCTGACACACACAAGATCATCTTTTACAGTAAAATAACAGATCTGAGTATAACTTACAGTCTAATCTCACACAGCAGATTATTTAAAGTGTGTGTTCACCCATTAATGAAGTTTCTGTCAGTAATTACTCTCCATCATGTCGTTCCAAACCTGTAAGATATTCGTTCATCTTCGGATCACAAGTGAAGATATTGTTGATGAAATCTGAGAGGTTTCTGATCAGACTATTGTTCAAGTGCTGCAGAAAAGACTGACAGACTAATCAGAGTCAAGCATTAAAATAATAATAAATGTGTAATGTAATGCATTCAGGACTGCAAACATTTCTAAGACATTTATGGGTTAGAAAACAAAGTATGTGTGAGAAAACCTGTTTATCCAGAAGGGCTTTTTGAGAAACGAAACGACCATCCAGCAAAACTCACTGAGACTCACTGTGGATATTTATTTCTGATGTTCAATTATACTCAGAATATAATGGGGTTATTTATAACTAAGAAAGGTTTCAAACTGATATTGTTCAACATTTTAAGGCATCGAATCCCAGCAATGTTTCTTTTCTTTCTTTTTTTTTTTACTTTTTAAAATTTTCTAAAATTTAACATTTTTAACATTATTTCTCTGAAATATAAAATGTTCAACCACCTTCTTACAGAGCCAGAGTCCCTGCAGACACCAGATTAAAACCCCTGGTTTAAGACACAGAAAGTGATTATTTGGACTAGAAGAAAAGACTGTCATGAACTGTGGAATTCTTGGACAAGATCAGACAAGATCTCAAACACCACATTTACACTTCTGCTTTATAGGCATCTAAATGTATGGTTCATAAAATGAAAAGATATTTAACAGTAAATTAAGAGATACAGATGAAAATATACCTGCAAGGAGCAAAGCACAATAAAAGTTATGAAATCCTAGTTATGGAAATCATAAACCCACTTGATATCTTTTGTGCAGCTTGTCTGAAGATCCTGCGAGCTGAATTCAGTGAAGGATGAAGTCAGAAGGACTGATATGAAACTGATAAAAGCAGAACTTTCACAAACACAAACGGCTGCATCTTTCTGGTTAAATAAGTGTGACAACAACACATTACTGTGGTAAATGAATGCCTTCACCAGGGTCAGAGGTTGAGGTTTCATTTGTTGGCCTACACTGAAAAATCCCTTATTCATCACTCATATTCACACAGGTTTGTCTACTGTAATATCTTTAGTGCAGCTCAAACACTATTGCTTTAACTGAGTCATACTCCATATTACAGGCATTCATATTTACTGTGACTTTATAACATACAGATTTTATACAGACTGGAAAAAAGAGTTGTTCTGAAAAGCCATTGATTTTTTGAGTCATTAATTTATCAAAGTTTCATACAAGTATCTCATATTTCATGGCAATATAGTTAATGGTTTATTGACCTGTATCTTCACCCAACAGCTGAAAACATGAACAACTGATGTTGCACAGCCACTCTCATTCACTTTACTTAATAATTGTGTAGATTATTCATATTTATGTGCACATTTGAACTTTTTACAAATACGTCCCGTCTAATTCACAACAATAAACATTAATCTTAAATATATTTTAGCATTTTAAATGAAAATGTTTGTGCAATACTTGAAAGACAATCCACAAGTTTACAGCAGCTTTATTGGCTTATTTCATTTTTGAACATCTGATTCAGGCAATAAAAAGCTGCTCTGATTCTCCTGTTTTCCGTGTTTCTCTCTCAGATCAACAGCTTTAGGTTCAGCCTTTGAGAAGATTTCAGATCATGATAACTGTTAGATCAACAAACAAAACCACAACAAGCAGAAAATCATCTCCTAACATGTTTACTATCTGATGTGCTAAACTGAATATGTAAGGAATAATTGACGACAGGCCGTTGAATTATTAGAAAAATAATGCACACCCGAGGTGGTAATGCGGTCACGAGTGAAACGGCCAAACTGAATCAGTGATCAATCAAATATGTTCAAAATTCAGCAACTAATATTTTTAGGTGGTTCTAGTGTGAAGTAAACCTCAGTCTATATCAGCTGATATCAGTCCGCTTCAGTGTGTGTGTATTACAGTCGGCATCAGATCAGTCACTAATCTGTTCTTCCTATGTGAAGTAGCATATCAGATTAATGAAAGTATTAAACCTTTAGTGCTCGTGTGAACAGCCTTTATACAGTAGTTCTGCTGTGTTTATGTTTGTTCTGAGAATAGACTTGACTTTCTTTTCCTCAAATTCATCAACAACTTATGATATTCTGAATCAACTAGACTAGAAAGTGTGTGTGTGTGAGTTCAGTCTCAGTAACTAGAGATCACACCAGTTTGAGTTATGAAGACTTCAGATGATCATAACTCTGAGTCAGCACATTATCATCTATACACTGTAATCTGAACATTACTGTAAGATAATATACTGTAATCATATTTAATGTGTTCATTGTTTCTGCCATAATGAATATGTGCCGTTAACCACTGTAACTCATGATTGTATTATCTGTGTATTTCTGATGTATGGACGTTACTTTGACACAGTCTCTGATAACAGATCGATCTTAATTGTAATGTAGAAATTCCATTTTCCATGAAGCTGCTTTGAATAAATATGTATTGTGAAAAACTCTATACAAATAAACTTAAAAGTGAAAATAAAAATAAAACTCAGAGTGCCCTTTGCCCCTGTGCTGCAGTCTCGTGTCTCCCTCTACAGGAGATCATCAGAATCACAGCAGAGTTAAAGAAGCTACAGATGAAAATGTGTTTTACAGCAACAAATGAAAACACTTCCAGATTTCAGTTCATCAGGGAATATGAAAATCAACAAGTTGTAATTTGAAGGGAATCATTATTGAAGTCAAACACAAAGATGTCAAATGTGCGTCACTATAAAATATGACTTCTGCTGTTTTGATATTATTCTGAAGGTTTGAATGGTTTGATCAGAATCAAGATCTCTTTAGTTCCAGTGAATTCTGTGACGCTTCCAGCTTTAATATCATAAAGCAGCCTGTGATTATGATGATGAGTTTATGACAGAATCACTTTTATTCTCCGCTTTCTCCATCATGTGCTTCATCTGTCGTTTCACACAGAAGATCTCTCTGTTTCTCTTTCTGATAGAGTTAGAAACAGGGAATAATTGATGTTCTTCCCAGAGACTGTGTTTCTGGATTCTTCTGTTAGCAGAAGCTGATGATGATGTTTCATATCAGGCAAATCTCCATCAGCTCCTGATTCAACAATATGACAAACTCAGATCACTCATACATGCATTACAATCATGAGTCTCAGGATAATGTGTTTTATAAAAGAAACTCATGTACAAACGTGTGTGTGATTCTGTGTAACCTTTATCACCTCTAAACTACAACCTACTGTCCATACACACACACACACACACACACACGCGCACGCGCACACCGATTGCCTTAAAAAAAAAAAAGTGAGATAGAGTGCATTGTGGGGTTTGAAACTGGAAACACACTGTTGTGACATCATCATGCCTGCTTCAACATGTCACTGACATACCAGGCGTGTGACAGATTCCAGATCATGTGACAATAAAGAGTTTACACAAACCAGGCGCTTCCTGATCAGGAACCCTGCTAATGATAACCACATGCAAATGAGACGCGTTCACATGAACGGAATAAATAATCTGGGTTTGCATGTGAGCACACAGGATGGACAGTATTTAAATGCCAAACTAATGACTCTGACCATCAACCTGTGTGTGTGTGTGTGTGTGTGTGTGTGTGTGTGTGTGTGTGTGTGTGTGTGTGTGTGTGTGTGTGTGTGTGTGTGTGTGTCAGTGTGTGTGTGTGTGTGTGTGTGTGTGTGTGTGTGTGTGTGTGTGTGTCAGTGTGTGTGTGTGTGTGTGTGTGTGTGTGTGTGTGTGTGTGTGTGTGTGTGAATCTCTGAGCAGTGTGTGTGTGTGTGTGTGTGTGTGTGTGTGTGTGTGTGTTTCATCACGTGTGACAAAATCATCAAATTTGTGTCATGAACTCTTTCCTTCTCTCATCCTCATAAAGCTGATTATATATTTAAACTAACACTAGTCCTGTATAACAGGTTCCAGATTCCTCTCTTGTGTTTCAGTGTCAAACATCTAGAAAGGTCATTAACAGGTTAAAAACAGAAGCCCTTCTCAGACACACTTTGTCTTATTTAAACACACTTTCACAGACAATATAAAGACTGAATGATGTTTATTCACATAAATATCTCAAAGATTGCATAAGTTTGTATTCACAGCTGATCTTTAATTTAGTTTAAAATACATTCAATTGTGTGTGGTTTTTTTTTTTTTTTTTTACATTTTGTTAATCTATACATAGAGGCCTAAAGCAAGACAGTTTCATCTCATCAAGTGTGTTACTTTTGTGGGTCATAAATAATGTTCCATTGTTATTAACTGAAAGTGTAAATGAAAGATCACTTTTAAATCTTTTTGAATCTTGCATGTTGATCTACAGGTTATTTTCAGATTATTATCAGATCTACACGCTGGAAGGTGAGTTTACAAGGTGTTGGGTGTGGTTTTCAGTAATGTACTGATCAACCCAACAGCCAAAGCCGTCCACACTGAGTTTACACAACCTGTACATGTGACATGCCTGATAAAAGTGCTTTAAACAATCAGATGACAGTTCATAAATAGTCAAGTAATGATTGACTGCATTTCCCAAAACAAACGAAAGCTGCATGTGTTTCTTGGCGGAGGAATAGGTTATAATGTTATATTTTTGTTGCTGGTGTTTTTTTATGAATAAAATAAATATTAAAATTAATATTTTTATGGAGTAACTGTTTTATAAAAGCAATATCGCGCCTAATGCCCCTTAGCTGTTCTTCACAGTAAATCACAGCTTCACGAAGCTTATTGCTTTATTTAGTCACAGGTTCAGCTGATCTCTCTCATTAATGACACTGATCTATTAAATCTGAAGCTCAAAGTGAAACCAAACTATATTATTTAACCACTCTTTGTCATTTGTAAGTTTGTTTTCTAAGTTTGTTGTCTTCCGTACAGAAATAATTATTATCATAGAAATATCATCTTTCAGTTGCTTTTTATAAAGACAGAAGTAATAATAATAATAATAATAATACATTTTATTTAAAGGCGCCTTTCTCGGCACTCAAGGACACCGTACAAAGATACATAATACAATTAAAAACAGTAAAAGTATAAATAAATAAAGAATAGAAGAACAAGTCAAACTTGATTATTACTTGCTTGTTAATTGTATTCATTTATAAATATGAAAATTTAACTAAATATGTAAACTGTCCAGATGAAATATACTGAAATATATATATATATATATAAAAATACATAAATCTTAAATAAACAAAGATGCATAAAATGTGCAATAGAAATGCAGAATTTTGCAGTGTTAAATAAATGAGCAGAGTAAAATATTGAGTGAAACGATCCTGTGTGTGATGAAGATGAAGATAATCAAATGTTCATGGTGTGAAACTGTTGTCAGTGAAGTTTATCAGCAACATCAGGAGAATCTGAGAAATACACTGTTCATGAGTCTATAATCTGATGATGATGATGATGAAGATAAACATGATGAAGGGTTTGATGAGAATCTCTCCTCAGTTTTGACATCAGAATCAAACTTTACAGGCTCGTCTGGATCACAGGAGACTAGAAATCACAAATATATATCAGATTATCCTCATATATATGGATTAATCCTAACCTAACCCTCGATTTAAAACAGACTAAAATATGATGAAGAATTAAAGTTCAATAATGATCAAACACTCACAGAATGGCTTTATTCTCTTCATACTGTCACATCTATCAAGTGTCTGTCCTCTTTCCTCTGGTGATTCACTGGTGTGTGTCTCATTTCTGTCCTCCATTTTTCTCTCAGTCTTCTTGTTTTCTGCTGATCTGTGATTTCTGCTGATTTTCTTTCTCCTCTTCATTTGAATCTGTTCAATCACACAGACAGAGTTTCATTAAAGCGATATAACATCATATCACGAGACATCAGATCAACTCCTGATCAACATCTGCATGAGCTCAGTGTTATTACAGCATCTCAGATTAACTCTACAATATTCACAATAATCAATGATGACAAATGACAAATATAGAAATGTGAGTTTATGTGTGAGTCCTGATCATAAACATCTTTCTCTTCTCACCTCATGTTTGATCATATTTGATTCATCAGAACGACACTTTACAGCTCCGACTGGATCAACAGAGACTGTAAATGAAGAAAACAACCCGTTATCATCATAATTATAATACAGAGACTGAACTGATGATATAGACTCAGATCATCTAACAGAGAACATGCACTTAAAATACAGAATTTAAAACATTTGTGATAAAATAGCAAATAATCCAGTCATCATATGAAGATAAAGCTCCTCAGTAAAGATGAGAAATGAAATATGAAACATGTTTCTCGCCTGTGAGAAGAAGAGAGATGTAGAATAATCCAGAGTTTATTAAATCACACTGAATATATAAAGATAAAGTCCTTCTTCTGTAGTTTGTGATGGTCCAGATATATTCCTGTCATGCATTCATTTCTCTTGTGTTCAGATTCTGCACAAATCTGTTAGAAAAAAAATACAGAGATATAATATATAAGTGTAATTTCACATTTGTTAGTGATTTTTTTTAAATACATATTTATCTTTCAGTTTCACTACAATAATTTGTACACTAACATCTCTGTTCATAATTAATATGTAAAAATACTCTTACAAAATGGTTAAAGATGAAAGTGTTTAATTACCTTGTGATGATCTGGACAGAGAGAAGCTCCAGTGTTACTGAGAGTCTGAGGAGCAGAACTGACTTTACACACTTACAAACGACACACGCCACTCGCCACTCCCATTGAACCTGAGATTGGAGCTGATTGGATGCCACTCGTCCTCCCTTCTTCATCTTAACCTCATAACCTCTCTCTGACATGTGAGACGGAGAATCCCTCTGACCAGTCTGACAGGTATAGCTAAACCCAGACACTAAGAAAGTTTATTTGTACACATTGAGAAACCTGTACAAAGGTTGTGACTTTGTTAAAAGTTGTTGAAAGTTGTTAGGCGAGAAAGGCCACTAAGCTCTACACTAAGAATATCATTCCGCCTCTATTTATGAATGTGCATGTGAGTTCACACACTGGTTTTGTTCTCTGTGTTGTTTTGCACATTTCTCTATAAATGCTTGTTTCACACATCAGTAGATTAACAGATTCCCAGTGTAGAGATGGTAAACTGGTGTTATATGATGATATGGTCTTGATCTGGTAATAACTCTCGCTGCTGTATTTTGCACTATAACTGTAGTTTGTTGATTGATAATGATCAGGATAATCTAGTAATGCATTACAGTAATCCAGTCATGAACGCTTTATGAGCTTTTCTGCATCAGAAACATGTTCTGTATTTTGGTGTTTCTGAGGTGAATAACGCTGAAGGATCAGCCAGATCTTTAACTGGACATGATGAAGAAACACACACTGATGCAGATTGTTTACAAGAGATTCTGTGGACAGGATTATGGACAATCAATAATATCATGTTATTTATGATTATCAGCATTTATTATAAGAACATTACTGGTCATCCACATCTTCACACTCTGGCAACTTGGATAATATACTAATGTAATTTCATCTGTTTATAACAATATGTCCTGATTATTAATAAGCATAAGAGTGGAAACTAATATCATGTTTTGTAATAATTTTACAGACCCACATTTGACACACAATAACACTTTACATTCAAACACAAGCTCTTCTTTCTGCTCAATCTTTATCAGCAGTAAATATTTACACATCATAGTAAAGTTGTAAGATGTACTGTATTATTCAGTTTTCATGAATCTTTTATTATTTAGTCAGATTTGTGTCATCAGCTCTTCTTCTGCTCTAAAATCATTTTACTCATTCTTATCCTCATGAAGTTGATCATGTAGAGAATAACACTGGATCATCTGAGTCACATTCAGACACCCTCTTTACATCTCCTCTCTCAATTACAGGTCCATTCAATCTCTCTTGAATAATGAAATGCCTCGGGTAAGACACACACAACATTGTATGAACATCAGAACGAACGGGGGAATTAAGGATGTTTAAGTAACTGTGCTTGAGGCATTATTGTTGAGTTCAGAAACTCTTGATCTACTGGGATTTCCACAAACAGCATCTCTAGAGTTTACAGAGTAAAAGTGTGTTACTGTAACTGTGTGTTATTGTATGTTCTGTATTATATGAGGTATTATTTCTATATGTTGACCAATTGGCCTGTGTTTCAGTGACCGACACAGAAACGCCTGATGTAATGATGAATTAATGATGACATTAAATGACAGAAATATAATTTGTACATACAGTTGAATATTTGATATATAATATATATCTATTTGAATATTAATATAATAGTTAAATTTAAATCTGATTAGAGGGAACAGGATTTGATGTTGTTTGTGTGACTGTATGTAATTGCTTTTTTTTATTATTAATTATGCTAATTAACTACTAATACTCTAATGACTGCTAGTTGACATGTAGATGCAAAGTTACTTATAGTTAGTATAATGTGTATGGGCAATACAAATGAAGTGTTACTCAGTAGAGTTTGGTTTGTTCCTGTCAGTTGCAGCGACACACCTTTGTATGTTCTCCAGTTTCATATCATTCAGTCGTGACCTATATGGTTTAGTTGTGGCCTAAGAGTGAGAGAGTCTGACTCATAACCCGAGTAAGCACAAACTCAGAGTGTGACACATTGTAATCTGACAAACACTCTGCCAAACATCCCCTGTGTGCATGTGTTCTGCTGTTCCACTGTCCACAAAAGAAGAATCTTAAGAATCTTCAATACATCTGATCTAACTATTATCATCTGAAAAATATTGCAAGAATTAGATGCTTTGTTTCCAGACAAGACTTAGAGAAACTTGTGCATGCTTTCATCACCAGCAGGGTGGATTACTGTAATGGACTCCTCACTGGCCTTCCCAAAAAGACCATAAGACAGTTGCAGCTCATACAGAACACTGAGCAGAACCAGAACATATGATCACATCACACCAGTCCTCAGGTCTTTACACTGGCTCCCAGTTAGATTTAGGATTGATTTTAAAGTATTATTACTGGTATATAAATCATTCAATGGCCCAGGATCTCAATATATTGCAGATATACTCACCGAATATAAACCCAACAGATCACTCAGATCACTAGGATCATATCAGCTAGAAACACCAAGGGTTCACTCTAAGCATGGCGAGTCTGCTTTTAGCTATTATGCTGGAACAGCTTCCAGAGGAGATC
The DNA here is from genome assembly GCF_964197995.2 of Scardinius erythrophthalmus. Taxonomy (NCBI): domain Eukaryota; kingdom Metazoa; phylum Chordata; class Actinopteri; order Cypriniformes; family Leuciscidae; genus Scardinius; species Scardinius erythrophthalmus. The sequence continues at coordinate 3,003,787 of NC_138237.1, forward strand.
AGATGTGCTCCTACAGTCACTTTCAAATCCAGACTCAAAACACTTCTGTTTAGCTGTGCATTTACTGAATGAGCACTGTGCCAATGTTCGTCCGACTATCTGTACTGTACTGTATTTTATTTTTTATTCTTCTTAACTGTTTTAATTATTCTTATTTCTTGTTATTATTTTTAATTTCTTCTATGTAAAGCACTTTGAATTGCCATTGTGTATGAAATGTGCTATATAAATAAACTTGCCTTGCCTCTGTTATGCTTCCCTGAAGAGATAAAATCACACAGGTTTTGAACATGAGGGCGAGTATGAGGACAGAATGATCATTTATGTGTCAAATATCCCTTTACAAACAAAGAGAAAGACAACTGTTTATATTTATTTATTTCAATACTTTCAAGCACTAGAGCCTGATTTCAGTTCAGTTACTGCCAACACCATATCAGAGATTACAGAATAATATAGAGGAGAGGTTTTATGTGATTTCTCTCAAAATTTAAAATACAGTATCATATTTTTTGTGATATCTGTTGGGTAACTAGTGAACACAAAACACACTAAAACACTTTTTTACAGTGAAATATAAAATGTATATTCGGACAAAATGATTGTTTTATATTTTTAAGGTTAAAGTTCAGGTTTACTTGATTGTCCCAGAGGGAAATTTGTCTTGGGCTCAAAATACTCTCATACTGTAAATACAATCATAAATCATTACAACACCACATTAAAAATTGCACAGTAGAAAACAAAAATAAATATATCTCCATCTCATACACACACCATAACTCATAAAATACATAAATCATGTTTCCTTTTTGCTGTTTTGTTTAGTAATTGTTTTTCTGTTTAAACTTCACTGAAAAGCCATTAAATAGCCCGTAAAATACATACTGTATTAAATACAAATATGTTGAGAAAGATGTTTTTTAGATATCATTCCATCATCAATATAAATAAACATGAGGCTCATAGTGTGACAACATGCCCCACACAGGGGTTAAAGTTATCCGTACCTCTGCCCTTAACTTAGCTCAGGAACAGCTGCTAAATCAGAGACTCAGGCTTTATATCTTCAGCTTCACCTCTGGCTCCCTCTACTGTTACTGTAAAGAGCTTCGCACAGCAGTGACTAAACTCTCATGGCATTATAAATAGTGTATAATTCGTCTCAAATCTATGCACTGGTTAAACCTCATTCTATATATTGTTTTGGTCAAAATTTTAATTTATTTTATTGTCATATTTATTTTATTTTATTTATTTTTATTTAGTCTCATGGTTTTGGGCGGATCTTGGGCTTTGTTGTAAATAGTTATACACATAAAATGTTTAATAAATAAAGAATCACAATAATAATAATAATAATAAATAAAGAGGTTAAAGTTTTTCCCCCTCGACAATAATTGAAAATGTTCAATACATATTTGTAGTCAAGACTGTAATATTTGAGTGTGTGCATAAACTGACTTCATTGGGATATTCACTGCAGTAAAAGAGCCCTAGTCTTCAGGATATGGAAAATAGTGAGATTAAGCATTATGAAATATGAAATATACTTTATTGTCCCTGATAGGGAAATGTGTAATGGACTCGATAGCCAGCATTTGGACAGATCCTGATACATTAAAAATTACACAGAATATTCATATATGTGATAATCATTTTCATAGTTCAGATATAGGCTACAGTATCTGTGATTTATATTTTACAGAAAGATTCCCATAAGTGGACAAGCCATATCTAATAACCCTTTCTAGAGGAGAGCGGCACAACCAAACGCTTTTAGACTTTCTCAGTTTGTGTAAATCTACTTAGAGTATTTATTTTCCCCACATTAATTTCACACATGTCTAGTACAATTATGTGGTGTTGTTTAATTAATACAGTATAGGCTACTTTAATCTTGATATAGCCTGAAAGACTGGAAGTGAAATATGACAACACGGTTCATAGACCAGATTAAATGCTATATGATCTAATAAAAAATAATAAAAAATACAAGACAAACTAAACTATTTTATCAATAAAATACAATTATTAACTTTTTCATATAAAATAATGGCATTTTTTAATAATTAAAAATAAAGTAATTTTTGAGTTGAATGAACACACCGGAAAACACAGATACAGCAGTTCAGAACACAATAATACCTGCACAACTGGGGTTTACACCCGGCTAGTGTCTTCTGCTAGTTAGCGGAGCTTTAAAGAACTAGCTCAACTGTTAAATAACATATCAGAGATTAAAATAATATCAGATTTGTCTAATTTAAAATAAACACCAAAAATAGAGATGAAAAATTAAAATAAGTAAGAAATTTACTTTAGCTATGGTTAAATGTTCAGTGATCTTCCAAAGATTTCTGAATTGTTTTCTCTAAATAGTGTTGAAATGGCATCTAGTAAGTACACTAGGTTTGGTCATGCTAGCATGTCACAGCACGCAAGGAAGAGTCAATGAATTCATCAACCGTGACACCTCTTTGGGGACAAACAGGTTTGAGCAGAGAGTTTGATGCTTCCCAATCACATCCAGAAGGTTGTAGACCTTCATCCCATTTCTAATTTGCTGAAGCATGGGAGTCAGACGCATCGTAGCATGCAGAACAATGGCTCTATTGAGAACAGGGAACAAAGTTTTGAGGAAGACTAAATAAAGGGAAATATGCTATTTTTCACACAATTAAATTAAGACTAAGACAAGGCTGTACAAATTTATACTTTAAGTTCAAATGCTGCATTTCTAAAATAATACTATGCTGTTAAAGTGGCTACTGGTGCTGTGTGCATCAAAATGAATTACCGTATATAAAAATTGTTTCTCTGGAAAATAAGTACGGACCTTATGATACTGTCCTTTTGGTCCAACTTAAGCAAACCCGTGTAACCACAACTCACGATTTCATCTGTGAACTGTGTCAGATCAGTTGCTGCCTCCACCTAAAATTACAACAAACGCATTAACAGTATAGCAATGAAATACTGTACATTAAGAAAAGCCTTTAATGGTTTTGCACGGCTGTTCATAGCAGATGTACTCACCCTTTCTATGAGTAAAGCATATTCAAGATCATCCACATCATCTTTGGTCAGCTGCAGAGCATCAAAGTCCCCTGTTGTAAGAAGCATGGTGCTGGGCCACCCTGAGCTAGGCTGACAGAAAACACTTCTCCTGCAGTTCTGCATGTCATCAACAAGCAGTGCAGACATTGTAATTGCAACTTTGTACTTTTACTTGCATAAACTGCATAATGTAGGACAACTATAAAATGCAAACCTGTAGAAACCATTTTCTAGGTCACAAATCGAGTAGACAGGACTCTTCCCTTCTTGCCACTGCCCTCAAACAGTCGCCTCTCAATGCCATGCATCATTTCTAAATACAATAATTAATGACAGAAAACACAGTTCAGTAAATAAAAAATACTGCACCTATGAACCTGATTTCAGTAGTGTTTGGTGCCAGAGATTGTCCTAAATATACATTACCAGTCAAAAATTATTTCCTTAATGCTCCAGTGTCGATTCCAGCTTCGCCAATGAAAGTCACATTGAGTTTGTTGACGGGTGAGCCCTTCTTCTGTCTCTGCCACTGAATTAGGCCTCTTTGGAAAAGGTTGTCCCGGGTGATGCAGATCTTAAAATCTTTGCTTGCATCTACTTGGCTTGCAAGCCACTGGAGTACATCATCGTCACTATTAAAAAGGAGCAAAAAAAAATTACTTAACTTTGAATTTAATGACATCTTAAGTAAACAAATGACTGATGAAAAAAACAAAAAAAACACCTAGACATGTCGGCCATAGATAAGCTTCCCTCGCGTAGCACACAGCTGTCTAGTTCAACGTGTCCTGTAGACTGAAAAGGGTCAACAAAAACACATTGATATATTTTACTGGTAAATTGAAAGTTTTAATGTTTATGTTTCAGCACACCTGAAAAACAATGGTAAAAAAGCATTCTACTGATGTTATTTTGGACATATCTGTAAACCTAGATGCCCATTGAGTAACCTTGCCATTACACTCTTGTGCTATCACAGCGTTTCTTGTGCATTATGAAGGATAAGACAAAACAAAGATGCAAATTATATTTAAATTAATCCCAAATTACTGATATAGTACATTGTAGATTATTATATTACATTACAAGGAGACACAGCTTTAACACAGACAATATGTTGTGAAATAAAATGTATATAATAAAATGATAGAATGGCAAACCTTTCACCATAAGCACATTCGCTACCCTAGGAGTTACTGTGTAACGTTACTACTTGTGTTGAAGCCGAACTAGCAGCTCAAAGAGGGGAGGCTCTCTGGTGTGTGTGTGTGTGTGTGTGTGTGTTCCAGTAAAGTGACGTAGGCCTACTTCTTCCGTATGCCGACATGCAAATTATATGCAAATTACGCTCTACTTACGCCTGCCCTCAGACCCCTCCGACCCCTCCCCTCAGACCCCTCCCCTCTCCACGGCAAAACAGTGACAGAAAGTTGAAACTGAAATCAGTGACAGTGAAAAAACAAGTGATAAAAACTCAGTGAGTGTTTTAGCGCAATTTTCTGACGTCATGGGATCACAACACTAAGAGATAGTAAATCTTTTCCTGGAATTTATTTTTTATTTTTTATTTTTTATTTTTTTTGTGCGTTCCCGAGATTAGACCTTCCTTAACATAATGCCGAAAACCCGAAGTCTCTAGGTGGTCTGGTTGAGGAGGAGATAGAAGTGCAAGATTGGTGCGCACAGACAGAACAGAAATCATGAGTTAACAATCGCAATTTTGTCCGGTGGAAAATTGCGCTAAAAACTGACATTGTAAAAAGAATCTGTCACTGAAAAAGAGTGACATGAAGAAAAAATCTGAAGATTGTCATTGAAAAATACACATAAATCCCAATAAAATTAAAGAATAAGATTGTAAAGATTTTAATTATTTTCTTTTTTCAGTGCCAATTTTTCAGTGCCAATGCCAATACAACTGGTTTCAATGCAAATGTTTCAATGCCAATGTTTCCTTTTTCAGTTCTGCTTTTGTTTTCAATGCCAATTTTAATCTTTGATGCCAAATTTTAAAGTCACCGTTCTGGCTCCATAGTTCTCCGGCTACTCTCGAATCACTCTCGCGGTACTTTGATGGCATACGTCACAGTCACGTGGTGTCGGCGCTGGATCAAGTCGGACAAAATTTCTAACCGGCATGCACTGCTTCAAGTCAGCCACCGATCGGTCAGCGCAGAGCTGCATGAAGTCCAACAAGCCTATTATTTTTTTAAAGGCGGCCGAGACTAGAGATCGGTGGTGGACAGCAAATTCACATTTAAATTGTAAGTATTATGTTTTCATTTACTCAAATAGCTAGCGAAACCAGAGTTAAAGTTTATTATAAACTTCATCTTAACTCCTTCGTCACCATTGCGTAGCTTCATTTGTCAGGTAGTTTTAGGCAAAACTTGAGGTAATAACGTTATTAGTTTAACGACCTATTTGATTTGCACTAGTCTATCTCACTTGTGTAAGAAATATCACTCACCCTATAAAGCCTAAAACAATAAGAAAAGCAGTAGATAAGGCAATGGGGTTTCACTTTTATGTGTTTTTGTAGTGCTGTCATGTAAGCTGTGTGTTTTTAACCAAATTTCAGTATACAGAAATATTAAGTATATTTTGCATGTCTTGATGTGTCATATTTTGCAGTGTTTACAATGCACTTAAGATTGCACCCCTGTGTTACAGTTTTTTACAATCGCTATGACAGATTTTTCAATACATTTAACAAGTTTCCTAAACTCTTAACGCACCAACACACCTAAAACACACAATTGGCAAAATGGTTAATTTCATGCTCAAAATCACACATTGTAAATTAAACTCCAAAACTAATTTTCAAAATACAATAATACACTAACACAATACACTATGTCTACCAAAACACTGCAAACATGTTTCAAAATCAAATAATTATTCAAAACACTAACACATGTTGTCTTCCAACAGGAACATTTAGTCAATCATAACACAATGACAAAAAAACACTAACATCAGCTGAAATTACAGATACTGCATTATTTTATATGTGTCAGGTCTGCCCTTATACAACAGACAGTATACTGTATTGATCATAGATTGTGTTTTGCACTGCAGTTTCTTTTTAAGTCTCTCTACATTTTTGTTTTGTTTGTAATGTAAATGCATGCATTTTTTTTTTTTTTTGCAGCAGAAATTCAATACAACAAAATAAATGACCCTTCTTAGAGTAGCTTTATAGAATGTATGGTTTATGAAAAAAGAAGACAGAGACAGAATTGCTGCAGTAACGGCTTTATTTGCAACAGGACATTTCTGCAAGATAACAAAAATATGCAATATAGCTGCCATTTACAGTATTACTGTATGTGAAAATACAAAATATACAAACAGAAAAAGCCATCTTCTAATCTGCCCGGTCTTCTGCATTTGTCCACGTTCTCATCCACATCACACCTGACATCTTCCCTGGCAAGGCATCTTGGGAAGAATCTTTTGGCTTGCCTTACTGTATCCTGGTAGTGTTCAGCTGTGATGTCTTGGTATACAGCATCTTTTGCATACAGGAGGGACATTTGGTCCTGTGGACTATGGCAGGGGCGTGTCTAGAAGGGGGGCACGGGGTGGCACCGGCCCCCCCTGGAATATGATTGGCCCCCCCTGGTGCCCCCCTAACATCATTGGGCTAGATTTACTGTCAACATGACAATGTCCAACGCCATTGGATCAGAGCGCTGTCAATCACTGCTTGATTTGCGATTCGCAAAGCAGAATCTCTGGTCTGCGTTTTTTTAAACAGGAGTCAGGAGAGAGACACCTCGATACGTCACTGTTTATGGTATACACACTCAATTGCAGTATATATATTGTAAATTTCGTTGACGAAAAATGTTCGTCATTATTTTCGTCAACGACATTTTTTCACAGACTAACACGTTCGATAACTATATAAAAAACAGTTTTAAATGACGACAACTATGAATTATGAACAACGAATAAAAAATAGACGAAAATGTTAGGGAGGGACGAGAGATCCAGTCAGAACTGATTTGCGTTTGTGGTAGATGCGAACATTTGAATTGTAACGTGCTGATCTACCCAGCGGCACACGAGTTGGAATGCGCTTGCTGCATGTCTCACAAATCGTTCAAAAATGTAAACGTCTGGGAGAAAGAGAAGGGCAGACATATGGACAGATCTGAATAAGAGTGACGACGCGAAAGAGAGCTTCGGTATGTTTTTCTGTGCGAACACACACACACACACACACACACACACACGCGCGCGCGACCCGAAGAGTGCAGCCCTGCGCGCTGCGCGCAATGGACTGAATTGAACTCTCTTTCGCGTCTGAATGGACAAATACACACAACATGTTGTCTAAATGTCCGTTTTTGAGAGTATTCACGTAAAACACAGTCGGTTATGTCTTTACAGAACGTACAGTTGTGAGAATATCGGATGTGCATTAGCAGTGCAATTGGATCTGCACACTCGGTCTTAAAGTGACAGTGCGTAATAAACCTAATGCCTTCTGTACACTTAATATTGTTCAAACAACAAAATAAAAAGAGAAAAGCATTCACTGCTCTTTAATAATAGCTTTAATAAAATTTAATTCATACAAATAAATATATCTGCTTGAAAGAATAAACAATGATGTATGCAAGTAAAGACTGCATAATAATTCATTGAAAAATAAAAAGACTGTTCTACTTTAGAAGTTTTTCCAGTTGAATTTTCTGATTTCCCATGGGCCCCCCCTTACTGGTTCTTGGTCCCCCCTGTGCCCCCCCATTTATAAAATCCTGGAATCGCCCCTGGACTATGGTCAAAAATCTTTCATCTCCAGGCTGAGAAAACTCCTCAATGGAGTTGAGGAAAGGGAAGTAAGGGGCAAGGAAAATGGACATCATCCTCTGATGGGCGTCAAACCTGGCTGTGGCTAGACGGGAATGGTGGAATGCCACATTGTCCCATATTTGCATAACTTCAGTCAGCTGTTTCTCACTAGCAATGGAATAATGTGAAAATACAAAATATACGAACAGAAAAAGCACCAGAAGAATGAAAAAAGAGTCATCTTCTAATTATTTGCATAATTCAATCAGCTGTTTCTCAGTAAGAATATAATAAAATACAGGGGATATATTTGTGTTTCAGTTCACAATATAAGCAGCTGTTTACCTTGACTTTAGCCTGTAAGGTTAGGTTTAGAACATGATGTTGTCTGTTCTGACATACAGGGTTAAAGTACTGGTTAATTTGGCAGTAAAAATCCATTGTTTTGGTCTTGTTTGAGCTTGTGTGTAAAAGAAGTTCAAGCATTTTCAATTTGTGTTAATTGTATGCATTTTGTGTTAAAGCGACAAGAAATGTGTTAATAGTATAGCTTTCACAGACGGATGTAGTGCTAACTGTGTTAAGAGTTTTGGAAAATTGTTAAATGTATTGAAAAATCTGTCATAGCAATCGTGAAAAACTGTAAGTAGCCTACCCTTTTCTGCTTTTTTAGAACAATTCAGGAAAAAATGAGTCTGGGGAACGTAACTCCCATACAGGCACAAAATTATATATAGAGAGACTTGGCCCTGGTTTGTCCTCATGGATGAGGTGTTGGGACAGAGGCATTGCACCACCCCCCCTGTCGTCATGCCTCAATCCCTGAGGACAGACCATGGCCGAGTTCAGCAGTGTGTGACAAGAAGAGGAGGAGCCAGAGCCAGCACCAGCACCAGCACGAGTACCTGCACCAGCATCAGCACCAGCTCCACGAAGAAGGCGAGACAGAGAGGACGAGTTTTTGGACTTGATTAGAGAAGACGGGACTGCAGAGGCGAGGAGAGCACAGGAGAGGATGGCCAGGCTGTTTTCTCTTCTTGAAAGAATGATTGAGAAAAAAACAGAGTGACATATATATATTCTTGTTTAAGTTTTTTTCACTTATATTTTTTAAAAAGAAAAAAAATCTGAACATTTATTTATTTTTATGCAACTTTAAATGTGTAAATAAACATTGTTTATTGAAAAAAAAATTATTTTGAAAAAAACATCTCTGGACATTGTTTATTTTTGTAATGACAGTCATAATTTCTACATGAAACAAATTCTTCTATACCTTTTTTCCCCCAACTATTTACAACATACGTTAAACATCTCAAAATCAACATAAACATTTAAATTTACAGTACATAAAATAAGAAAAAATGATGTAGACTTTTGTTGAGCTGAGTGGGAGACCCTGGTGTGCTGCTGGACCGGGATGGGCTCCACAATAGAGACCCTGGTAAGGCCTCTGCTGGTGGGACATCATCTGGGACGGTCTCCAGAGTGTTTGACTGCATGTTTCCACTATCCACTAAGTTGTCTACCAACAGGTTTGCAGGGCTGACTTTATTACACTAAAGTACTTTTAATAACCACTAATACCGCATTGGGGAAAAACTAGTCATATATTTCAAACCTTAGTTAAGCAAAATTATCTTGCATACTCTAATATACTTAAGGTATCAAGAGTAAAAGTAAAGGAAATCTGCAGGGAAAAAACCTTGTCAGGGTTTTTATGATGTTTTGCATTTCTATTACTGCATATGTTGCATTTTACTTCTGAAAATGTTCAAGGTTGATACATTTAAACTATATACTTTTGTGTAGTTTAATGTAAAATGCATCATATTGTAAAATAACATAATTTTGTAGTGTTGCTGTCCTGTGTGGGGAAATCACTTCGAGTATTAACGAAGTATGTAGTTCCTTACATACCACCACTGGTATGGACAGCTGCCGATGACGAGCGGGAGTAACATTCGCACTGGACTTTTTATATTCAACTGGGTTTTATATTCAAATAGGGATGAAAACCTGTGTAAATATATTTACCATGGTCCATTGAAATATATTCTGAAATATAACAAAAATATATGAAATATAAGTATGAAATATATTTATTGGGCCAATTTCAAATATTTGCATATATTCCAAAATATATCCTGAAAATATATTTCTTTTGTGTATGGGCAATTCTGGCTCCATAGCTGTTTACTCAATTATATAAAATGAATGGTCAGGATGGCAGCATACTCTCGCACCGTTGCTTGGCGCCAGGAGCGGTAATCGGGAACACCTGGCTGCACAATTAGGAAATCATACGGAGGCTACATGGAGCGTCCTTCGGAGGACGCAGCCTTCACATTGGGACACAGCTAGAGAATCTGATCTGAAGCTCAATGAGGATCATCATGTGTCTCATATGAAGCAGAAAGAGACTCTCATCTGATCAGATTATATTACAGGATCAGTCGCATAATCACATTCATCACATTCATCAGAGAGATCATTACATTTCACAATATAAACTGATTCCACGTTGCAGCAACGGCTGAAAGTCAGTGTAAAACAATAACGACAGTTTTATAGTTATATAGTTATACTATATAGTATACTGTATGTATAGTTACACTGTAATGTCAAATATGGACTCATATTCATATTAATATTCTGATGCAATAAGACGCACCAGATCTATAATGCTCAATAGAGGAATAATAATGAAATAGGTGTAGAAATAGAAATGAATCATCTGATGAATCTTTTGTTCAGAAACAGATTCACATCAGACGAAACGAAACACTAAAGATGCTCCGATCAGGGTCTTCAGTCAAAACCATCAGTGTTTCTCGATCAGCTGATACTGAGAGCTGAGACGGGGGGTGTGTGTGTGTGTGTGTGAGAGAGAGGAGTGTTTGTGAGACACTGTTGAATTACTGTCCTTCGGATGAGACGTAAAACCGAGGTCCTGACTCTCTGTGGTCATTAAAAATCCCATGGCATTTCTCGTAAAGAGTAGGGGTGTAACCCCGGTGTCCTGGCCACATTCCACACATTGGCCCTTACCAATCATGGCCTCCTAATAATCCCCTTACATTGAATTGGCTCTATCACTCTCTCTCCTCTCTCCACCTATAGCTGGTGTGTGGTGAGCGCACTGGTGCCGTTGTACTGTGGCTGCCGTCGCATCATCCCAGTGGATGCTGCACACTGGTGGTGGTTGAGGAGAGACCCCTGATATGATTGTAAAGCGCTTTGGGTGTACAGTAGTACATATGAAAGCGCTATATAAATGCCTCATTCTATTCATTCTATTCTACTGTGGTGTTTTGATAGGTTGTTTAAAAAGGAAATCAAGATTCTTCCTGTTAAATTTGTGTATTTCATAGAGAAATGTGTGTTGTAGTTTGCAAAAAGTGTTTTATGAAATTGAAAACTGAGTCGACGGCCTAGAATTACTGTATGGTTTTGCAGATTTGGTGTGTTTCTGGTGTTTTGAGTGTCAGGTTTCAGAAACTGTGTGACGAGTGAGGATTCTGTGTGTGAGCAGTTGAAAAAAACTGAAAATGTGCCTTAGAAAAAATAAATAAATACTGGTGTGCATTTAGAGACAAAACAATGACCGACATATTTTAAGATATGCTTTCAGTTAAAACAACTCAAACATGCATAGTAAATAGTCTGAGGCTTGCGTTTGTGAAACTGGGCAAACATATAAGGACTGAAGAGTTTAAACCATAGGATAACCTCACTACCGAACTGGAAAAATTCCCCTCGAAAAAAAAAAAAAAACACATGCAGATGGGGACAAATCTGCATGTGTTTTTTTTTTGTGAGTATTGTGCATCTATGACTTCATCACTGTTTCTTTCTTTGACTGGTGTTGATGGTGTTACCATGTAATTCACTAGTTTCGGTATAGGTCCACCAGATTCTAACCACTACATAAACACCCACAAGACCTGCTTTTCTGGAGGAAAATTGTTACATCCGAGCACAATACTGCTCGGATGCATTTTCAATAGAATAATTAGCATTTTAGTCTGTGAAACCGGGCAAACATATAATGCACTGAAGTGTTTAATCCACAGGATGACCTCACTACTGAACTAAAAAACCAGTTCCCAAAAAACGCTCCATTTATGAACTGCTGTCGAACACAACTTTCATTGTTGAGCAACAACAACCTCTGTGGGAAATTACCCAATAACTGCACAAGACCTTCACCGACCACAAGTAATGGAAGAAGAGAGAGAAATGTAGTTAAACTTAAAAAAACTTATGTCTGTTTTCCGTTTATACACTCGCTCAATCTCATGCACTCTTTCTGTAAAACTCTACACACATTCTCACTCACTAAAACACATTTTGCACTAGTGCTGTAAAACAGTAAACACAAGAGGCAAAAGTTAACCAGGACCCTTTAAAGATAGACTCACTGAAACCCTCTCAGTGTAAACTGACCCTAAAGTGCAGCTTTAAGAGATCTTGATCATTTGGTCTTAAACTCTAAGCCGACGGGACATGAATGTTTCTGTACTTTACAGTTTTTTACGATTGTTTACACACTAAAATAAAAATTTCCACACAATTTGCAAAATTCTACTCCAAGGAGCAAAACACCTCCACAGATTTGCACAATATTACACACAATGTCTGCTTCACCCTTTTTGCAAAACATTACACACAGTGATTTGTAAAACTCTACACAGATTTTCACACCTTAGACACAGTTAAGGATTGTGAGGTTACTTCCTTGTCATTACAAAGCCCCGGATTGCCAATTACCACACTAATGAACGAATTGGATAAACACAACCACCAGGTGTGGAAGCACACATGTGCTAATTTGAAAACGCAGCACTCAGGTGTGCTATAAAAGGCAGCAGGTGAGTTCACCTGTCTTTAACAAAGATGGAAGGAGCTAGAAGAAAAAGAAGAAGAGTGAGAATGAGAGGGGGAGCTCAAAAAGGAGATGAAGGAGGTAGAGGAAGAGGAGAAGGAGGTAGAGGAAGAGGCCTAGGTAGAGGAAGAGGAGAAGAAGGAGATAGAGGAAGAGGAGAAGGAGGTAGAGGAAGAGGAGAAGGAGGTAGAGGAAGAGGCCTAGGTAGAGGAAGAGGAGAAGAAGGAGATAGAGGAAGAGGAGAAGAAGGAGATAGAGGAAGAGGAGAAGGAGGTAGAGGAAGAGGAGAAGGAGATAGAGGAAGAGGAGAAGGAGGTAGAGGAAGAGGAGAAGAAGGAGATAGAGGAAGAGGAGAAGAAGGAGATAGAGGAAGAGGAGAAGGAGGTAGAGGAAGAGGAGAAGAAGGAGATAGAGGAAGAGGAGAAGGAGGTAGAGGAAGAGGAGAAGAAGGAGATAGAGGAAGAGGAGAAGGAGGTAGAGGAAGAGGCCTAGGTAGAGGAAGAGGAGAAGGAGGTAGAGGAAGAGGAGAAGAAGGAGATAGAGGAAGAGGAGAAGGAGGTAGAGGAAGAGGCCTAGGTAGAGGAAGAGGTAGGGAAGGACTTATGCCATTGAAGACATAGCCTGTGATGTGGATGAAATCTTATGGCCTGATCCAGCCAGACGGAGAGATGATGAATAGTTACAGTATTCTTGTTGCTTTTACAGTAGTATTTCTTCAGAGTCAAAGTGTATGTACTTCATGCAGTAATTTTTATTTGTCTACAGATTTTATTTGTTTCACTGATTTCATTGTTGGTTGATTACTGTAACTGATTATGGTAAGAAATACTGTGTAAGTATTGAAATAAATACTTGAAATATTCAGTCTGCAGCATCAGTGTTGTGCAGTGCTTTGTAAGTTTATAGTAGGCCTATTTGTGTACATTCTCCCTATATCTCAAACTAATCATGAAGAATGTTGTGGGTATGTCACTAATTTTTTTTTTTTTTTTTTTGTCATCTAAATTATCCCTTACATAACAATGTCTGGCCAAAAATCTAGCACATGCTATTTCCTAAAATGAGTTTTTTTACAAATGTGTTTTATATTTATCACAGCTGTGTGTAACTGGCTGCAATAGTGTCTGATCTTTGAGGACTGTGTTGGTTAAATGAAAACTAATAGCATTTTCACAAATATGTGTATATGTTTTGACTGAAGTGTGTATGTTTTGACTGAAGTGTGTCATTTTGCAAACAATCTAGGAATTATGCAAATTGAGTGTGGTGTTTGGATAATTGTGATTCTGTTTTGAAAAAAAGAACCCGGTTTTCAAAATTGCGTGTAAACAATTGAAAAAAACTGTAAAACTCGAGATCAGTTTTTATTCCAGGAGCTGAAACCATCCTGAGTCGAGATACTGAGGTTTCCATTAAACGTGTTGTGCACCGTGACACAAAGATGACAAAAACCTGCTGATTTTACATTAATGAGTAGCACTGATAAAACTGATTCATATTACTCACAGGCTTATTACAGTTTACTTTTCATTTACACTGATTTTAGTTTTAAAAACCATTGTATTTCCATTTAAAAACTATATTACAATATTTAGAATCAAATGGAAATCAGTAATCAAAAAATTGGATTAAAATGTTTGTATGTGTGTGTGTGTGTGTGTGTGTGTGTGTGTGTGTGTGTGTGTGTGTGAGTGCATGAGTGTGTGTGTGTGTGTGTGTGTGTGTGTGTGTGTGTGTGTGTGTGTGTGTGTGGGAAAATCGTGTTATAACCGAATGGAGATGTCAGATAGACACCTTCAGTAAACACACACATCCATCATGAAGTGTGTAAGAGCTCGTGCAGCCACTCTAGAGAAGCTGTGCAGAATGCAGGAAGACACAATACTTCTGGAAATATAGTGTATAGTCAAAGGCTATGGTCAAGTGATGTGTGTTCATGTGCACACACTGTCAGAAAAAAAGGTGCAAAAGTTGTCACTGGGACAGTACCCTTCAAAAGGGTTCTAATATGTACACTTTTGGAACTAATATGTACCTTTGAGGGACTAATATGCACTCTTTAGGTACAAAGGTGTACCTTTTGAAAAGGTACCGCCACAGTGACAGCTTTCGTACCTTTTTTTCTGAGAGTGCATGTGTGTGTGTGTGTGTGTGTGTGTGTGTGTGTGTGTGTGTGTGTGTGTGTTTGCACATGCGGTTTTAGTCCGCAGTGACCCTGTTTCAGAAGAATCTTTCATGTTCTTTGTTTCATCAAAGTTTTCAGACAAAATATTATGATATTGTGTTTTGGGCAGCCCGGTCTCACCCCAAAACGTCACATACTGACGCGTCTTGACCAAACGGCAATATACGACGAAAAGGGTACCCCTAAAACGTCCATATGAGACGAAGACATAAGCGCACCAGCAGCGCCTCTTAGCGGTACCCTAACGCATACCTAAACCTACCCATAACCCGAATAGTCACATACGGACGTTTTAGGGGTACCCTTTTCGTCGTATGTTGCCGTTTGGTCAAGACGCGTCAGTATGTGACGTTTGGGGGTGAGACTGTGTTGGTTTTGGAACACTGATGTTCTCACTCAGAAAAATATGAAAATGTGCAAATATAGATGTTATAGCACAGACACATATAAATTCTTCACAGTGTTTATTCTGTAGCAGCTCAATGGAGAAGAAACTCTCTGCATGATGTTCTTCATCAGATCATTGATCCAGACACTAGTGACGAGGAGGAGGAGATGCAGGAGCATTAGAGGACGAGTCAGAAGAAGAAGATACAGATACAGATCTTGAAACAACTGAAGAAAGTACGAGTAGAAAGTACTGATTTCAGTGTGGGATTTTGTGAACAGGAAGAGTGTGCCTTGAGTGACTGTGACTGTGTGTAATCCTCAGTATTAGAGATATAGTTACAGCATCAGAATTGCAGAGGAGGAGTGTAACCTTCACACTGTATAAAGCTGATCTGTCTGAACTGATCTCTCAGATCTACACTGGATGTGTCCTCTCTTCTGCTCAGCACAAGGTAACTAAAACACTTTATCTTTAATTGTTCTCTGAAGAGATTTTTATTAATTATTTAAATCCAGACATTAATGTCTCTATTATAGTGAAACTGAAATGTAAACCTGTATTGCTCAACAATCATTAACTGATGTTAAACTTCACTCTGAACTGAACTACTGTATTCTCTTGAACAGAAATTACCAAAGTCAGAATATATGAGACATTACAGCATGGAGAACATGTGTTGAGCTTCACAAACTACAGGATAATTGTATACGAATAAGAATAATTAACATGTGACGAGAGAGAAAAATGGGGAATAAAAAGTTACGATCTAACAAACCAAAACTGAAAAACACACAGAGTCTCTTCAGACACAACAGCATTAATAGCAGAAAACCAAACTGAGTATTTATGATGTTTAATATCAAACACTGTATGTATCTTTATTTATGAACAATGTTTAATCTTCTAGTGTCTGAATGTGCAAAATCAGTTCTAAACTCTAACTTTTCATTCACATATAGGCTATAGGAAGAGCATTATTATATTATATATTTACATTATATAAATGATTTACATTATTCACTCCATAAACTATAACTCATATCATGGAGCCCAAGACTGGTTTCCCCGTTATGATGATAATACCCAGATTCCTGACGCAGACTCACACATAAACTCACATTTCTATATTTGTCATTTGTCATCATCATTGATTATTGTGAATATTGTAGAGTTAATCTGAGATGCTGTAATAACACTGAGCTCATGCAGATGTTGATCAGGAGTTGATCTGATGTCTCGTGATATGATGTTATATCGCTTTAATGAAACTCTGTCTGTGTGATTGAACAGATTCAAATGAAGAGGAGAAAGAAAATCAGCAGAAATCACAGATCAGCAGAAAACAAGAAGACTGAGAGAAAAATGGAGGACAGAAATGAGACACACACCAGTGAATCACCAGAGGAAAGAGGAGAGAGACGTGATAGATGTGACAGTATGAAGATAAGAAAGCCAAGCTGTGAGCGTTTGATCATTATTGAACTTTAATCTTTCATCACATTTTATTCTTGTTTTCTCTCCTGTTATAAAGTATCACATTCAGACAAATTCATCAGACTGACTTTCTGCAGTTCTGAAACATTCACAGATTGTGTTTAATTGACAGAAAAGTTATTGATTAAGAACATATTAAATGTATAAATTCAAAATAATGTACAGTGTGTGCAGAATTATTAGGCACGTTGATTTTCTGATCATATTTTATTCCCAGGAACATTTTGCCAATTCCAAACCACATTAATCATAATAACTACTATTAATTTTGTATTTAATCATTTATAAGTGATATATAATTGTTCATGAAGGCTGGAAATGAAAAATGCCTTATATTCAGGTGTGCAGAATTATTAGGCATGTTTTCTTTTACAGATAAAATGAGCAAAAAAAAGAGATTTAACTAAGACTGAAAAGTCAAAAATTATTAAATGCCCATGAGAAGAATGCAATGCTAATGCAATACTAGAGATTGCAGTTAAGGCATGACCATTGGACAGTGAAATGCTCATTGGGTCAGCAGGGTCAGACAAATACAGGAGGAGAAGGAAAGACACATGTTAACTGCAAAAGAATGAAGAATTAAGGTGAAGAATTAAGTGTGAAACCATCAGGAACCCTTTAGTCTCCAGCGCCACCATTTTCCAGAACTGCAGCCTACCTGGAGTCTCCAGAAGAGCAAGATATCAGGATCTCAGAGACTTGGGTTAGGCAAAGAATCCTAAAAATGACCCCCACTTAATAAGAATCACAAGCTGAAGTGTTGTGAAATACATGCAGACTGATTTTTATAGGCTTTATAGACAGATTGAGAGTGACTCTTGAAGACCACAGCACCACACCCTCTTCTACCACTGTTTGAAGAATTCATCCCAAGTTTTGGGAGTTTATTTTTAGTCCATCTCCTACCCTGAAGTCCGCTTTGCAGAGATGGACTAAAAATAAACTCCCAAAACTTATTAAAACGTATTCTGGAAGATGAATTCTTCAAATAGTGGTAGAAGAGGAAGTGGTGCTGTGGTCTTCAAGAGTCACTCTCAATCTGTCTATAATGCCTATAAAAAACAGTCTGCATGTATTTCACAACACTTCAGCTTGTGATTCTTATTACAGTTTTTTTCGATTGCTAAGCGACAGTGAGCACAACTGAGTCACATGTGCAAAACTCTAACTACAGTCTGCACAGCAGCAGTTCATGTGGACCAAACTCTAGTTCGTTTTTCATTGCTTGAACACAGTTTTCAAAACTCTACACACTTATCCCATGACTTTAACCACAACCTGCACAACACTGTGGATTTACAGCACTTTGTTCAAATGCTAACACACTGCTGTCAAAACTGTGAACCACACATTCAAAACAGAATAGACTTCAGCCTTGTGCCTTTCAAACATTAGAGAGAACATTAGATGTGATGTTGATGAACACCTGTGGCCTGATGCTAGAGAGATGCAGGATCAGCCCCTCAATTATTTGTTTGAATTACAGTATGTACTTTTAGTTTCTACCTTTTTTTTCTCATTACTGTAATTCCGTAAATTACTACACTCTAAAAAATAAAACATTGGGTCAACAAAAAAAAATATGTTAACGTTTTCCACTAGAATTTTTATGTTAAGACTGCTGGCAGAATTACATTAATTCAAAGCGATGTTTTAAGTACGGTTAATTACTTTTTTTTGGCCACAATAAAACGCATTTCTAAGTAACACGAACTTAATAATTTTCAACATGAATGCAAGTAATTAAGTTGATCCAACATAATGTTTTAAGTTAGGTGAAGCAGTTTTTTTGGCCACAATAAAACACATTTCTAAGTAACATGAACTTAATAATTAAGTTGATCTCTGCAAGAGTTAAGTTGAGCCCTTTTGTTTTTATTTGAAGTTGATTACTCTTTTAAACATACATGTAACATTCATCTTTTAATATATTTCCCTTTCAAAAGATTTAAATGAACTGTATTACCATGTCCTTTCTAATACAACGTAAAGCATACATTTTCTTAGAAATCAACCTATAGCCGACTTATCACTTCAAATCAAACATTCAATTGAAATGTATGGTCATACACTGTCATTGGACAGGAACACAGAAAACATTCCATCACTGGATAGGTTTCGTTCGTTTATTTAAAGTGTGGTTTATGTCAGCTTAATGTGCGGAACGCTTTTCAGAGAAGATAAGGCAACGTTATTTTAGTACAATTAACACCCAGCGGTAGCTAAGGGGAAAAAATCTCTGAATGCTTCACGTGAAACTTCGGTCTTCCGACCTATTACCATCGTGTCAATTCTCTATTGATTTTGATGGTAATATCAGTTTTGATTAACGTTAATATGCGCGAGGAAGGGAGGGAGAACAAGACAGTTTGAAGACTGTGAGAGAGCGCGCGCGCGGCCGGAGGAGGGTCTCTCTCTCTCTCTCTCTCTGCTCGTTCTCTCAGTAAAATGCACGGGCGCCTGTCACAATTGTAAACAATAAAAACGAAATTTGGAAAACTAAAACGGAATTCATAGGGCCCTACATAACTCCGACTTGTTTTGAGCAAAGTATCTGAACAAATAGCGTAGCTACTAGCCAACTTTACCTCGGCACACAGACTAACGTATAGCCTACTATCAACACTGCTCAAATTTCAGAGTAAGGACTTCCAGATTTCGGTATTCGGTTACAGTAGGCTATCACCAACAGAATCCTGAGCGAATGCGAATATGTGTAAGCATAAAATTACTTACCATTCACCACATTACGCTTCAGCGAGTTTCAGCTGTGGCCACACTTGTCTGGCCTTAAACATGCGCATGGAAACTGTGGACCGTTTACACGTCATCAAATTGTTTTTTACATTAACAGAACTTAAAATTAAATTAATTTTTGATCAACTGAAAATGTTAAACTCTGACAAGTCATGATAGTATGTTTAATCAATAGGCATAATTTGTGTGTCATCCCAGCTCAATAAAATAACAATTACAAGTAAAAAGTCTAACAGTATCTCAGAACTTGATTTTTTATTTCACAACAATATATATATTTAAGTAATGACTAAAGGTCCTCTGAATTAGTTTTTAGAGTGTACAGACTATTGAAGCAAACTGTTAATTTTCATTTACCTTACTGTAAAGAATTGTTGTTCTAAAAATTTAAATACAGTTTTTCTCGATTGTTTACACACATTTTCTGAAAGCATGCCTCATATTCTCAGAACTCACACACAAATAAAAAAACACACACAATGGGCAAAACCCCTCAATTCTCCTGCAAAATGAAACTTTACATTCAAAACAATGTTATTTCTTCTCAAAATGGTATTTTGTTTTCAAATGACACACACAAACCATCATATGAATAGACATTTACAGTATTATAACCAGTTGAACACTGATGTGCTCAGTGTAAAACACTTCTTCTCCATTCATCATAATGACTTAGGCCTTTTATTTTGTTCAGTGTGCACTTACTAAAGACAGTACATACATAAGTGTGCAGTAAAATATTTGAGAATATTGTTTTTATACTCAGAACACACAAATACACGGTAACAAATATATTTTATTTTTCCCACAAAAACAATGTACACAGGGCACATCCCAACCAACACAAAGTTGTACATACAGTGGTCTACATACAAAACAACAGAAGAATTGACTGTATACAGTTACTGTAAAAAAATTAAAAAAAATTATAATAATTCCAATGTTGGCATCCATTGCCCCATTGAAGAGCTGACCTGTTGCCCTTTCATGCTAAAGCTCTGATTGCTGATTGTAAAACTGTGTGACGGGTGTTTGCCCATGTGATGAGTCAGTGTGTGTATCTGAATGGCAGTGTGTTCCTTGTGAAAACAAGAGATTTTCTGCATGAAAATTGTGCCAAAAGCAGAGAATTGTGTGTAGTGTTTTGAAAAATGTGTGTTTTAGATCTGCAATCTGAGTGTAAATCAGGAATTGTGCTTGTAGTTCAGCAGAATTGGTTCAGGGGGTTGGTGAATGAGTTACATGCTGTGGTCATTGTGTCTCAAGTACCAGGATTTGTGTGTAAACAATTGAGAAAAACTGTAAATCATGTGAAAGAATGTCACTCTTTTCTCTGAAGAAAATATTACTTTGTATGAAGTCACTGAAATTGTTCAAACTGTAAAGATGAAAAGTTTGTATTTTCTGTATTGGTGTTTGATGCTAGTGTTTTTCCTCTCAGTGTGTTCTGAGTGACAGTGTGTGTTATCTCAGTGTGTTCTGAGTGACAGTGTGTGTTATCTCAGTGTGTTCTGAGTGACAGTGTGTGTTATCTCAGTGTGTTCTGAGTGACAGTGTGTGTTATCTCAGTGTGTTCTGAGTGACAGTGTGTGTTATCTCAGTGAGGGTTGTGCAGTGTGTTCTGTGTGACAGTGTGTGTTATCTCAGTGAGGGTTGTGCAGTGTGTTCTGAGTGACAGTGTGTGTTATCTCAGTGAGGGTTGTGCAGTGTGTTCTGAGTGGCAGTGTGTGTTATCTCAGTGAGGGTTGTGCAGTGTGTTCTGAGTGACAGTGTGTGTTATCTCAGTGAGGGTTGTGCAGTGTGTTCTGAGTGACAGTGTGTGTTATCTCAGTGAGGGTTGTGCAGTGTGTTCTGTGTGACAGTGTGTGTTATCTCAGTGAGGGTTGTGCAGTGTGTTCTGAGTGGCAGTGTGTGTTATCTCAGTGAGGGTTGTGCAGTGTGTTCTGAGTGACAGTGTGTGTTATCTCAGTGAGGGTTGTGCAGTGTGTTCTGAGTGACAGTGTGTGTTATCTCAGTGAGGGTTGTGTAGTGTGTTCTGAGTGGCAGTGTGTGTTATCTCAGTGAGGGTTGTGCAGTGTGTTCTGAGTGACAGTGTGTGTTATCTCAGTGAGGGTTGTGCAGTGTGTTCTGAGTGACAGTGTGTGTTATCTCAGTGAGGGTTGTGCAGTGTGTTCTGAGTGGCAGTGTGTGTTATCTCAGTGAGGGTTGTGCAGTGTGTTCTGAGTGACAGTGTGTGTTATCTCAGTGAGGGTTGTGCAGTGTGTTCTGAGTGACAGTGTGTGTTATCTCAGTGAGGGTTGTGCAGTGTGTTCTGAGTGGCAGTGTGTGTTATCTCAGTGAGGGTTGTGCAGTGTGTTCTGAGTGGCAGTGTGTGTTATCTCAGTGAGGGTTGTGCAGTGTGTTCTGAGTGACAGTGTGTGTTATCTCAGTGAGGGTTGTGCAGTGTGTTCTGAGTGGCAGTGTGTGTTATCTCAGTGAGGGTTGTGCAGTGTGTTCTGAGTGGCAGTGTGTGTTATCTCAGTGAGGGTTGTGCAGTGTGTTCTGAGTGACAGTGTGTGTTATCTCAGTGAGGGTTGTGCAGTGTGTTCTGAGTGACAGTGTGTGTTATCTCAGTGAGGGTTGTGCAGTGTGTTCTGAGTGACAGTGTGTGTTATCTCAGTGAGGGTTGTGCAGTGTGTTCTGAGTGACAGTGTGTGTTATCTCAGTGAGGGTTGTGCAGTGTGTTCTGAGTGACAGTGTGTGTTATCTCAGTGAGGGTTGTGCAGTGTGTTCTGAGTGACAGTGTGTGTTATCTCAGTGAGGGTTGTGCAGTGTGTTCTGAGTGACAGTGTGTGTTATCTCAGTGAGGGTTGTGCAGTGTGTTCTGAGTGACAGTGTGTGTTATCTCAGTGAGGATTGTGCAGTGTGTTCTGAGTGACAGTGTGTGTTATTTCAGTGAGGGTTGTGCAGTGTGTTCTGAGTGACAGTGTGTGTTATCTCAGTGAGGGTTGTGCAGTGTGTTCTGAGTGACAGTGTGTGTTATCTCAGTGAGGGTTGTGCAGTGTGTGTTATCTCAGTGAGGATTGTGCAGTGTGTTCTGAGTGACAGTGTGTGTTATTTCAGTGAGGGTTGTGCAGTGTGTTCTGAGTGACAGTGTGTGTTATCTCAGTGAGGGTTGTGCAGTGTGTGTTATCTCAGTGAGGATTGTGCAGTGTGTTCTGAGTGACAGTGTGTGTTATTTCAGTGAGGGTTGTGCAGTGTGTTCTGAGTGACAGTGTGTGTTATCTCAGTGAGGGTTGTGCAGTGTGTTCTGAGTGACAGTGTGTGTTATCTCAGTGAGGGTTGTGTATAGTGTTTGGCTGCACTGAGCCTGTTCTGAGCCGTGTGTTAAGAGTTGTGTTGCTTGGAGTGAGTTTTGCAGGTGATGTGAACTTTAGCTCAGGTGATGTGAACTTTAGCTCAGGTGACTGCTGCTGTGCAGACTGTAGTTAGAGTTTTGCACATGTGACTCAGTTGTGCTCACTGTCGTTTAGCAATCGAAAAAAACTGTAATAAGAATCACAAGCTGAAGTGTTGTGGAATACATGCAGACTGTTTTTAATAGGCTTTATAGACAGACAGATTGAGAGTGACTCTTGAAGACCACAGCACCACTTCCTCTTCTACCACTGTTTGAAGAATTCATCTTCTAGAATACGTTTTAATAAGTTTTGGGAGTTTATTTTTAGTCCATCTCCTATCCTGAAGTCCGCTTTGCAGAGATGGACTAAAAATAAACTCCCAAAACTTACTGTCGTATTCTGGAAGATGAATTCTTCAAACAGTGGTAGAAGAGGAAGTGGTGCTGTGGTCTTCAAGAGTCACTCTCAATCTGTCTATAAAGCCTATATAAAACAGTCTTCATGTATTTCACAACACTTCAGCTTGTGATTCTTATTAAGAGGGGTTCATTTTTAGGATTCTTTGCCTAACCCAAGTCTCTGAGATCCTGATATCTTGCTCTTCTGGAGACTCCAGGTAGGCTGCAGTTCTGGAAAATGGTGCCACTGAAGACTAAAGGGTTCCTGATGGTTTCACACTTAATTCTTCACCTTAATTCTTCATTCTTTTGCAGTTAACATGTGTCTTTCCTTCTCCTCCTGTATTTGTCTGACCCTGCTGACCCAATGAGCATTTCACTGTCCAATGGTCATGCCTTAACTGCAATCTCTAGTATTGCATTAGCATCGCATTCTTCTCATGGGCATTTAATAATTTTTGACTTTTCAGTCTTAGTTAAATCTCTTTTTTTGCTCATTTTATCTGTAAAAGAAAACATGCCTAATAATTCTGCACACCTGAATATAAGACATTTTTCATTTCCAGCCTTCATGAACAATTATATATCACTTATAAATGATTAAATACAAAATTAATAGTAGTTATTATGATTAATGTGGTTTGGAATTGGCAAAATGTTCCTGGGAATAAAATATGATCAGAAAATCAACGTGCCTAATAATTCTGCACACACTGTATATGATGAAAATCTAATATGTGTATTTCTAGTCTCCTGTGATCCAGACGAGCCTGTAAAGTTTGATTCTGATGTCAAAACTGAGGAGAAATTCTCATCAAACCCTTCATCATCATCTTCATCATCGTCTTCAACATCATCATCATCATCATCTTCATCATCATCATCATCTGTTCACTCGTGTCTTCTGGAATCTTCTACACACTCTTCTGAACACAAACACACTCATCAAGATCTTCTTTCTCAGTCTGAACTCTCATTGTTCTCCATCAATGATCAATAGTATTGATCTACTGTAAATATCTCTCTCACACACACACACACACGCTGAGAATCTTAATTCGGTAGAGAGGAATACCAGATAAGCTGCTCTACCAATGACGTAAAACACTTTTCTTTTGATTGTGTGAAACTGAAACTGAAACAACCAGGAGAACAAGCAAACGCCACAGAAACATTTCAAGACTCAAACTTCATATTGTAAAGAGTTCGGATGCTGGACTGACTCGAGGCAATCCCCTGAGCTGGAAATGTCACATGACCGACACATCATCATCTATATACTGTAATCTGAATAATACTCTATAACACTGTAAGATAATATACTGTAATTAAGGTGCATTAAGCAACTTTTCATGTTAAAAATACCCGTTTTCTAACCCATACATGCTTAAACAATTGCCTGATGGGCTGAATGAGCCCTTCTCTGATCACTGAGATTGTCTCTATAATCCTGTAAAGTAAAATAAATAAGAGGGATTCGGGCCGGAATTTTAGACTGGGCGTGACGTCATGCGCGTTCACGGCACGCTCACATAGCTATGTCTGGCAGGTTTGTGTATTCGCCGGCATTCTCCGTAGAAGATGGATTGTAAGAGACCTGCTTGTAGTTCATTTCAAACACCAACGCAAACTCCACGTAAGATAAAAAAAGAAAACTTTTATCTAGTGCAACCAAAAGGGCCAAATTGGACTCAGACAGGCGTCGGAATAAGACGAGAGTAAACATAGGGAAGGCTGATATATAAGTTTACAAAGTAACAACTTATATTGTTCATTAACGTGTTTCCATAATAATACAATCATAAGTGGATACAGTAAACACATAACAAAGTTCAACATGGAGATAGATGGAAATAAAAGACGAAGTTTTCTACTACCCCTGTTTTTCCCTCACACATAAAGGCCCTTTCACACCGGATCCGTAACGAAAAAGCGAATAGTTCGTGTGCGAATAGTTCGCGTCCCAACCCATCACATGAGCCGCGTAAACACATTCTCTATCTCTATCTTTGACGATTAGCTTTCTATCCCAAATGCAGTTTAGCCTGCTAGCCTACACAGCACAGGACTATACAACAACTAAAACTATCACACAACATACTCACAGTCGTGATAACCGAGTTGGTTGGCAATGCTACGCCACACAATCATTGTCCTTGTAGTATATGATTGGCTGAAGTTTTTTCTGTCGCCGCAAAAGGAAAAAAAAATCGACATCGAAACGGAAAAAAAAAAGTCGTTTTTTCGCCGCAGCACATTCGCGTTCGGTGTGAAAGCACTCATTACACAAACAGCTGATCAAAAAATAAAACCATCGCGCGAATTATTCGTGCGTAAAAATCGCGTCCAGTGTGAAAGGGCCTTAAGTGTGTAATTTACTCAATTGCCTTTCCTTTCACATATTTAAAATGACTTGCAGATTTATAACTTTATTACCTCTGAAGACATTATGATTGTAAACAAAAGATTTGCGGCTGATGCTCCTTTCGTTATGAACAGCTCGTGCTCGTGCAAGCGTGCGTGTGCGTGTGGTTCATGAGCGTGCACATCTCTGACTGCAGTTTCGCTTGCCGCCAGAGGTGGCATAGTTCTGCAAAAACTCAGAATCTTGTGATATGCACTTTAATGTGTTCATTGTTTCTGCCTAAATGAATATGTGCCGTTAACCACTGTAACTCATGATTGTATTATCTGTATATTTCTGATGTATGGATGTTACTTTGTCACAGTATGTATAAGCACTATACAAATAAACATAAAAGTGAAAATAAAACTAAACATGTGAAATAAAGCGGCTCCAGTTTGCCCTTTGCCCCTGTCCTGCAGTCTCGTGTCTCCCTCTACAGGAGATCATCAGAATCACAGCAGAGTTAAAGAAGCTACAGATGAAAATGTGTTTTACAGCAACAAATGAAAACACTTACAGATTTCAGTTCATCAGGGAATATGAAAATCAACAAGTTGTAATTTGAAGGGAATCATTATTGAAGTCAAACACAAAGATGTCAAATGTGCGTCACTATAAAATATGACTTCTGCTGTTTTGATATTATTCTGAAGGTTTGAATGGTTTGATCAGAATCAAGATCTCTTTAGTTCCAGTGAATTCTGTGACGCTTCCAGCTTTAATATCATAAAGCAGCCTGTGATTATGATGATGAGTTTATGACAGAATCACTTTTATTCTCCGCTTTCTCCATCATGTGCTTCATCTGTCGTTTCACACAGAAGATCTCTCTGTTTCTCTTTCTGATAGAGTTAGAAACAGGGAATAATGGATGTTCTTCCCAGAGACTGTGTTTCTGGATTCTTCTGTTAGCAGAAGCTGATGATGATGTTTCATATCAGGCAAATCTCCATCAGCTCCTGATTCAACAATATGACAAACTCAGATCACTCATACATGCATTACAATCATGAGTCTCAGTATAATGTGTTTTCCTCATTTAAAAGCGACTGAAAGATGTCATTTCTCTAGAAGATGAAAATAAATCCACACATTCATTCACACAGAACATACCTTAGTACTTCTTCAGATCAATATCTCCTCTGAATATCTGATGTGAGACGCAGCCGTATTGTTTCCTGAAGAGTTTCAAGAGTCTGAATGTTAAATGTAAAACTCAGATCTGATAAACTCCATCAGCTGCTCATTTAATCATCTCTGATTTATTAACACTGATTTCCATCAGCAGAACATTAGTGACTTTAACAGACGAACTGAAGCTGTTCAGAACAACAACAGATCAACACTTACTCAATACTCAATATCTACTGTTCACAAACACATCATAGTATACATTAAAGCAGAAGTTGCTAGAAGTTCAGTCATTCACACAACATGTAAAATCACATTATTATTTGTGAGTTGATAATGAATGACATTCAGTGAATTAAACTGAGAGAATGTCACTTGTTTAAAATAGAAATGAAGGCATTGTAAATAAATGTGTATGAGTGTGTGTTTTCTATTCCTCCTAACACACAGAATATGATCTGCAGTTTTCATCTTTGTCCACTAGATGTCAGAAGTAGATTTGAGGTGAAACTCAAAGGCCTTTAGTTTCAGGATCAGAGACAGTGAAGAGAAATCAGAGAATCTGATCTGAAGCTCAATGAGGATCATCATGTGTCTCATATGAAGCAGAAAGAGACTCTCATCTGATCAGATTATATTACAGGATCAGTCGCATAATCACATTCATCACATTCATCAGAGAGATCATTACATTTCAAAATATAAACTGATTCATATCAGATGAGTGTGAACAGAATAACGGCTGAAAGTCAATGTAAAACAATTAAAGAGTTTTATTATGTATAGTTATATACTGTTGTTATATGCCAGATGTAATGTTTGCCTGAGGTGAAGGAGTAACAGTGGAAAAGTAAAAAGATTTGAGTTGAGTTAGTGTGCCGTTCCTCTGTCCCGAACGACTGACAGTAAACCCCAGTTCAACAAGGTTTCTTTATAAAGTATAAATGAAGAAGAAAGTAAAATACTCAAAGAAAGTAAAATATTCTTCAGGAGGCCGAAACAGCAAAAGTTCTCTGGACTACTTTGCTACAAAGTAAAAATACTCTGTCTTGTTAGAGAAAAGAAATGAACAACAGAAATGTTCACTAACTCCCTAAACAGCCAAACACAGGAGGAAAGGGGTTTTAGGGCTTTCACATCTGTAGTTCGGTTCATTTGGTCCGGACCAAGGGTGAAAAATTATACTTTGTAGTTTTTTTTAGGTGTTTTGGTTCCTTTTCACTCCACACTGATCGCTCTGGTCCGGATCAGTTTATGAGTTGATAAAACGAACCAGAATGCAGTCACGTGACAACATCCACATCACTCGTTGGCCTGATGTGTCTTGAACGCATTTATAACGGCACTTCATTTGGTCAGAATTAACGTGCGGGAAAATTCCAACAGAACTCCCGGAAGTAAACAAAGTGGTGGAAAATCCGGAAGACAACACGCCGCTGTTCACTATGGAGAGACGACTGCGTGGGCTTAATGTATCCTTGGTCATATTTTATTATATTGTTTGTCTACACCACTTTAGACAAACAATAATATTTGAGAATGAGCCGAGGATGTGGCTCGAAAATAATGTTAATAATTATCAGGCTCCGCGCCTCCTCACAACTCCAAGTTTGTCCATGAGCCGCCATGCTTAAAGTGCAGACTGTCAACAAACATTTCTCCTCATCCCATAATCACAGCGCTATTGACTACGGCAACTGGCTTAGTCCAAAAATGCGCAGTTCTTCGGTAGTTGGTTCTGTTCGAGGTCGGATCACGTTCTCACCAGAAATGAACCGCTCCAGAGTTCGTTTCAAATCGTATCGAGATCACCTCTTCCAGGAGGTCTCGCTACGCTTGTTTGGTCCATTTTTGGTCACCCGAGTGCGATTGCCGCATTCACACCTGCCCAAACCAACCGCAACAAAGGGGAAAACAAACTCTAGTGCGATTCAACCGAACTAAATGAGGCAGGTGTGAAAGCACCCTAACAGAAATAAAATGGCATCCAGTGCGTTAAAACACATAGTGGCGACAACAACAGTGAGTTAAAGTTCAGTAAGCTACAATTACCCGTAACTTATTTCACAATATCGTCTCTGCAACAATATACAGAGCAACAACACGAGGCAGGCGAGGGTTAAAGTCAGTAATCTGGAAGATGAGCTTCAACCAAACTCAAACATTGCTGAAGAACAGCTGAAGAAAGAGAAGATCAAACCTCTTGATGCAAGTCCCAATATTTCTCTGAAAGACACTCGCCAGCTGGAGATCACGTCGGGGTCACCACTGTAAGGAATGTATAATGGTATAATCAGGTATAACGTGTGAATGTCTTTTCAGCGTTCTGTGTTTCTTATTAGGAAATAATCATAAATATTGATTATGATTTAATTTAGATCTTTGATTATTCTCGGTATACCTTACTATCAATTATTCGTTCATTAACCCTTTCGCACGTACGAACACACGGCTGTGATTAGAACGTTCAGTGCATCACGTGATCAACTGAGAAATGCAAAAGTGTGTTTGCGTGTTGACTGGCGCTGAGCTGTCATATATCACAACTGTAAGGACCATCCAGTGGCCCAACGACGGAATCCAACGGCCTGGCGAAGGTTTAAAGCGTGTATGTCTTTTCAGCGATCCAGTGAAGTTCACTTAATTTATTGGAACTTAGTTTTAGTATTACTTTAGCTCTATGTGTATTCTGACTCCAATTTCAAATGATAATCAAATTTAGATCGTATTTCTGATTAGAAAATAATCATAAATATTGATTATGAATTAATTTAGATCTTTGATTATTCTGAGTATCCCATACTTTCAGTTATTAATTCATTATGGACCCAATGCCGCACAGAGATCACGTCGGCCAATTCGTGTTTCTCACGGACACAAACCAGTTAATTCTGATTTCAGTCAGAGGATGTAGGGTTTGCTAATACCTCTAAAGTCGGTCGCCTACTGCTTACTCGGACTAGAGAGTGTAGTTTATTTTAGCCATTTCCATACAACTTGCTAAACCAGTGATAGACAGAAATCACAAGGTCTTCAGATGACGTGCCTACTGCTCCGTTCATACATGCGCCTTTAGTTTGACCTACCTTAACTAAGATTTGCGGTAGCACCAGCCTCCTTAATATATTAAAATAATGAGTTCAGAATACTTCAGAATAAATCAAGATGTAACATTAATTTGTCAGGTAAAAATGTATCATGCCAATTACAGAAGTAAATGATTAAAAGCCAATTCAGAAAATACATGACATCATTTACTCAAAGATGACTCTAAAAGTAAGCAATGTTCTCCTGACAAAGACACAGTAATGTGTCAGGGCCTTCCAACCAGAAAGCACTGAAACATCACTATGGGGGATGATCCTGGTAAAAGAGTCCCAAAGATTGCTCTGTCCCCTCACCTTAAATACCAGACCAGAACAACAGGGGTTATACAAATGTTGTTTAGAGTTGTTTGGGCCAATCCATGTACCCCAGGGGGGTAGCACCTGGTTTCAGGAGATATCGTAAAGAGATATCAGCCAGAGAGGAGATACAGACTGCAATGAAATTAAGACCATTTTACCAATCGCACTGTGCCCTTTAATATGACACCAAACATGAAAAGGAAAAACAACATATTCACAAGATACACCATATGTGTTAAATAGACATTCCTTGAGGAGGGAGAGGGGGGATGAGTTGAAGTCAAACAAGGGGACAATGAGATAAGTTTGGGCAGGACAAGGTTCTGTGCTCTGCCTTTGTTATCTGCTGTCCAGGGTGCATTTTATGGCTTTATTGCAGGGTGAGTTTTGTTTTAACAGGAAAATCAGTTCTTACACAACTATTCAGTGTTTGACATTTAAATTCACATAAGTACTAAACAACTATTTAGAGTTTGTAAAATACACACTAAAGTCAATGGAAGCGGCAATAATAAATTTTTTCCATTAAAATTTGACGACACGTTTTATTCATATCAGAAACACATTGTGTAAGTAGCTTTAAAGTTTACTCTATTCTTCTCCCAGTTCACCGGCCGCTTACTCTCGTGTATTTTGGGAGAAGTGGATGAATTCATGTGTTGTAAATCCAACAGATCTGATTCTCTGAACTGCAGCACAAACTAACATGGCGGTGCACATCGCGCATATACGAGATCATTGTAAAGGTGTTTAAACAACAAAACACACACAGCTGTTCAACACTTACCATGCTTTTACCTCAGTATTGGTAGATTTAAAGTGATATTTGTTGTAAATGCATTTTAACCACAACACTTATCATGTTTTTAATGCTTTATAATGTAACATCCATTATTTGTAAGGTAAATCAGTTCTTTTTCCTTTAAATAATCCTATATATTATACATAATGATATTTTTTTTTTTTTTTTTCAGCTAAAAAAAACAAAAGGGCCTTTCGGACTCAGTCAGCCCATTATTGTTTGAGGACAAGTAACCGGAGGAGACGGACAGCTGCATAGGCAAATATTCGCAATGGTGTGTATGTGTTGGTTTTAACCCTAAATCAAACATTTTATCAAGCATTTGTTGTTTCTTAAACCTTTTTTCACAAAACCCATAGCCCAATCAGTACAAACATAGTCTCAAAGTCTTAAAGGAGAACTCCGGTCAATTTTAACATTGAGCTAATTTTTTTGTACATTTGGAGTGCTGTCAATACAGAGAACAACGACAAAAATCGGTGTTGCCTACACCGAGTTATTCTATTTTTAAAATTTGCACCCTGTTGACTTCAATGGGGCAAGTTTAAACCTGCTTTTAGCCTCTTAACATCCTTGATGTGTCATTACAAGTGCACAGGTCATGTGAGTGATTCCTTCAGAGTGAACACGAGTGAATCTGACTGCAGTAGATGTGAAAGATATGTATAAAAATGATGTTATTTAAGCCAGCGCAAATACCTGTGTTTACATCCTGTTTTTCGGTTGAAGTCCAAAGTAGTCGATTGCCGAGTTCACACGCGTGATCATAGGTAACTAAACCTATGCGCGTGAACTCGACAATCGACTACTAATCAGCAGCACCCCAGTCTCCCCATAACTGCACCCCTCCCTGTCCCAGTGAAGAAGGTGAGCAACATTGTGTTAATGAATTAGCATCATTCCATCATTTTACCATAACAAAAAAGAAAATGAAATATTTATTAATGACAGAAATCAAACACAAATTATTTTCTCACATAATGACCATTATGACGTTAATAAAAAATAAATAAAAAAACAACCTCCTGTCTGTACTGGATGCAGTTAGAAACAATGAGTAGCTTACCTCAACCTGCATGTAAGTTACAGACAATATTAAAATAATCCAGTTTGATGTGTTCATTTAGACTGAATTTTGGCCATTAAATGACTATAGATACAGACTTTATTATTCCCATCATTCCAAACCTCAAAACCTATTGATTTAGTGATCACTTGATCTGTTTTGTAGCACTATAATAACCCTGATGTGGAAATTAAGTTTTACACGTCAACTTTGTTTTGTTGTTGGCATATATGTGCAGTTAAGTTTAAAAATCTGCTGTTTTCATTGTTTTGAGATGATGATGTTAATTTATTTTGATTAAAAAGTTAATATCTATATTTAAGTTTTTTCTTTTTTTAAAAAAAAAAAGTGTCATTAATTTTACAATAAAAATACATTGAGACTGTAAAGGATTGCCTTAAGGACATTTTTATGGTGGCTTTTAATCTTGCATCAAATAGTGAACTGCATACCGTATGCAGACTTGCATTTACTAATCACCAGCAGTAAATATTGTGCTAGTACTAGTATTGAACTACAAGAAGCAAGACAGTTGCAAGCCTTTGATTAGAGTTATGTAAAGCTTTTGATGGGACAGTTAGGTCCTAGAGATGTGGTGACAACAGCTGTGCAGAGGGGGCCCATTTTGATTTTTTTGTCATGGGGCCCAAAATTCCTGGCAGCGCCCCGACACTGTACATACAGTATGTGCACAACAGATGAATTTTACAGTAAATAAACTGTAAATGAACAGTAAACGTAACAGTAGACAGTAAACAGTAAATTAACTTAAAGTTCTGTACAGTAAGAGTAAACAGTAAAAGAAAATTAAATTACTGTAAATGAACTGAATTGAATCAACACTGAACTGACATGATGAGCTGAATAATAATGACTCAATTGGGTTGTTCGAGCTGCTTAGAAAGCACTTTCAGACTCTACTCGACACATCATTACAAGAAAGTAAACAGCTTTACAAATTAATCATCTGTTCCTCATATTAACATTTGTATGTTGTTTCAGTGTGAATCTATGGAAACTCTAAAGATGCTCCAGTCATGATCCTCACAGTCAAACCCTTCACTGATTCTGATTCTGATCTACAGTAAAATAATAATCATAACAATAATAACACACTTGTGATTCAGTGTGTTCAGACGAGCTTTGCTGGATTTGAGAATGTTGGAGCTTAAAGGAGAGAAACTGGTGGTAGTGTCTACTCACTTAATAATGTTGGGTTAAAAATAACCCAACGAATAACCCAACTAAGAGCACCTTCCCAACTGTGGGTTATATTAGCCCAATGCATTGGGTTAAACGAGTTGGCGTTTTAGTTAAATATTTATTT
Organism: Scardinius erythrophthalmus; assembly: GCF_964197995.2. Lineage (NCBI taxonomy): Eukaryota > Metazoa > Chordata > Actinopteri > Cypriniformes > Leuciscidae > Scardinius > Scardinius erythrophthalmus. Next base: position 3,037,289 of record NC_138237.1, read on the forward strand.
TTATGCATGACACTATTTTAATACCTTAATAGGTTATTTTAAAACCTACACACAAATGTACATACAGTTTTTTACAATCGCTATGACAATTTTTTCAATACATTTAACAAGTTTCCTAAACTCTTAACGCACCAACACACCTAAAACACACAATTGGCAAAACGGTTAATTTCATGCTCAAAATCACACATTGTAAATTAAACTCCAAAACTAATTTTCAAAATACAATAATACACTAACACAATACACTATGTCTACCAAAACACTGCAAACATGTTTCAAAATCAAATAATTATTCAAAACACTAACACATGTTGTCTTCCAACAGGTACATTTAGTCAATTATAACACAATGTCATAAAAAACACTAACATCAGCTGAAATTACAGAAACTGCATTATTTTATATGTGTCAGGTCTGCCCTTATACAATAGACAGTATACTGTATTGATCATAGATTGTGTTTTGCACTGCAGTTTATTTTTTTATTTTTTTTAAGTCTCTCTACATTTTTGTTTTGTTTGTAATGTAAATGCATGCATTTTTTTTTTTTTTTTTTGGCAGCAGCAGCAGCAGAAATTCAATACAACAAAATAAATGACCCCCCTTAGAGTAGCTTTATAGAATGTATGGTTTATGAAAAAAAGAAGACAGAGACAGAATTGCTGCAGTAACGGCTATATATAACGGCTATTTGCATAATTCAATCAGCTGCTTCTCAGTAAGAATAGAATAAAATACAGGGTATATATTTGTGTTTCAATTCACAATATAAGCAGCTGTTTACCTTGACTTTAGTCTGTAAGGTTAGGTTTAGAACATGGTGATATCTGTTCTGACATACTGTAATGAGGAGTCAGTATCGTGAGGATCCATATGCAGCTTTATTAAAACAGAATGCAAGTCAAACAGGCAGAGTTCAATCACGGGCTTCAAACACAATGTAGATAAGGCAGAATCAAAGTCAGAGTTCAGGCTGAAGATCAGGGCAGGCGGCAAACACACAGGATAAACAAATGACAAGGCAGATGGAATCAGAATAGGCAGGCGGCAAAGAATCAGAGTCCAGTAAACAGTCCAGGTCATACACGGGAAATCACACACGGAATAAATGCTCAGAAATGTTTGCATGGCAAGACAAGACTTCGCAATGAGGAAGCTGGGAGAACAGTTTAAATAGTTGAGAGTCAATGGAAAACACCTGTGAGTCAATGGAAAACACCTGTGAGACAAATCAGCCACAGGTACGGGGTATATGGGAAATGAAGTCCAAAGAGTTAGTACTCAGGTGATGATGACCTCTGGTGGTGAGAGGAGGGAGCCACAGAGGATGAATTCGTGACACATACAGTATGAAAGCATTGGTAAATTTGGCTGTAAAAATCCATTGTTTTGGTCTTGTTTGAGCTTGTGTGTAAAAGAAGTTCAAGCATTTTAAATTTGTGTTAATTGTATGCATTTTGTGTTAAAGCAACAAGAAATGTGTTAATAGTATAGCTTACACAGACGGATGTAGTGCTAACTGTGTTAAGAGTTTTGGAAAATTGTTAAATGTATTGAAAAATCTGTCATAGCAATCGTAAAAAACTGTAAGAGTGCAAATTGCTCAAATGTATAAGTTGCATTATGTGAGTGGGTGAATGTGTGTTCTGGGGAACAGGAGCACTGCTGTGTGTAACTGACAAATATGAAAACAGCCAGAAATGAAATGTATTGAAAGTATGACAAATGTACATACAATTTTTTATGATGAAACTTGTGGAAACCATAAAACCACAAAAATAAACCAGAGAAGGGAATAATCCACAGGTAAGAGAAAAGAGGATGTCTCAGAGTTCGAGAACACTAACTCAGACAACTAGAACAACTAAACACCAAGCAAAGAAGCTATGAAATAAAGCAAAGAAATATAGTGTTATAAGCAAAGAATTTCTATTCAAAATGGTTCCCATTTCATTACAATACAGTTCTATAAACTGTTCACGCCTCCAAATAGAGATTACAAAATATAAAAAATACAATTAAATTAAATATATGACGACTTCAGATGTAAAAGCCTCTAAGTGCCATCTGAAATTTTCTAGAATTATCATTTTTATCAAGCTTGTATGTTTATGTTCAGTTATTTCACTTTAATGGCAATGAAAATCTTAATACAGTCTTAATTTTGTCAGTGTAAATTTGTTTAAACAAAACAAGCAGTGGCTGATTTTTAAAGCAGTCTTTTAAAGCAGAGCTGCAACTTATGCAGAGAAATACGAGAAACATCAACGGCAAACGAAACGAAAGTGAAACCGCTCTATTGGTTTGAGCTGTCAGAGCGTGATTCGGTTTATTGAGGCTACCTCAATGCTATCATCCTGTCAACAATCGGCTTAATGCTCACGTATTCGACGAATCATCCTGTTATATTTTACCAACGATGTTTATTCATTTGGGAAAGGGAGTTGCTTATGGGGAAAACCAGGCTGGAAGAAAATAAGCACCGCATAGGCCTATACACTGCAGACGAGGAAGAAAAACATACTGGACTGTAAGATTTATATTTATTCATTTAGCAGATGCTTTTATCCACTTATGAGGAATATCACAAGAAATTTGCCACAAAGCCACAATATTTCTAGAATATAATATCAGGTTTATTAGAAAGCTATAGATTAGGAGACAAGCAAGAGCAGAGGAGAAATATAAAGAGTTGTTGTTGTTGTTGTTGTTGTTGTGAGTGCCTTGTTGGTTTAATGTTGTGTTGTTCAGTAAAGATTGTCTTCAGCATTTACTGGAATTCAAAAGTTGTGAAAGCCTGAGCAGAGATGGAGAGAAACTCATTTCACTGAGAGATTGAAGTGAGAAGAGATTGGGTGCGATTGTGGCTTCAGTGACTGTGGGTGTGTGATTCTGATGTTGATACTGCCCCCGCCTATATCAGTATCACCAGTGGATCTTCCAGCCACTAACCACCAAATTGAGTGCCTTAACAAACCTGCTATAAGCAGAATCACTGAAGGAAAGAAGAGAACAGGAGAAGAGACGAGCAGAAACACAAGATCTACGTCTGACTTCAGCCTCAGCCTCAGATGAAATCCCCTGAAGAGAAAAGCCAGATCTCAGCAGAGGATTTAACAACTCCACAAACAGCTTCACTCATTACTAACCAGACTGACTTTATTTCTGTCAGGCGTCTAGAGAAGTTATTGATCATTAACAGGGTTTTAACTCTTTACACATTACACGATGTGAATGTCTGCATTCAATCAGGGACACAGAATATGCAAACTAATAAAAACATTATAAACGGTTACGAAACGACAAACAATTGTAGTTTAAATTCGCGCTGAAACTATATTTACCTTTTTTGAAATAATCCATTAAACCTGCGGAGAAACTCAGAGTGTGAACTAATGAATATTCAGCAAGTCTGCAACTCTCAGTGGATGAATTCACAGCATGATCTGCGGATTGTCCGTGACTTCACAGTTTTTGATGCGGGTGTAAATGCGTTTTGCACCATATTCACTGCAGCAAACGTGTGTGTACAAGTTTCTTAATTAGTGATTTGTAGAATAGGATTAGTCATTTGTGAACCTGTAATGAAGAACTGTTGTGTTTGTGGGAGAGAGAAAAAATCTTCAAGTTTGCACTTTTCTCTGTGACGTCAAATGTACTGATACACACATGTGTGTGTTCTCTACAACTACAGATTCCCCTGTCTCAGGCGCTCAGTGTATTTGCACTGAAATACCTTCATACGCAAGCTTAACCCTGTGAACATGAACAGAGAAACACACACACCGCATCGGGTCTACACACTGCAGACGAGTAACAACAGCAAGATTAAAGATCAAATGGACATAAACAGAGAACACACACATGATGAACATACACTGATTTATCTGAAAAAGTAGGAACAATACAAGACGACAGAACAATACAATATAAACAGAGAACACACACATCAACGTATACTAATGGTAACTTTATAATACTGTTCCTTCATTAATGAGTAACGCACTATTAACATTCTATTAACTAACAAGAAACTCTGATTAATGAATAAGTAAGCGCTCAGTTAAATGTGTTATAGTTCACTATTAGCTAATCAATAACTGCTATTTTTCATCCCTCACTGAAGACTCAGAACTAGCCTATGGTTCATAATTAATATTAATAATGTATAACGGCATGGGCGTCGCTAGACACCTTTTACTGGGGCACGTGCCCCAGTATAAATCTGCTGTGCCCCAGTAACTTTAAATCTGAAGTTTGAGTTTAACAAATTATTTTATTTGTCAGTGTATTTAATAGAAATTATATTATAGGGTAATAGAAATTCTCTATTTGCAACGCAGTAATAAAACAATCAACGCTTGTAAAAGCAACGCAGTTTAAACGAAAACGGAAAATGAACCGCGCGACAGAAATCCATGTCCGCGCGCGTCTGTTTCCAAGCAACTGCAGTGCAGCGCGCACATATTTGAACACACTGAAGTCCGGTCAGGTGTTGGCACGCTATTCGCTACTTGCACGTAGCCGCCATTTTGGATTTCGGATCAGCGAGGGTATGCTAAGACACTTCCGGTTTCGCATTACGCCCGGTGCAGGGAGCCGGAGAAAGACGAAATTTATCTTTTATAGTTGTTTATAGAATCAATTATCACTTAAAATACTACTAAGATCCATATTACTATCACACGAGCAAATGGCAATTAAATGCACGGACGCATAGTCAGATTAATGAATGAAATACAACTGTTCACGAACATAAGATTGTATTTGACTCATGCTGAATACACATACGCAATGACAATTATGCCTACTGTAAATATAGAGTTACAACTACGACTAGAGTTGTTTACATAAAATGCACCGTGAACATTCATGTTTGCCCTGTGATCGGCTACAATTCGCTCCGTGCATGGAGACCGTTGACGTTCAAACTTGAGTGTGTGGGCCAGTACTTCCAGTGAAAACTACGGTGATCTAACAGCGAGAGCGAGAGACAACAGCGACCGAGTTCCATTACCACAGAGATATTTTTTCACAAGGAGTGTTTTTAGGATTCAAGAGAGGTGACTTGCCTTTCAGAGGACAGCCTCAGCACTTAATCGTTGTGTGCCGGTACCATTTCGTCACGTTACAACAGAGAAGTCAGCTTCCATGCGGTCCCCGTTGACGCCGCGGGACGGGCCGAGTGGATACAGAAGATCCGGAGTGATGACTTCAACCCGATCAAATTTTTAAATGCATATGCTTTTCAGTGTATTTCACCTGTGCGTTTATATGCTTTCTATTACTGCATTTATTTTGTGCAAGTGAGATGAAGATCTGTTCCATAAATAATAATAATAATCTGTCTGGTGTTTATAAGCAGCACATGTATTGTGTAAAATATACACAAACTTACCTTTATTAAATTGTTTGTGGTACCTACCGTAAAAAATTAAAATGTAAAATATGTGATGATAATGTTGATCGAGCATTTGATGTAAGAAAGAAAAAATATATGCGCAGAATTGAGAAAATAGTATTTATGGATATAAATTAGCCATGTGAATGTTCACGGTGCATTTTATGTAAACAACTCTAGTCGTAGTTGTAACTCTATATTTACAGTAGGCATAATTGTCATTGCGTATGTGTATTCAGCATGAGTCAAATACAAACTTCTGTTCGTGAACAGTTGTATTTCATTCATTAATCTGACTATGCGTCCGTGCATTTAATTGCCATTTGCTCGTGTGATAGTAATATGGATCTTGGTAGTATTTTAAGTGATAATTGATTCTATAAACAACTATAAAAGATAAATTTCGTCTTTCTCCGTCTCCCTGCACCGGGCGTAATGCGAAACCGGAAGTGTCTTAGCATACCCTCGCTGATCCGAAATCCAAAATGGCGGCTACGTGCAAGTAGCGAATACAGCAAGAAACAAAATTATATTAAGAAAATGCAATACCAAATAAGTGAGTCTTTAAATTATTTTTAAAAACCTCGATCGATTGTGGCGCCCTTAGGTGGTTGGGGAGGGTATTCCACAGTCGAGGCGCAGCCACCTGGAAGGCCCTATCTCCCATAGTGCGGAGTTTGGACTTGGGAACCTGGAGTTGGTGGCTGTCAGCGGAACGGAGATGTCGGGTTGGGTTTTGTCTATTAATGAGTTCTTGGAGGTACACTGGTGCGCTGCCGTAGACACACTGATAGGTCAGGAGACAGATCTTATACTCAATCCTGAACCTAACAGGAAGCCAGTGAAGTTTATGGAGGGTTGGTGTGATGTGCTCAGATTTACGCACCCTCATCAGGACCCTGGCATCGCAGTTCTGAATGTACTGCAGGCTCCTGCCAGGGATCCCGATGAGGAGTGCATTGCAGTAATCAAGCCTGGAGGAGACAAAGGCATGGACCAGCTTCTCTGAATCGGAAAAGGATAGGGAGGGGCGGAGTTTGGAGATGTTCCGGAGATGAAAGAATGCAGTCTTACAGATAAATTGGATGTGGGTGTTAAATGATAGGTGGGGGTCAAATCGAACCCCCAGGTTTGTTATAGAGGATGTGAGAGAAATGTCATGGCCAGCAAATGAGTAAACGGTCAGAGGGGAGGAACGGAGTTGGTGTGGGGTCCCAATGAGGAGACCTTCCGTTTTGGAGCTGTTTAGCTGAAGGAAGCTGTCAGTCATCCATGCCTTTGTCTCCTCCAGACAGGCAGTTAGAGTGGGGAGTGATGATGTGGGGGATGTGGGGTCCAACCTGATATAGAGCTGAGTATCATCGGCATAGCAGTGAAAAGCAACTCCATGCCTGCTGATGATGCTGCCCAGGGGGAGCATATAAATGGATAAAAGGGTGGGGCCGAGGACCGAACCCTGAGGCACTCCACATGTGACTGTGTGGGGCCTCGACCTGGCTCCCCCCAGGGCCACATACTCAACTCTATCAGTCAGGTAGGACTGAAACCACTGAAATGCTGTGTGTGAAATGCCGATGTAGTGTTGCAAACGGTGGAGGAGGATGGCGTGGTCAACAGTGTCGAAGGCGGCTGAGTAGCGTTCAGTTAAATGTGGTTATTCACTATTACTAATCAATAACTACTTTTTCCATTCCTCCCAGAGAACTACAGGTTCATAATTAACATGAATAAAGTATAATATATAATGAAAGGTAACGGTAATCCACTATCAATGACTCGAGTGTTACTTCATCCTTCTAAAGGAACTATAATTATTTGTATTCGTATCATCAGTATTCTAGAGTGAAAAGCATAACTACCTAATATTGACTGAAGTCATTATAAGCTTTAGATATTTTTGTAAGATTTTGAATATAATCCTTCTGATGGATTTAGTAACACTTTAATCATTACCATGATCTTCACTTTAGAAAACTGATCCTAATAATTAGTTCCTTTAGAAGGATGTAGTAACACTTGATTCATTACTAATGGGTTACCGTTATACATTATTAATATTAATTATGAACCTGTAGGCTGTTGTGTTTGTGGAAGAGAGAAAAAATCTTCAAGTTTGCAGTTTTCTCCATGATGTCAAATGTACTGATACACACATGTGTGTGTTCTCCACAACTACAGATTCCCCTGTCACAGGCGCTCAGTGTGTTTGCACTAAAAATAACTTCATACGCAAGCTTACACCTGTGAACATGAACGGAAAAACACACACACCGCATCGGGTCTACACACTGCAGACGAGTAACAACAGCAAGATGACAGAACAAATGGACATAAACATATATCATTTGCATATTATTATTCATCCACGTGATAACGTTTAAGTTATCACGTGGATGAATAATCATATGCAAATGATATGTAGATGAGGATCTGCATAGTAAAACTAGGCGTTGTAAGCTCCATATATGGTTATTTCGGCTGGAGACACATGTGCGCACAATCTTCCGCTGACTGGGATTTATAAAGTGAATTCTGCGCAGGTTCTGGCGTACGCACGGTTTTATAAGTCTGAATATTTTTTTGCGTACGCCATTTTTGGCTTTCGGGCGCACGTACACTTTTAGTAAGGTTCCTACGCACAGTTTTATAAATGAGGCCCCTGCACAGGACTGCAAACACAGGGAGACTAAATAGGGAACAAACAAAAGAAGGTAACGAACAAAGCAGGTGGGGAAGATAAACCAATAATGGGAGGGGCTAGACAATTGACATGAGAGCACATGTTGAAGAACTCTCTAGTTGTAATTCTTACTAATAATTTAATTCAATTACAGAGCTCTGCAATTATACATATCTTTAATTTGTTTTTTTACTAGTTGTACAATTCAATTCTTACTAGTTTTAAAAATGAATGGAAGTCAATGGAGACATATGACTAGTAAAAATGCATTTGTAGAGCTCTTATGGCAAGCCGTTTTAGCTTAAATTGTACCCAGCGTTACTCGTCGTAATTGCATTTTTACTAGTAAGAATTCAATTTGAGAGCTCTACAATTCAATTCTTACTAGTAACAGTTCAAGTTAGAGAGCTCTACAATTCAATTGTTACTAGTAAGAATGCAATTGCAGAGCTCTGCAATTATACATATCTTTAATTCGTTTTTTTACTAGTAAAAATTAAATTAGAGAGCTCTCTAATTGTAATTGCTACTAGTAATAATTGAATTATAGAGCTCCGTTATTAAAAATGAATGGAAGTCAATGGAGACATATGACTAGTAAAAATTCATTTGTAGAGCTCTCTAATTGTAATTGTTACTAGTAAGAACTGAAATGTAGAGCTCTCAAATTTAATTCTTACTAGTGAAAATGCAATTACGACGAGTAACGCTGGGTACAATTTAAGCTCTGGTTACAGGCCAGATGAAAAAAACTATGGTACAACTTCTCATACACTTCAATGTAAGAATGCAACCATGAACCGTCCATTATGTCTGTGTGAGAAATTACCATATTTGAAATGAGTTTGTCTTTCTGATCTCTGCCCTCAGGTCTGTGAATGTCTGAACAGAAGAGATATGGCAGGGGTTTCAGACTGAATGAATTAAAATTAGAAAATTTAAATTAGAGTATCATCAGAATGAGTTTCATGCGTCTCAGACCTTGCAAAGCGGACATTTGAGGGGAATCACGGATTATGCTTTCGGCATGTGCTGGGGTTAAAAATTATAATGGTTTTATGTGTGTTTTATGGCATAGGCTTTAATTATGCATATGGTTATAATTTATGTTGTTAATTCGTAAAAGGGACTAATTATAATATATATATATATATATATATATATATATATATATATATATATTATTATTTTTTTTTTTTAATTCTTTTTTTAAGGTACCATTTGCAGTTGTCCTGAAAGAGATTCAGTCGAGAGAAGAGTCCTGATGCACATGCTCACGGAAGATATCTCTATAAAAGTATACAGGTGTTGGGAGTTCCCCCCAAAACCTTTCAAGCCTTTTCTTCCCCAGCCATGAGATCTAATAAACAGGTTGTTTTTGGCAGGTAGCCTATACACTCTATAAATCTATGTTTAGGGGAGAGCAGGGGCGAAAGTACCATTTTTCAGAAAAACATAATTTGAAAAGATGATGTTTTAGACAGAGATATATTTTTGCTGTGGTCAGTCACTCACAAGTGTGGTCTATCAATACCAGGTAGTATTTTGTAAAAATGTATAATGACTTCAGTTTAATTTCACTTTGAACTTAAGACTGCTCATGTTACTTTCGACCCTGTCAGTTGGGACGAAAGTAACACACAGGTGGGTCAAAAGTAACACAACAATATACAACCTATATTTTTTGTGTTACTCTTGTTTTTTTTTGTTTTGTTTTTTATTAGCCTAAATATACCTGAGTATGACCTTGTTAACATGTAACTGCAAACATATTTTGGCCTTTATATTTGCAAAAAAATGTTAATTTACATTTTCATTTTAAATTTCAGTTTCATCAATGTTTCAAAAATAACCCAACAGTAAAAACTTGAATTGTTTAGAATATTTTTTTATTGGCAATGTCAATCTATTTTATAAAAGGTGTTTTCAACATGAACAATATGATAATTAAATTAAATTACCATAATATAAATTCTTAACATAATGTAACAATAGGCATGTTTCCATCAGGCTGTTTTTATGCATAAATTTAAAATCTGCATAAAAACATCAGGATGGAAACCCTGCAAATTCATAGGTGGAGGTGGAAAAGCTATAAGGTATGGCTAAAACCTAAATGTGACTAAGGTAAATAGAAACAGATTGAGTTAAAAAAAAAATGGTGACACAGAAATCAGCTGATTTAAATGTGAACGCTCTCTCATAAACATCTGACTGACCCTCACTCTTGCCATATTCTGTTGGTAAAATATGACATAAACATGTTTTATTAAATGCTGCAACACAGAGAAAGTCACCACATTAGCAGCGTGGCAAAATAAACACTTGTTTTCACTATAGCGGGACAAAAGAAACAAGTGTTACTTTCGTCCCGACAGGAACTCCTGACATTTAAACCCGATTTACTTTTATACTGAAAAACTCTGACAAGGCAAACTTCAGGATGTGTTACAGCACATAATAACCTGTAAATTGATCATTACTGTGTGACATGAAACGAAAAACACAACTTGTAATTAGAAAAAAAAGTGCCGCTTCAGTAATTTACTTATCGAACTCGAAAACTGCTTTCCGGACCTAACCGTGGGAAACAATGACGAAATCACGTGATATTTGGCAGCTCTGTCAAGGGTTGCGTACTAAACGTGCTGTCATAGCTTGAAATGCTAATATAGTCAGGGCTCTGAGAAAATCAATTTGCAGCACCAGAGCATCAGTGTGATGAATGTTTTAGTGAGTGACAATGTGTGAACAGTTTTGCAAAAAGAGTGCATGAGATTGAGCGTATATATACAGAAACCAGACCGGAAGTTCTTTAAGGAAGTGCGTCTCTGTGTGCAGTTTTCATCTCTTGTTATCGGGTCTTGTGCAGGTTTAGGGTTATTCTGTACTGTTGAAAGGTTGTTGTTGCTCGACACTGAAAATAAGCAGTTAATGCTACATTTGGCTGATCCGCGGCTCCATGCCTCAGTCAGTTCTTCCCCAGGTCTTAGTGTCCCCTCCCAAGTGCGTTTCTGGAAATTAACAGTTAATCACCTCTCAGTGTTTCTTTCCCTTCACAGACTCGCCAGTTCTGACATTAGTCAGAGAATGCAGTGCGATCTTTTACCTTTAAGTGTCTCTGCTGACTCATAACAAAAGTGTACTTTAGTTACGAAACTGCAACCTAAGTCAGTGATAGTCAGAGATCAGAAGGTTTCTGAGTGATGTTCTCCCGCTCCATTCATTAGTCCTTCAGTTTGGGGTTCTTCACTTTGCCACACCGTCTGTAGATCCTCTAGGCACCCTTTAAAAAGGGCCGGTTCTCTGAGGAACCACAAAGGTTTCCTGAGGAACTCTTATATTAGGCACTGTGTGGAACCACTGTGGGTGCCTCCAGGAACCAAATTTCAATTTCCATGGTTACCATTGACTTCTATTATAATAAACAAACTGAACCAAATACAAAATAAGAATTGTTTATTACATATTTTAAATCCATTTTAATACATACACTTCCATGCACTTTGGGAAAAAAGCTAGTAGATTAATATCAATGAATACACAAAAAAATAGTATAATACATAAGCAACATGAATAATCAACCATGTACATACAATAGGCTACACAAGAAAAGACATCTCAACAAAATGCATGGAAACACATGTTCCATGTAATAAATCAATGTCAATTTTTAAATAAAACATGTCCATCTTCACTTAACTTTAAAACATTTGTGTTTCAGTCCGCTTAAAGCCACAGTATGGAATTTTTCGCCGCTAGGGGTCGCTAACCTCTTACAATAACAAAGGCGTAGTTTGATGATGCAACATTTGCTAAGAATTATGGATCTTGTCGACAACGTGAAGCCGGCCGATCTAATAATGTTTATGGATGACTGAATACATGATGCTTTTATCATGACTGTGATATGAAGCAGTTCGGGATTGCTAAGAGACAGCTATCAGCTCCACACGCGACACGAGTCCCGCGGATATAAAGGAATATGGACATTTCATTCTACCGAACTACACGCAGAATTACTGCTCACAGGTCAGTTTATTAGACAAATTAAACTTGTGAGGTAACGCAGCGCTGTTTCACCTGGTCTAACATTACACTAGCACACTAAACTGCATTTGAATGTGTTGAAATGTATGTGTTAGTTTGTCTGTATGAGACTAGCAGTAAGCTAGATCAACATTAGAATAACATACAGATCATATTCTGACATTTTATCATTGTTGAACTATATAACATTGATTAGTTTTATGTAAATGTGCTCACCTGTTTAATAAAGTACATGTAGGAGCATTCGAAGTCTCGGACGTGGAGCTCTCGTTTATATACTGTCTATGGGAGCTCTCGGCATCTCGAAAACACCGCGCTGATGTTGATTCTCGTTTTAGTTCTCCTTTTTTATCCAAAGTCTGCTTGCCATGGTCCATAATGTTTGAACGAAACAACAACAGCGTGCAGATAGACATTACGAACTACACAGTGGTCCACGTCTGTCGCCTTGGTTACTATCAGAGGGCTCTGGTTGCTATGGCAGCACGAGCGGAAACCAGGGACAACGCGGATATGACGGCATTGACGGCGACAAAACGGAAATAAAGAAACGTGACGTGTCTTCGAATTAAATTACAAATTTCTCCTGGTTTGAAAGTTGTTGGAAACAGTCGGGATAATGTAAGTACACAACTAAAATATATATATAACATAGATATAGTGATTTTTGCTAATTTTAAAGCAAAAAAGTTACATACTGTGGCTTTAAGTCTGACGTCCCTGTTTCCAAGTCCAAAAGCTCTATCAGATGCCCAAAACAAACAAACAGTGCTAATAAACACTCATTGTGCTGTAATATTCCTGAAAATTATGATTCTAACCTTTATCTCTAATCCGAAATCTCTGGTTAGTTATTCAGCTATTTTGAATCATAAAATGTTGAAGTCTGGGATGCCGTTAGACTGGAGACTGTAATGTACACTACGGCTTTTGAAAAGCTCACCTTTACTCGCTGCAACATAAAATGCAATCAATTATAAAATCTTCACAAGGAACATGAGAGGTACTTAACGAGTTAAAAACGTGTAAAAGTGCATCAGCTTCATTTTCAGTTTGTTTTTCCTCTTTTCTGGTGGAAGGTCCAGGCACTTCAGTGATTTTCAGGTCTACAGGAGGATTTTTATTCTTGTTCAAACTTGTATTTCAGCTTACCGAGGTCCCTGCAAAGTACAAAATTTACTGTTAGTAAGGTTATTAAAGTGATAGTTGTGAACTTAAAATAATTTCCTCAGCCTTGTGACGTTCCAAACCTGTTTGACTTTCTGTCTGTGGAACCCAAAAGCAGATCTCAGGCATAATGCAACCCCAGTCACCATTCACTTTCACTGCATGAAACACAAGCAGAAACTAATTATGTAAATCATTCATGAAACCATTCTTATGTACACTTGTCTACTTCGATTCAATGCAACAAATTATGTAAAAATGGATAAATATTCTGTTAAGCTCCAAAAATGTCCCAGAAAAGATCCTAAAAATATAAAAATTAAGTCCACAACTCATGTGTTATGATTTGTGTTGTAAGTCTTCTGAAGCCATATAATAGGCTAGCTTTTTTGTCTAAAAAGACCAAACTTGAAGTTATAATTCAGAGTTCAAATGTCTTATATTCAAATGCAAATGATTAAGGTATAGCCTATAAAAACTGCATAGCATTACTGGCGCCAAACCGGTGATGTTATTTTACATGAATGAATGAGATTTGAGAGCATGAGGGAAGATTTTCAGAGAATAACTGATTAAAAACACAAGTGCACAGTCAAACAGTACAGTTTCACACAGAGAAAGTTCATATCACTCTCAGAAGAAAAGGTACGAAAGCTGTCACTGCGGCTGTACCTTTTCAAAAGGTACACTTTTGTTCCTTTTAGGTACTAATTTGTCTCTTTTAGGTACTAATATGTACCATTAAGGTACCAATATGCACACTTTAGGTACAAAAATTTACCTTTTAAAAAGGTACAGCCCCAGTGACAGCTTTTGTACCTTTTTTTCTAATAAAGTACTTGCATGTGGTGCCGGTAACTCACTGTAATTCAGTGAAATGTTCAGATTATTTTAGAAATGTACTGGTTGTTCTGGGGAAACAAAATAACAAAGCTGATTATATCCCTTCACAACATATTTATTGGCCAGTAAAGGGCTTTAAAGGGGTATTTGAGAGAATGAGGGCACCTGTAGTAAATACTGTAAATAAAAACAGACCAAACTAAGTATAGCCTATTAACCACTTGTGTAATTCATAACTAACCACAATGAGACAGCAGGAATCTGCTAAATTAGTTATATCAGCAATCTGAAGACACAGTTGTACACAACACGTTGAATTGAATGACTAAATGATTTACATAAAGTGGCATAAAGTTCATTATATTAGTTAGCATCACGGCTAAAACCTTCACACCACATACTATGCAATAAATGAGTGTTAGAGTAGACTGAGTACAGTTGAGTTACTTTTTGCGTTTTGATTTTTCACACAAAAATATACTGAGAAGTGAATTTCCAAATGACATTTCATTAACTTGTAGACTAAGATATTATCAATCAAAAATACCCATGAGTAGTTTATATTTTCCACAATTAGCTCATAAATATAAGGTGCTTTTGTCTCAACTTTGTCTCAACTGTGCCCATATGTGGTAGCCTACAGTTGAGACAGTGCATGGTACAGTTGAGACACCCATTTTTAAAGATGTAAAGGTAGCTAACCATTCATTGCAAATGTAAAAAATAAAGACAAATAAAGAAAATAACAATTGGGCAACATTTTTGTTTATTCATCCATTTATATTCAATTCATTTGATTTAAATTAGCACTGGTTAAAATTTATAAAGCAGGAACAAGATATGAAACAATATTTATTAATAATACACAGTTTAAATATCACAAATATCACATTTTTATTTTCATTTGCGTCCTATGCTGGCTAATTACGACGTTTAACCTGTTATCATAATAACACTGAACAACTAAACAGTGTGTTTCCTAATAGAGCTCTATCGGGGGTACAGTAGATGTGTGTCTCCTCGTCACCTCACACATTTCTCTAGATTTTACAATGACCTTGCATGACACAATGCCATGAAATAAGCCAGTTTTTAGGGCACAGAATAACGTTTGTGGTGATACCAGTTACGTTGTTCAGTGTTATTATGATAACAGGTTAAATGTCGTATTTAGCCAGGACGCAAATGAAAATAAAATGTGATATTTGTGATATTTAAACTGTGTCTTATTAATTAATACATTAAATATCTTGTTCCTGTTTTATACATTTTAACCAGTGCTAATTTAAATAAAAGAGCACACACACACACACACACACGCACACGCACGCAAGAGGTTTGGCTCAAAGGAAACAGTCATACAGAGAGGAAACACAAGATAAAAGAGGCACACACTTCTTCTTCTAGGTTGTTTCAAACCAAAACTTTATTCCTCTACCAATCTGTCAGGAAGAGAAAACACTCTGTCCATTCTCTCTGAGATCTCCTCTCCTCTGTCTCTGAACCCTCATGTCCTCTCGCTGGTCTGAGATGCGCTCAAGAGAAGGAGAGACTCAGGAGGAGAGAAAGAGCAAACCGGACAGATTCTCTGATTTCTCTTCACTGTCTCTGATCCTGTAATATAATCTGATCAGATGCGAGTCTCTTTCTGCTTCATATGAGACACATGATGATCCTCATTGAGCTTCAGATCAGATTCTCTGATTTCTCTTCACTGTCTCTGATCCTGAAACTAAAGGCCTTTGAGTTTCACCTCAAATCTACTTCTGACATCTAGTGGACAAAGATGAAAACTGCAGATCATATTCTGTGTGTTAGGAGGAATAGAAAACACACACTCATACACATTTATTTACAATGCCTTCATTTCTATTTTAAACAAGTGACATTCTCTCAGTTTAATTCACTGAATGTCATTCATTATCAACTCACAAATAATAATGTGATTTTACATTTTGTGTGAATGACTGAACTTCTAGCAACTTCTGCTTTAATGTATACTATGATGTGTTTGTGAACAGTAGATATTGAGTATTGAGTAAGTGTTGATCTGTTGTTGTTCTGAACAGCTTCAGTTCGTCTGTTAAAGTCACTAATGTTCTGCTGATGGAAATCAGTGTTAATAAATCAGAGATGATTAAATGAGCAGCTGATGGAGTTTATCAGATCTGAGTTTTACATTTAACATTCAGACTCTTGAAACTCTTCAGGAATTACTTCACAACTGTTAAAGGTAGGCTATGTTCTATAGACTGAGAATGTGTTGATTGATTTTCATCTTAGATTGAAATTCTTACACATCTTCTGTACAGAATTTAATTTAAAACTAGATGTACCGCATGGTGGTACAAAATATGACCGCCGCTCAGGCCTGCACTGGCTTTCCACAAAAATAAATGACGTGGAGCAATTTGGCTGTATTGCGTGTTTATGTATATAAAAGACTGTCTGGAGTATTCCTGTGGATCATGGATAATTTAGAGTTTTGTAATTATTTGCCATTACTATTTAAGTTTTATATCAAAAGTCATTAGTTTAGACACTTAACATCCATAATGTGAAAACGTCACATCCATAACAGTGGTTTTCCCTACATAATGTATTACAAAAATGAGTTTCAAAAACACACTTATTGTGTTCAAGCAAGTCTTTTTCATGCTACATCGGCAGTTTGTTTAATAATTCACAGAGTTTGTAGGACACTTGTAAAGTGTGTGTATTTCATGTTATGTCCATAACGCTGATAAAATGTATTCATAGTGTGTGTCTGTGTGTGTGTGTGTCTGTGTGTGTGTGTGTCTGTGCGTGTATGTATGCGTGCGTACATGTGTGTGCGCGTGTGTGTTTGCGTGTGTGTGTCTGTGCATGTGGATTTGTATGTGTGTGTATGGGTGTGTGTTTGTGCGTGTGGATGTCAGTGTGTGTGCATGCTTGCGTTTGTTTGTATTCCTGCATGTGTGTGTGTGTGTGACAGTATCATCCTAAACCAGCAACCCTTCGCTCAACACCACCATCTACAGGCCGATGAGTGTACAGTCACTAAATGTGCACATAAATGAATTTATTTTATACCCCCCCATGGATGAAATTCTACGAAACTTAGCATACCCCCAGAGGATGTCAAGTTAATCATACACATGAAATATGGTGCAGTTCTGAACATCTCAACTGAAGATAGGGGCGATTAAAGCAGAATAATATTGCATTTTCATTTTTTATGGGAAGGGGCGCAAATCACAAATGAGTGATTATGGGCTAGGTTGATGTGGGCCCTTAAGACCAACATACCATAAAAATTTCTTCATCCTCGGTGCCACGGTTCAGGTAGTTATTTATGGCCCCCAGGGACCAAACGAAATTTTTCCGTAAAAGTCTAGTGGGGCAACATGCCCACCAAATTTCATGTTCCCCGGTGTTTCGGTGTCCCTGGTATCGTTGACCAAAAATTCAGTAGATGACGAAAAAAAAAAAAAAAAAAACTTTGACAATCCCTATATGACCGCTTTCGCTAGCTATGCTAGCGGCAGTCATAATAAATGTTCGGTGATATCTTCCAAAGATTTCTGAATTGTTTTCTCTAAATAGTGTTGAAATGGCATCTAAGTACACTAGGTTTGGTCATGCTAGCATGTGTGGAAGTATTTAAAACGAGCGAGCCCTGTGTTAGGTTGTGTTTTTACTCCAAATAGGCTATTCGTAATTCGTAATCTCTGCTGAAGTCTTTCACACACCCAATTAACATGCGTGTCCCACATAAGACATTTGTCTAAACCACATAAGTGTACTATACATGTGGGAAATTAATGTGGGGAAAATAAATACTCTGAACCCTAAGTAGATTTACACAAACTGAGAAAGTCAAAAAGTGTTCGGTTGTGCTCCACTATTTATTTTAACTTTCTTTTTTTAATATCCATCACGTCATTGAGCTATGTATGTTCAAAAAAATACGAGGAAAGTGAACTCGTATAAATAAATCATTTATAAATATATTTTCACGTCTTTCGTTACACTGAACCTGTGTGTGATGCGCCATCGTGTGGTGAACATGGAAACTACAGGAAAGTTTATCAAGAGATAATCTAAAAGGATCTTTAGAAACAGCCTACATATAATCTAATCTAAAATGTTCGAAATATATTAATTTACATAAAAAAAAAATGTGAGAGATCTGTTCAAAGAGAATCTGATCTTTAGGGATGTAGTGCCACTTTCAACCACGAGATGGCAGCAGCGCACTTTATTTCACTTTATTTCAACTTTATTCCATTTAACTTAGTTAATGACAGCAACATTAATCACATTGGTAATTTTATACTACAAACAGTATTTTAATTTGGAACCTGAAAACCAGTGTAGCTCATATTAAATCGTGTGTGTTGATTAGTTTGTCCACAAGGTGTCAGCACTGACCCGAGCCGCTGCTTCATTCACAGTCAGAGGAGAAACAGGAGGAGACTGGAGGACAAGAACAACACGCTGCTGGAAATCTGCTGTTTCAAACTGTTAGTACATTCATTGTATTAATTATATTAATTACCAGGTAAATATAAATATCAAATGTTTGGTCAAATTCTGAATTAATCCGAATCAGATATTAAAACCGAATTAGTTTAGTTTTAGTTTTTATTAGTTTATTTTGTTTAGCACATGTTTAGTACAAGTACAAAACCATGCAAGGAGGGAACGAAGCCAATCCAGGCTTGTACAAAGTTCCACTCCTACTCATATTAGCTCATGAAACATGCAGACTAAACACTCAAAAAAACAAAAACAAAACAACAACAAACGAAACAAAGCAAAAGCATAAACAAAAAAGAAACAACAGAAGCAACAGGAAGAAAAAACAAAAACAAAAAAAACAATACCAAGCAACAATTCAATAACATAAAAGATGATCAATCTAGATAAAAACGCAAAAAGAGCAAACAATACTTAGACAGGACTACATAAAGGCGTCAGGCTGGCAATAGTAGTCTCTTCAAATGCTTTTTAAAAGCAGAAAAAGAGGACATTGATCGCAACGATGGACTTAAATCACTCCAGAGCTTAGGACCTCTATAAGAAATATTAAATTGATGTCTTGTAGTTCGTGAGTAAGGTAAAAGTAAAGTATTATTGCTGTGTCTAGTTTGATATGAGTGTACATGTGAAGTGGGGATAAAAAAATTCTGAAAGGAATCTGGAAGATCTTGTTTCCTATATATAAACTTATGCATAAATAGGCATGTTTGATAAATATTTACCTTATCAATAGGGAGAACTTTGAATTTATTATAAAGGGGTGCCGAGGGTGCATATCTATTTGAATGAGAAATAAATCTAAGATATTTCTTCTGTATGACTATTAATTTCTTAAGGTAAGTAGGATAAGTAGCTGCCCAGACAATATTGCAATAATTAATGAATGGGAACAAAAAACTATAATATAAGGTTAAAAAAGCTGAGGAATGAACTAAAGGACAAACCCTCCTCAATATACCCAACATTTTAGCTGACCTCTTAGATACGAAGTTGATATGGTTAGACCATTTAAGACCACTATCTATAATGACTCCCAAAAACTTGGTATGCTGAACCAATTCGATTTGAATGTTATTTATAAAGATTTTAGATAATTCTATAGGGTAATGTTTGTTAGTCTTACAAAAAATCATAAAGTTGCATTTTTTTATATTGAGAGTAAGTTTGTTCCATTGAAACCATTCCACAATGGAAGATAGTTCCTCATTGACCGTTTTGATTAAAATATTAAAGTCTTGGTGAGAGGCTACAAGATTTGTATCATCTGCGAATAGTACTGGGAGGAGTTTAGTACAAGTCATAGCCATATCATTAATATAAATTAAAAATAGAAGAGGCCCCAAAATTGATCCTTGAGGGACGCCAATCATAATTTGTGACTTCATGGAGGTATAGCCTTCCAGGTCTACATATTGCTCTCTGTTAGCTAAATAGCTTCTAAACCATTTCAAGGCAGCATCCTCCACTCCGTATCTGCTAAGTTTCGCAATCAAAATATTGTGACTGACCGTATCGAATGCCTTACTCAGGTCCAGGAAGACTCCAAGAGCAATTTTTTTATTGTCAAGAGCTGAAGAAATATAGTTCACAAGTTGAATGAGGGCATGCTCAGTCGAGTGTCGCTTCCGAAAACCATATTGATGTTTGTATAAAATATTATTAGCAACCAAATGATTAAATAATCTAGAAAAGACAAGTCTTTCCAAGATTTTCGATATACACGGGAGAATTGATATTGGCCTATAATTTCCGAATTCCTTGGAGTCACCGGTCTTGAAAATTGGCATAACCCTAGCAACCTTCAAATCCCGAGGAACAATTCCAGTTTTAAGAGACAGGGAGAGAATATGAGTGAGAGGTTTAATGATATAATCAATTGTCTCTTTAATAAGAACACTTTTAATGCCATCATGACCATGGGCTGCATTTTTAAGTGATAAAATAATATTACGAACCTCTTGAACAGTTGGTGGGTCAAAATTATGAAATGGAGGATAGTGACCTTTGATTAAAGAACAGGGGTGTATATCCGAGCCATTTATGCTAGATGCTAATTCAGAACCAACCGATATAAAAAAATCATTAAAGCCATTAGCAATATCAACAGGGTTGGAGAGAACCTCCTTCTTACTGTTCATTACTACAGGGGCAGTAAATGGGGATTTAGTACGATTCAGTAAGTGATTAATGAGGTGCCATGTTGTCTTAATGCTTTTAGAAGCTTGTGCAAATTGATTTGAATAATATGCTTTCTTTGTTTTTCTTACTAAAGATGTGAAGTGATTTTTACATTTCTTATAAATTTCAATATTAATTAAGGAAGGATTAAAAATAGACCTCCTATAAAGTCTATTTTTTTTCCGGGAAAGCTTTTTTAATTCATCAGATATCCATGGCTTCCCCTTAGAATATTTATTTCTGGATTTTGTACTCATCAATGGAAATGATACATCTAAGGCCTCATTAAAAGACTTTAAGAATAAACTGTATGCACTGTTGACGTCTTGTGATACAAGTACCTCATCCCAAATGATATTGCCAATGGCAGACTTGAAATGATCAATGCTGTTTCTAGAGAACTTACGATATTTTTTTGGCCCATTTTTAGGATAAGTAGACATTAATTGACGGGATTGGACAAACTGGAAAACAGGAAAGTGATCAGAAGCATCACACATCAAGAGGCCTGAAGTGACCTCGAAATTATAAGAATTAAACAGAATATTATCAATAAGAGTAGCAGATGAGGAGGTGATTCTAGAGGGTTTAGTAATAAGCGGGAAAAAATTAAAAGAATGGAGTGCATTTAAGAAATCAACTGTTTGTGTTAAATCACATTTAAGTAAATTAATATTATAATCACCGAGTAAAAAACATAATTTACTTTCTTTGGTTATCAACTCAAGAGTTGATTGAAGTGCATCAATAAATGTGTTATGGTCTGAATCTGGTGGTCTATAAATGCATCCGATCAGAATGGTCTTTCCATTGAATTGCTGACAAGAAGGAATTTCAATAAATATGGACTCTGTGTTAGTGGTATTAAATTCTGCACTAAGATCATCTCTAGCACCAGCATCAAATGAATTCAAAACATATAGAGAAACACCCCCTCCTCTTTTGTTTTTCCTACAAGAATGAAATGATACATAATTAGGTAGGGGGAATAAAGTAAATCATCAGTCAGCCAAGTCTCAGAAAAGGCCAAGACTGAGAAAGAAAAACTTAAAGTAGACAGAAGAGTTCTCAATTCATCATGATTTTTAGACATACTACGAATATTCCAGTGGAAAGTAGAGAAAATATTTTTAGAAAAGTTTATGGTTTGATGCAGAGAATTGACTTGCCGTTCAGAATAGTAATTACAGGACAGTTTTAATAAGTTTAGACTGGAATGATTTACATCAGGATTAAAAAAACTATCATAGATACCACAACTGTCTATATTCTGCTCAAACGGGTTGAAAACAAAAGAGTTATTGTCAGAGATGGGCAAGTCAATTGAAGCCATAGAAATTAAACTGGCAAAAGAATCGACACAGACTCACGTGAAAAAAACTGGCTGTCCCCTGATTGAAAAGGCCTCCTACTTCAAAAAGATTAATAGCTAAAGTTAACTGAATATTCCATCTGTCCCAGAGAATTGGAAAATCATCGTCCACAATCCACGACACAAAAATAAATAAATAAATAAATAAAGTAATAGTTCCGCACATCCACAGCTCATATTGTGGCTCAACTCTAATCATCATTTGTACAAGTTCAGTTCGTCCATTTCTTTCACCAACACTGCTCTTTCCTCTTCTGGTGTTGCTCCAATCGATCGGATATATACTTTACCATTCCGAGACCAGGTCGCTTTGATCTTTTTTGCCTTTTTCAGTTGCCGCGCTGCATAAGCAATATTCCCGTTCTTCCTCGTTAAATGTTCATTCACGAACACTCCCGTGCCTTTTAACTTGAACCCCTGTTGCAACAAGCCGATCTTGTCCTTTCTGTTGACAAAGCGGACTATGATTGCCGGTGGGGTAGGAGTATTTTTGTTATTCCGAGGTAGTGTGTGGCAGGCCGAGATCTGATTACTGCGAATGGGAATATCCTTACTACCGAAGAATTGGATAACCTGGAATTCCAGGGTCTTCGTCTCAGCAGTTGTGTCATCAGCATTGTTTCCCGCAGCGACATTGGAATAGGCACGGTGTCGTGTTTTCAATCCAGAGATAATCACATCATCCATACGGTAATATTGCTCTACATCATCCAGTCTCTTTTCCAATTCTTTGATCTGATCGTCTTTCTCCTTTAATTTAACTTCATAGCCGCTCACCTGAGCTTGTAGTAGATTCACCTGTTTCATGAGCTGCAAGATCTCCGTTTGTTGCGTTGCGATTTTGCCGACCTCTAGTTGGATTGAGGCCAGAGTTTTTTTAATATCTTCCATATTGACGATACTCGTAAGCTTTCTCGTTGTTGTAGTACTGAACAAGCACTTCGATCACTTTTGCTTGGTTTCTCTGGAGGATCAAAACCTCAACAGAGAAAATACTGCAGTTAGCTCAAACATGAGCTGAACATAAACATGAACACACACTCGCTTTTGATTTATTTTATTTGAATTATTTCCTTTAGTCATCATGTCCGATTTAGATTTACGCGCGTAAACTCAGCTCTGACTGGATGATCACATGACACATTTGTGAAGGTTATGAATTGTGTTGAGCAATATTTTATGTAATATGAAACCTGATAGACACAAGATGTAACACAATATGAGCAACTGAAGAATTTGTTATTTCAGAAATACCATATAATCAAGACATTTTGAGTTAAAGAATGTTTATTTGTTGAAGCATAAATCTCCCTATTTCTTTAACTGAATCAGTCTATGATAAATATGATGTAAAAGGGACACAGAAAGCAGCTAGATGAGTTAGAAACTCTTAGTGAAACACTTAAAGCTGGATAACTGAGAGGATTGTGTGATGACGGTTCACTCCTTCAGTCAGTGAAGCCATGAGAGATTAAATCCTGGGATTATTCCCATCTTCCCACAGGAGAAACAACTGAAAGATGGAGTTTGAGGAGGAACCCTGCAGAATGAGAGATGAAGATACAGAGGAACAAACAGGTTGGTGTTTTCCTTCATTCTCTTTAATGACCGATGAGGAACATTAAGATGAAAACTCACATATATACAGTAACAATACATATAAAACTAGATTTTTTTATATATTTTTTTATTTACCCTTTATTTTACCAGGTGATGTCCCATTGAGATATTCAAATCTCTTTTACAAGGGAGCCCTGGGGCAACAATTATACAAGTTACACAGAATCACAGAAACGGACACAACAAACAAAACAGATTTACAGTAGGCCTACATATAAAACAAAACAATAATTAAAAATAAAAATAAAACATAAAGGGGTCATTGAAAACATGTGCATTGTTCAATTCAAAGATTTACAGGGCTCGAAATTAACTTTCTTTCTTGGTAGCAAAAACTTTAGCAGCACTAACTCTAAAACTGCTAGAAAATCAAAGCCATTAATCTAAATAAGTTGTTCCAGATTTGAGGTTGATGTGTGTAAGATTAGTTTGGTGCAGTAACAGAGTTTCAACACTAGATGCAGTAAAACTCCTCTGGGACACAGCGGTGGCATTTGGGATTTACAGCAGTTTTTCTCTCTCTGATATTACACACACACACACACACACACAATTTCTTTATTATACACATACCAACCACATTGTGACATCCATACCAACACACACACACACACACACACACACACACACACACACACACACACTTGCTTTATAGGCCAAATCTGAGAAAATGGCATCATCTGGTAAAAAATAGTAAAAATGTAAATTTTGAAGCCTTTGCCAACAGAATGAAAGCCTCTTAACAAAGATTGCATCATTTTATAGTTAAATGGCCCTGGGATTAAAAATGTGAGTTTTAATGTGTTTCAATGGGGACATGTTTGTCCTTAAAGGGCCCCTATTATGGATATTTGAAAATGACCTTTCATGTAGTGTGTAACACAGCTCTGAGTGAATGACCTTTCATGTAGTGTGTAACACAGCTCTGAGTGAATGAAAACTTCCTGCAAAGTTTTAAATCTGAAAATGCACCGTATATAGAGTTAAAAACCGTTTCGTTGTGACGTCTAGAGGAAACATTAGCATATTGCCACTTATAGCGTGCAGACACCCGGGAAAACTCAAACCTCAAACCAGCAGCTGATCATGTTGTGGCAAATTCAAAGTCCTTTTTGGTTCAGGTCTCAAAAAAGCTCTCAGAGTCGAAGTTCCAGGTCAGAAGAATTAACTTTATTGACAAGCAACAAAGTGAGAAGCCAGCTGGACGTCTGAGGATATCATTCCCAGTCCTCATGTCTTATACCATTTTCTCATCGCTAGATGCCCAAAGTGCACCCTCATATTTATCTCTTCTTCTTTGCCACTCCTTGTGTCCTTGCCACCATTAGAAACATCTTCCCTTAGACCTTCTCCTATTGGTGGAACATCTCAAACATCTTATATAACACATTTTTCTTCCAGTGCCTCCCAACACCTGCATCCCTCCTACAGGTTTTTGGGTACTTTTCCATTCTCTTGTCCTTGTGACCTGTTTTCTGCTGGGCATTACAGCATTCAGACCTTTACATGAGACAGGGAAAATCTCCAACACAACTGTAGTCCCTTCACTTTGTCCCAGAATGTATCTTCATGAATAAACCTCTCTCTATTATCTATCAATCATGGCCAATATAGACCATCCATCTTTCTTATCAATAGGCTTTCATCACAAAGGTACACTCTGGAGGAATAGTGAGACCAAACATCTCCACCCCCCTTTGACTGGAGTGGAGTAAAAGATCTCGCCTTCCTGTCGGATCATCACTCTGAAGGGATAGATACTTCAAACATTTGATTTCCAGTGTAATCAACATATCTCAGTGTACAGACTTGAAGTTAGGATTGTCCCACGGTGCCAGAGGAACTGCACAGGCGCGCCCGGTGGCCTGGAGCGCTGTCTGGGTTGCTCCATCGCTGCCAGAGGTGTCCTGGTCCTGCCTTGGGCGCTATCTGGTCCTGCCCTGGACACTATCTGGTCCTGCCTAGGACACTATCTGGTCCTGCCCTGGACACTATCTGGTCCTGCCTAGGACACTATCTGGTCCTGCCCTGGACACTATCTGGTCCTGCCCTGGACACTATCTGGTGTTGGAGCAGACGGCGGGTTTTTAAACCACCAGCTGAGTCTGCCCTTGCTGATCCGGCAATTGGCGACCGCGTTTGTAATTAATCTCTCTTTTGCCCCGTAGAAACATTTTCCAGTAGTTTAATGCATGTACTTCACATTTAATTCATAAAAAACGTTAAAATATTAAAAAACGCTTTTATAGCGTGTAAAGTGATTAATTAGTGATAAAAAGTAGTAAAAACATTCTTATCTTTTCCCTTTATATCTGGTTGCATTACCTCGTACCACGGGCAATGACCTGCTTCAAACCTTGTATCGTCCCCTCTCATTCACATATTCATATTTTGTGAACAGTTAGTGTGATTATATAAAATATGCTCAGTAGGATTATATGTAAGAATATATGTAAGAATATACTCTGGAAGGAGCCCTTGTACCAAATCAAAAAACAAAAATAACCCCTCTAACTAACTCCCTACTCTACCCATGCTCTAATGTTCTGTTTGGCGGCCATGGCTCTCAAGACAAAAAAGTACATTTTTAAACAAAATACAGTAAGAGATAGTCTACTAAAAAAAAAAATTCATAAAACATTTAAAGCAATAGAAATTAAAAATACAATACATGATTAAAAATAAATAGAAATAAATAACATGAAACAACGAAAAAAAAATGTTTTGTCATCTTCAGGAAATCCGGAGGTAACTTATAATGAAACCATAATAATTTTTTAACAACAGCAGTTTTAGTGGCTTTCTTGTTAGCTGTTTAACAAAGAGAGTCATAGAATAACTTTAAATCAACACAGAGAAGCCTAAATTTGGGTGACTTTACATTTTTGGAGATGAAACTGGCCACATTAATTCTGTCGTCCTTCTCTTTTGATCCGCAGTCCCAAATCCAAAACAGTAGCCTACATTCTTTATTTCAAAAATAAAAAGTTTGTTGTAAACAGAGAAAAAAAGCCAAGCTACTTCTTTCCAGAACTCCTTTGCATAATCACATTATGAGGTGAACTTTCAGTAGCATTTCTTTAACATATTTTGTTTCCCCCAAAATTTGTTTTAATTTATTTCATTATATTTATCATATTATGCATGATAAATAAGTCATATAAACCTTCATGACTCCAATTAAACAATAGGCTACAACTAAATTAAATGTTTAATAGGCTAACTCTCATCTGCTGAACATTTGGAATAACAATATGCTGAAAAACGAAACGCCGCTCATTGGTTTATTATGCTGCTGTTACAAAAAATGAACACATAAATAAATAAATAAATAGGGCTAAATAAATAAATAAATGACGAACTACAGTAGCCTAAAGTAGCCAATGTTTATAGTAGCATAATAGTTATAGTAATAGTTATATAGTACAGCCTAATCTGTGTTTGCAGATTGTAGTTGTATAATTTCGGTTCAGACATAATGGGCTATTTTATTTTTTTTCTGTTCTATTCTTCTATTTACTGAATCTACAGAAACAATCTCATATACAGTTGACGAGATCGAGTTGGCGATCGCTGATATCCTATACCAAAGTCCAGTGGCCTAGGCCTATTAAAATTATAAAAGATAAAAACATAACAAACCCAACAATAAGCTATAAAAATGCAATAGCCTATATCAAGTGTGTCTTCCATATTTCTGTGTGTGGGGGCATTGGGCCTTCAAAATGTGGGTTAAACAAGAGGACACAGAAATATAACAGACGCAGACGTCACGCTCTAAGACAGACGCAGATGTCACATTCAGTGAGAGGAATGAGTGAAGGGAAAGTTAATTGTGCAAGAACTGAGACACTGCACTAAGCCGTGTTGAGTAGCGTGTTGCAGTACGGGTTAGAGAAAAAAAACAAAATAATAACTTCACTGCCACACGTGTCAGATGCGTGACGTCTAACTCCACACTTCACTGCCTCACGTGATTTACGTGACGTCTGACTCCACACTTCACTGCCACTATGGAACAGATAAGATGAACAATGCGCTTCTCGCGTAGACACAGACAAACAAAAAACACTTAATGCATGCACTGTTTCTCAAGACCTGGGGTCTCATTTATAAAACTGTGCGTAGGAACCTTACTAAAAGTGTACGTGCGCCCGAAAGGGTGCCAAAAATGGCGTACGCAAAAAAATATTCAGATTTATAAAACCGTTCGTACGCCAGAACCTGCGCAGAATTCACTTTATAAATCCCAGTCAGCGGAAGATTGTGCGTACATGCGTCTCCTCCCCGAAATAACCATATATGGAGCTTACAACGCCTAGTTTTACTATGCAGATCCTCATCTACATATCATTTGCATATGATTATTCATCCACGTGATAACGTTTAACGGTACAAGACACATTAGGCTACATTAATAAAAATCAAGTAGTTGCCTATCTTTGCCTTGTTTTTGAATACATAAATCAAATAGTGTAAAATACATTTCAAAGAAAGTTTTTCTCAATCTTTTCCACTGGCCGAATTTTATTTTTAATTGATTTATATTTTTAATGGAAACAGATAGGCCTTGGGCATTATTTGCACGAAACTATTTTCTCAGACAATCTGGTATTATCATGATAAGCAATTATCTCTGTGGTTAAAACATTAAAACACAGCACGCTACAGGAAAAGTGTTCAAAAACATCGCATCCACAACAAATATTTCTATTGACTGAATTTGAATATAAAAATGTTGTAACTTCTCAGTAATGATTTCATGTTTAAGTGCTTAACTCCATTATTTTGAATGGCATATTTAATCTAAATGTTTATATCAGAAGTAAAACATAGTTTAAATCATTATTTTATTTATTTAAACTGTTATTTGCGTCAGTTTCACCAAACGGCTCAACACGCTCGCTGGCGCGGACAGGGGTGGATATTTGCTTCAAGTGACAGGCTTGGTGAGTGAAATTATGTTTGTATTATCTTTCTGTATATGTTTAATTTCTTTAGATTTTCTGTCTAAAAGTGACCAAAAATACACTTAACTCCAGCTCACCATCGGTGTCGCCAATTCCCTTTGTCTCCAGAATGTGCGTACGCACGGCTCAAAGTTTGCTTAAAGGTGCGCACATTCTCCCGTCAAGTTTGTTTTTTATAGATCACAACCTTTGCGTGGGAACTGGCGTACGTACGTTTCCAGCCCCGTTTTGTGCGTACGCACGCTTTATAAATGAGACCCCTGGAGCCTACCCTCCTTCAACTTTCTTATCAATTTTAGGTTCTTTTTGGTGGAGTCTTTTATTTTAGGTAGTCACTAACAGGCGTTAGCTTACATGGGGCAACACAAGACAAATATAGGCAAAAATTAGCTTACCTTATTTTATGGCGCGCATTTGTTTTGTGAGGCCTCTGCCAGCACCCCCACCGTGGCCACTCCTCGACCCCTCGACCACTCCTCGACCCCTCGTCCACTCCTGGCTGGCTCGCCAATTATGTTGTGGCAAATTCAAAGTCGTTTTTGGTTCAGGTCTCAAAAAAGCTCTCAGAGTCGAGATAATTAAAAATGTTATTAGAACGTTTAATTATCTTGTTATAAAACATTGTATTAATGTTATTGCTTGGTTATGAGAACATTATTCAAAACCTTATTAGAACGTTCAATTATCTTGTTACATAAACGTTGTATTAACGTTCTTCCTTGGTTATAAGAACGTTATTAGAACGTTCAATTCTCCCGTTATATAAACGTTCTCTTAATGTTTTTCTAAGATTATGAAAAACGTTCTTAAAACATTCCATTCACTTGTTTAAACATTTAAACATTCTCAATGTTTTTGCAAATAATGTATATATGACAATCATTTTATAAAAGCACCTTATTAAGAACTTTCAAATTTAAAAATTAAGACAAAAGATCTAGAAAGATAATTAAAATCAAAAAGACCCATGAATCATGTCTATAATATGTGTAATGTAGTCAATTGAAGACGAGCTGAAGTGAACCAAAGTGTAGTTTATTTCAAGATACAGATACAATTGAAACCGACTTGGGTTAAATTGAAATATGAAATTAACATGAAAATAAACCTGGACTAACATAGAACAAACTGATTAAACTTCAAAATAATGAAACATGAAACAAAACTAAAACAACCTCTTTACCTAACCCTAACCTATCAGCAAGCTAAAAAAAACAAAAACATTTTAAATGACATTATCCACAATCACATCAGCTTCCACTTCCAGCGCATCGGACTGGACTGG
This sequence comes from Scardinius erythrophthalmus, assembly GCF_964197995.2. Lineage (NCBI taxonomy): Eukaryota > Metazoa > Chordata > Actinopteri > Cypriniformes > Leuciscidae > Scardinius > Scardinius erythrophthalmus. Next base: position 3,067,382 of record NC_138237.1, read on the forward strand.
ACTGGACCCTGAGAGGATCTCCGGAGATACTGCAGGGAGAAAATAAAACAGTGTTGTATTAAAGTGTAGTGAGATTAGTATAAAAGCACTGGGATGCTGTACTTGCTCATGCACAATATCTAATTACATTTTCTGACAATTTACAAAAAGTTTAATCTGCTTTGGAATATTGGGAGAACACATGATGAAGATACGAGACTAGCTCTCTTCTCTTGTCCCTAAGCCCAGAGCCAGATGCTACTAAATTTATATTGCTTTTCATGCTCAAGGACTTTGCATTGTTTCTATTTTAATGCACTCTTAAAGTTTAAATTGCATTAATGAACCGTGCCACATCCCAAAACTGCAATCTAATGATAACTTTGCTTAAATCAAAAATATTTTAAAAGGTCATTAATGGATCATAATTATTGCACAAATATTATTAAGCAACAAAAAGATAAAAATATTAAATAATTATTGAACTAAAATATAGTACATTTATTGAATTGATGAAAAGGTACACTTAAGGTGTTTGGTCACTTGAGTGTGACCCAATTATCATATAGGAAAACACGAGGGTTAAACTCAAGAAAAACATTAATGTTGTCTCTCCATCACTCCCCAGAATAAAATTCCCCAGTTAATGTGGTCCTCGTAGTAATCAATGCATATTAAGCGTTAATATTTAGCAAAAATTGCTGCGAATATAATTTGTTGTCTCCACTGATCTAGCCTATATAGATCAGTGGCTGTCTCTCGCCATTGGCTACTAGGGCTGGTCCGAATACCATTTTTTGAGCTTCGAAGCTTCGATAGGAATTAACATCGAATATTCGAAGCTTCGGAGGGAGGGGGCTGAACATATTCTTCTCTCTAATAAAGGCAGGAATCTCTATGCGTCTGTCTGTTTGCATTTAGATTATTTATCTTGCATTTAGAACCGTTCATCCAATCGACTTCACGAGTGCAGTGTCACATTTGGTGCAATAGACACGCGAGACGTGACACGTTCAGAATTAATAAACTTTTAATACAGAACAGCGCGAGCGGGAAGCGCGCGCGCGCCTCACGCGCAGGGCTCCGAGAACGGACACTGCACTAGTGATACAAAACACAGCCTAATATTTTTCTGAGTAACAAATAACTCTCAAATCAGAAATCAGCAGCACAGTAATTACTGACACAGTAAAGGGTAGGCTAATATATTCTTTCTATTCTATTTCCACAATGTCAAAGCAGGGCCGGATATAGGCATGGGCAAGGAGGGGCAATGCCCCCCCAAATGCCGTGACTGCCCCCCCAAACGTGATGGCATGCAAAGATCCCAAATTTAAAAAATATTTCAAGAAAAATGGTCAGAGTGAGCGCTCTCTGCTCTCTATCCCTCATTCAAAGTAGCTACTGATTGGTAGATGCATAGGGAGGGCGTGGCCAGTCGCTTCACCGGCTTGTGGTGAACCTGGGGCATGTTCAAGTTCAAAACGGTGCGCAACGTTTTGCTACGTTTTCCGGGTTGAACGTCATGTTTCCTGGAAACGGCGTGCACTGGTGTGCAACGGGGTTTGAGATACGTTTTCTCTTGTTTGGTGGGTGTGTCAGAACTGCAGTCCAATCAGCAGCAACATATATAAAGCACGCGGTATTAAAGTGAACTCGCACGATGGGTTCAAGGAAAGTAATTTACATGTGTTCGATGCAACGCAACAACTGAGGATATTAGAAGACATGTTTGTAGTAAGTTTTATTGTAAAAATATAGGATATCAACATAATGATGTAGTTGTTTATATTTAGCTTCATTGCAAGTGTATGACATTTGGTAGCCTATAGAAATAAACAATGGTAATTAAGTGCTTTTCCTAAATGAGAAAGAAAATACAGGGTATTAAAACAGTAGAACTACAAATAAAGTCAGTATGTGAGGCTAAATAGATGTGTTTTAGTCTGAATTAGGTAAGATGTGTGCTTCCGTTTCAGTTTCCACAAATCCCTTCACTCGATTGGGATGTTCTCTTTTGTTCTGGACAGCAAGTGCAGTAACTGTAACATCGGACATATTTTGTAGTATTAAACACATATTTACCGACTTCATCAGGCTCAGAAAATTCTTCACAAAGAACACAAAGAATGGCCTTCTCAGCTGCCATAGTTGCAACTCTTGCGTCATCAGAACAGTGTGTTCAACGCATCACCGTTTCTGTTTAAAAAACGTTGTGCAACGTTTTGTCGGGGCTGAACGCAGCCCTGCTGAGCTTCATGTCTCAGTCAGTCACTGCAGAGCGGAGCACGCAGACACACTGTCGTCAGCTGAGCTCAGCCCCTGTTTTGAGTTTCCTTCGCCGTCAGTCACTGAAATTATTTGGTTACTCTTTCTGTAAGCGTGTTCTCATTCCCTCCATATCTCTCTATCGCTTTCTCTTGTAATTTGCACCGAGTGACGAGTCGAGTATGCGCCGATTTCTGGTTGCTAAAGCTAGCACTGGCAGCAGCAACGAGCATCGACACTTGTAATTTCATTTCCCTTCATTTATTGCCTCACAGCACAACTTTTTCAGATAACTAAAAAAAAAAGTTACACATATTACAAACTAAACAAAAAGTGAAGGTTTTCAAGTTTCAAAAGATAATATTGTCAATATGAAATGAATTAGCTAGGAACTAACAACAAATTATCAGAATAATTGTTTTTTTAAAACAAAAAATCAAACAGAATATAGATACATTTTTGTTTAAATCCTTGGTGCAAATTAGAGCAGCTTTCAAAGACAACATAAACTAAATGAAATGCTAAGCTATTAGCAGTGTCAAGCCAGATGTTAATTATTTTGTTTAGAATCAGACCAGAATCAGGTGTGTGTGTGGGGGGGGGGGGGGGGGATTTTTGACTGCTAGGTTATATTCTGTGTGTGAAGGCTTATTTTATTTTAATGTTTAAATCTCTTTGTTTTTTTTCCCTCTCATGGTATAACGCTGGAGTTCTCGGTAAATTTTTCATCAGACGGAACATTAATGTTCTCCGCTGCCCGGTCGGCTCCTGCAGCCCAGACATCCACATGTGTAGGGTAGACTGTGTACAGTTGAGACACTTTTTGAGTTTTGATTTTTCACACAAAAATACATACGGAAAACAATTGAATTTTCACATGAAATGCCACATGACATTACATTAGCATGTAGACTAATATATTATCAATCAATAATACCCATAAGTAGTTTACATTTTCCACAATTAGCGAATAAAAATAAGGTGCTTTTTGTGTCAACTCTGTCTCAACTGTACCTATGTACGGGACAGTTGAGACAGTACTATGGTACAGTTGAGACACCCATTTTTAATGAGGGAAATGAAACTAAATGTTCATTGCAAATATAATAAATAAAGACAAATGAAGAAATGAAGCTCTTTTCTTTTTTTTTCACATATCGTGCCAGTGAAGCAACAGGAATCTTGAACTTCTCAGCTACCTTCCTAATTGATATGCCCTCATCTACAACTTTTGCGGCCCTCTCTAAATGGTATCCTGGCATTCCCTATTTGTTGTCCTAGCTCTCGTGCGGGGCATCCTGCACAAGAATAAGATAAACATAAACAAAAAGTCCACATGCACTACATAAACAGCATAGCTAACACACACACTCACACACACATTAAATTAATTCTTTAAAAATTAAATGTTCTTTAAATTAACTATGTGACCACACATCTTAAAAGGGTGTATCAACTGTACCCGTTTTACCACCTTGTCTATTTGACAACTTGCTAGATTATCTTTCTAACATGCATGTTAGAAAAATATATTCATTAATAACATACAGTTAAATATAATAAATATGAAATTGTATTTTTAATTGCGCCCTATGGTGGCCAATTATGACGTTTAACCTGTTATCATAACACTGAACAAATAAACAGCGTGTTTTGTAATATAACTCTATTGGGGTACGGTTGAGACACTTGTGTCTCAACTATCCCCCGCTGGCCACTTCGCACATTTCTCTAGATTTTGCATTGAGCTTGCATGACTCATTACCATGAAATATGCCAATTTTTAGGGCACAGAATAACGTTTGTAATGGTACCAGTTACGTTTAACAGTCACATAAGGATAATAAGTTATTCATAGTTGAGTGCGCAAAAAACGATGCAAGCCTTCCCAAAAAAAAAACAACAACTTTGCAGATATCTTCTGATCGGAGACGCGTCCAGTCTTCAGATTTTGCAGGATAAAAGAGGACACTAATACGCATGTGCACAGCAAAAATCACAACTTGTGCATGCTGCGCGCGCAAGTTATTTAAGGTGTCTCAATTGTACCTATGTCTCAACTGTACACAGTCTACCCTACCGCTTGCTAATTCACAAGTGCTGTAGCCAGGTAACAGTGGGAAGTCTGGGAACATGGCTCTGTTCCCACAATGATTGGTTCGGCACAGCGCTACTAAATTCTGATTGGCTATTCTTATGTCTATTTTTAAAAAATTGGACAAATGAGTTCTATGCAATAGTCTCATATTTCTATCGAGAAAATGTTATTTCGCGATAGATATCGTTATCGTTTTATCGCCTAGCCCTAAGATAGATATATGAATAGATGAACTGATATGATGATAGTATAGTTAGTATAGATTTCTATGCATTTTAGGGGTTTGGGGGGATTTGACACCCCAAAAATGACTTGCCCCCCCTGATATTCTACCTGCACCCCCTAGTGGGGCTGGCTGAATCCGGCCCTGTGTCAAAGCAACGCAGCTTATAGCCTACAAGCTCAGGCATGCACTTCTGCCCATACAAACTCCGCTGTTCTGCGCTCTAAAATAAGAGTATTGTATTTCGCCCAAAAATGCTAAAAAAATAACCGTGTGAGAGCGTGTTTTAGGCTATATCATGTTATAGCCAGATATGACGACGCTTACAGCACGCGTCACCGCAGATCAGCATCTATTCATCAAGCCAACGTGCAAACTATCGCAAATCAAAGTGAAAGTGGGTCGCAGATGCTTTAACACACAATCAACTTTATTAAAAGTAAAGAACCGAAATGATCTTACCAGGGCTGTTGCCGCTCTCTTATTGCGGTCTTTGATTTAGAAATTTTAGCTGACGATCACTAAAATGCAGCTTATCTGTTGCTAGTGACGTGCACTCCATTACATCTGCCTATAGCGCGGGATTTGAAGTTCGGATTCATATCCGTTTTGCAAAAACACATTTATGTGTTCATATTGATAAATCAGAGAGAACTATCCGATCTGAGAAAACGCATGACAGCCCCATTCAAGCGCGAATGGGAACCGTTTCTAGGGGGATGCCAGGTGTGAAAAAAAAAAAAAAAAAAAAAAAAATTTAAACGAATATTCGAATGCCAAATTTGAAAATCGAATACCAACCCACCGAACGAATATTCGAATACTCGAATATTCTGGTACAGCCCTATTGGCTACCATACAATATTTTTCCAAATTAAGGTCCCATGGTATTCCACCGAAAGGGGGGGGACTTAGGCTCTCTTTTGAGAGCTACATGAAGATTGAGATTCCACGTGACCACAAGATCAAAGTTGTGCGCAACTCTCTTTCAACGGCTCTGCATCACTGCAACGCCAGAGGCGCCGGTTACCATAGAAATTCGCGCCTACAACTGCTGCACCAAGCCAAAAATACAAATTTTAACGCAATTTGAGCAAAAAAAAAAAAAAAAAAAAAAAAGCTGCCTGGAGGAATTGAAAATATGGCCTTCCATACACTGTATATTATAAATTAGCACAATTTACAATACTGATGGTTGTTAAAACGCGTAACGTTAATTACAGTCTGTGAAAAGGGTCCATTACTGTTGTCAAGTGCTCGATCCAAATATCAAATTTAAGAGGAGCCTGGGGATATCCTTCCTTTTTAAATGTCACATAGGAGCTTGTTATAACTTGTAAAACTGCAAACACTGTGGACAACTTACACGATAAAATTACAAATAAGTTACAGATTTCAGATGACGAACTTGACACATTAACTGGAGGGGGAAATACCCGGACCATAAGTTAGCTAAGCTAACTTAATTGAGCTAACGTTAGCCGATTAACTTTTGAATCTCAAGAACGCGTTCAAATTAAAATCAGTTTAGCTATATTGAAAAGGCGAACAAGGACACTGGAAAAGGTGAATCTAAATAAAGACATCAATGTAATTTCGCGTTTATTCTTCAGTTTTAACTACATATTTGTGTAGTGTTGTTAACTGCTCTGTGGACTGCGGGAGCAGTTTACGTTACTCAAGACAGTTCATGCAAACTGTTGATCTAGTTAACTTTATTAAAACAGTAGCAACTGCTGCAAAACTAAGTTAATTAGCACTGATACAAGTATTTGATTCATACAACACGCAAAATTCAACTTACCTAAAAGCTGTCGTCTCCGTGTCCGACATCTTGTCCCGCTGACGCTGTGTTTGATTGACGGGTCGTGCCGTGCGCTGCAAAACCACGCCCATCTTAGGTAATAGATCGTTCGGACGTGGGGAATGATCAGATAAAACTACAGTCTATCATAACACATTCCCTGTTTTCTCTTTGACTGTAATTGCAAAAGTTAATTTTTTTTTTTTTTTTAGAGGTAAAACCAAATTTATAATTGACTGTACTTTTTGAATTATTTCCTGTTGAATAAATAATTATTTTATATCTGGGATTTTTTTCTAAACTAATAATAATATTTGAATAAATATTTTAACCCCCCAAAAAAATTTCAGTGCATTGTGTCACTGTATATACAAATTATGTTTCTGAAGTTGTTTATTTGTTTTAATTTAGTAACGTTTTTAAAACGTTCCACTAACAAGTAAGAATAATGTTTTGATACTAACGTTTTTAGAACGTTTATCAATGACATGTTGGCACAACGTTACTTTGGTAACTTTGAGAGAACTTTTATCTAAGTTAATCAGCATTGTGATAAAATTGTCTAATTCATACAACAAGCAAAATGCACTCAACTTAAATGAATACTGCTATTTTCCTGAACATAATTCTTTTATATTCTGGGATTTTTTATTCTGACCATAAAAAATATTTAAATGAAATAGTTAAATAATGTCAGTGCATTGTGTCATTAGTTGTGTCACTGGATTTACAAATTATATGTTTCTGAAGTTGATTTGCAGAATAAAAAGCTGTATAACTAATTTGTAATGACTAATATATATTTTTTAACATAATAATGTTTTTTAAAACGTTTATCAATGACATGTTGGCACAACGTTACTTTGGTAACTTTAAGAGAACTTTTATCTTAATATATGTTTTAACAATAACGTTTTTAAAACGTTCCACTAACAATGTAAGAATAACGTTTTAATGCTAACGTTTTTAGAACGTTTATCAATGACATATAACGTTGGCACAACGTTATAATAACGTTACAACAAGAACGTTTTTGATAACTTTTAGAGAACTTTCAGAGAACGTTAGCCAATGTTCTGAGAACGTTCCCTGTTAGCTGGGTAGTGCCTCTTTCAACCACGAGATGGCAGCTCAGGACACTTTATTTTCACTTTATTTCAACCATAGACTGTTAAAAGATTTATTTATTAAACTTTATTAAATTTAACTTAGTTATAGCAACATACGGTATTATTAATCATTTTGGTGTCAGAACAGCTTTTTTTTATATTACAAACAGTATTTTGGAACCAGAAATCTAGTGTAGCTCATATTAAATCATGTGTGTGTTAATTAGTTTGTCCACAAGGTGTCAACACTGACCCGAGCCGCTGCTTTCATTCACAGTCAGAGGGAGAGTTCGCTCAGAGTTGGAGTAAATCACTCCGCAGAAATAGCGGTGCTTCGCCTTCTGAGAATATAGTTCCCAGTGTTTGTACGGTTAGAAGATGGCTGTGTCTCATGTGACCTTGTTATTCGTACACGCTGTGACTATACAAATCACAACATGTAAATAGGAAAATGTTGGCGTTATTTTGTCACTTATTGGGAGCAGTATGCTAGCTGGAGCCGTTTACCTCCAGTCTTTGTGCTAAGCTAGGCTAGCGGTGGGTGCGTCACACAGAGTTACGGCACGCACGGAGATGAGAAGGGTATGTGTGGACTTATCTAACTCTGGGGGATTCGGTGAATAAGCTAAAGTCCCAAAAAGTCGGCGTGTTCCTTTAATGTCACAAGCCTCATCATCGTCAAATGGTGGACAAAACATATGCAAGCGCATAAACACAGCGCAAGTGAATTACAACAGTGTGAGCACCGTGACAAAGCTCGCACGTAAAATGTAGAAATGCAGAACTCTCAAATCCCAAACTGGAGCAGAACAAATATGAAATTATGAATGTGTGCACAATCTCTAGGCACAATTGGATAGACCTAAGACCAATCAGAGCGATCGTCATCGCGTAAAGCCCGCCTCAAGTTTGTGATTGGTGCCAAGATTTGGAAAGATTGGAAATGGGCTTGAATGGGCTCTTGGCCAGACTGACTTGCAGAGCAAATCTAAATTTGCCGGAAGTTCGTCTGGGTTTTCCCAGGCTAGGACCAATAATGTACCATCCACATTTTCTCCGTCATGGTCTGCTTCCCAATCAATGTCTGGCTAATGAGAATTCTGTTTTGCAGCAAAATAGAGTAAGAGAACAAATAAACACGTGTGTTCAGAAATCTGCGCGCGTCTAGAAAAGAACTTGCGCGTGTGAAACCGGTCGGATTCGCGGCTGTTATTTCTTGTTAATTTGTGCGCACAATCATATTTGTTCTGCTCCAGTTTGGGCTGGGGGGGTCCGGGACCTCCCATAAGCACCAAGGGACCCCCCATAAGGCCCAAAAAAATAACCTTGTGGGGGGGGGGGGGGGGGTCCCTTGGTGCTTTATTATAGCTAAAAAAGTGGACATTATATGTAGGCCCTACTGATATTATAATACATAACCACATTAATAGTCATCAATAGCAGTTCACTTCTGCGATTTGGTACGATTGCGTTCAAATAAGCGGACTCCAGTACGGTTCCAGTTCCAGTTCCGGTTAAGAAGACAGTGTTCACATCGTCCAAATGAACCGACCTCTGACGTCATTCGAACCCGGGTGCGCACCAAAAGTGCTAGTGTGAAAGCGCCCTGATGGAGTGGAGCTTAAATACAAAAGAGGACTCTAGTTTAATTAGATGATTTTTTACAGGAATATTACCGTTTAATGAAAACTGCTGCACGATCATATTTCTGTTGCAACTGTTCCTCAGCAGAACCCCCTGTCAGTTACAATAACATTCAACTAGCGTTTCTGCATACATTCATCTATAACCATGATGTTAGTCAGAGGTTTGAAGTGGTTGTTCATGTTCAATGAAAGCTGTCACCTCATGCAGCCACACACACATCCGTTTAGTTCTCTCTGTGCCAAAGCTTGTGGTTGTAGCAGACAAGCATTATAATATCATCCTGTGAGCCAGCATTTCATTCTCATCTAATGTAGGTCATTTGTTTTATATATCCCACAATCTTAAGAGACATACTGAACTTTACTGTGAGAGCAAATGTGAACAGATGGTTAAAGTTTCCATTGTTGAGATGATAAATTCAGAAGATGCAGCGCTAGTGTTTGTGTTTGTTCTGATGTTTCCATCAGTGTTTTCATGATGTTTTAACATCTTCACTAAACTCAGCTCACATTTCCAGACAATCTACACAGAAGTTATCGAATGGCTTTTATATTTATAAAATAATCCTGAACAGCCTCAGTTCTCAGTAAGTCACTGATGATCTGCTGATGTAATCAGGTTTGTTAATAAATCAGAGTTCTTCATGTTTAAACACTTTATAAGTGGTGTGAAATTAACCTGTAGATCAAAACCTGAAATGCTTTAGGAAATAAAGCATATAAACGAATATTCAAGAAAAAAGTATAAGCTCTAGATCGTGACAGTGAGATTTACCTCACTGGTTATTGTTGACTTCTGCTATTTTCTATTTTTAGATCCCTTAAACTCTGCTGTGATCATGATGATCTCCTGTAGAGGGAGACACTTGTACAACACACAAAGAACTATTGACAAAGAGCAGGTTTTCAGCATTTAATATCCAAATGCAGTTAGTGATTTTGCTTTCGTGATAAATGAAAATGCAGTGCAAAGTCAAGTCAAGTCATCTTCATTTATATAGCGCTTTTAACAATGTAGATTGTCTCAAAGCAGCTTTAATTCTGTGAAACAAACATTTTATCAAACAAAACGACACAAAACAAGTGTCTGTTTGGGTATTCATGATTGTGGTGTAAAAAAGGTTTGCAGTATCAGAGAATGTTGCACTGATGCTAATTAGCCTACTAAGTGTGTTTGTGCTCAGATGATGCTGATAAAGCTTCCAGAAGGCAGGAGATGAATAGACTGTAGTCTGATGATGATGATGATGATGATGAAGATGTGAAGATGTTCAGGTCTTCAGCTGCTGATGGATGTCAGTGATGATGATGATGATGATGAAGATGAAGATGTTCAGGTCTTCAGCTGCTGATGGATGTCAGTGATGATGATGATGATGATGATGAAGATGTTCAGGTCTTCAGCTGCTGATGGATGTCAGTGATGATGATGATGAAGATGAAGATGTTCAGGTCTTCAGCTGCTGATGGATGTCAGTGATGATGATGATGAAGATGAAGATGTTCAGGTCTTCAGCTGCTGATGGATGTCAGTGATGATGATGATGATGATGATGAAGATGTTCAGGTCTTCAGCTGCTGATGGATGTCAGTGATGATGATGATGATGATGATGAAGATGTTCAGGTCTTCAGCTGCTGATGGATGTCAGTGATGATGATGATGAAGATGAAGATGTTCAGGTCTTCAGCTGCTGATGGATGTCAGTGATGATGATGATGAAGATGAAGATGTTCAGGTCTTCAGCTGCTGATGGATGTCAGTGATGATGATGATGAAGATGAAGATGTTCAGGTCTTCAGCTGTTGATGGATGTCAGTGATGATGATGATGATGATGAAGATGTTCAGGTCTTCAGCTGCTGATGGATGTCAGTGATGATGATGATGATGATGAAGATGTTCAGGTCTTCAGCTGCTGATGGATGTCAGTGATGATGATGATGAAGATGTTCAGGTCTTCAGCTGCTGATGGATGTCAGTGATGATGATGATGATGATGATGAAGATGTTCAGGTCTTCAGCTGCTGATGGATGTCAGTGATGATGATGATGATCTTAAGAACATGATGAAGGGTTTGATGAGAATCTCTCCTCAGTTTTGACATCAGAATCAAATGTAACAGGCTTGTCTGGATCACAGGAGACTAGAAATCACAAATATATATCAGATTATCCTTAATGGTTTGGATTATGTTCTCAATTTAAAACAAACTAAAATGTGATGAAAGATTAAATTAAGTCCCATAATGATCAAACACTCACACATTGGTTTTATTTTCTCCATACTCTCACATCTAACAAGCGTCTCTCCTCTTTCCTCTGGTGATTCTCTGGTGTGCGTCTCATTTCTGTCCTCCATTTTTCTCTCAGTCTTCTTGTTTTCTGCTGATCTGTGATTTCTGCTGATTTTCTTTCTCCTCTTCATTTGAATCTGTTCAATCACACAGACAGAGTTTCATTAAAGCGATATAACATCATATCACGAGACATCAGATCAACTCCTGATCAACATCTGCATGAGCTCAGTGTTATTACAGCATCTCAGATTAACTCTACAATATTCACAATAATCAGTGACTACGTTTACATGCAGCCAATAACCCGTTCAAAACCAGGATATTAGCAATAACCCGGTCGCGCACAGCCATGTAAGTTAAACACCGGCAAAAACCCGAATATGCTCATATCCCGGTTTTTAAAAACCCGGATATGATACCTGGGGTAGCCTACCCCTTTTCTAACCCGAATATTTGGTCATGTAAACGCGTATCTTCATATCCCCATCAAAAGGAACATTGATTTGTGTTCTGCGCATGTTCTATTCGCAAGGAATCTTGGTCTTTTGAGTAGAGATGGTGCATACAGAAACCCGCGTGCAGTATACCGGAAGTAAACAAGAAGTAGAGGTAAACATGGCGAGACGCAGCACAGCACCACACTTTTGGAGCGAGGAGGAAAGCGCAAACAAAGGCGATCGCTATCTGCCCCGAACTATTCATTATCCGCGTGCTGCTGCTGCTGTTGTTGTCTTTGGATACATGAAGAAGAATCGGAAATTACGCATATTGCGTCTAAGGTTGTCCGTATGTCCAGACGCTAACCGTGCGTCGCCGTTTACGTCGGGATATTGCCCATTGATTACAAATTCCATGTATACAGGAGTAACTCTCTCTGCTCACGCATGTAAACGGGTTATTCCGAATGTTTCAGAAGTGACCTTAACCCGACCATAACCCGGTTATTGACAGCTTGTAAACGTAGTCAATGATGATGAGAAATGACAAATATAGAAATGTGAGTTTATGTGTGAGTCCTGATCATAAACATCTTTCTCTTCTCACCTCATGTTTGATCATATTTGATTCATCAGAACGACACTTTACAGCTCCGACTGGATCAACAGAGACTGGAAATGAAGAAAACAACCCGTTATCATCATAATTATAATACAGAGACTGAACTGATGATATAGACTCAGATCATCTAACAGAGAACATGCACTTAAAATATAGAATTTAAAACATTTGTGATAAAATAGCAAATAATCCAGTCATCCATATGAAGATAAAGCTCCTCAGTAAAGATGAGAAATGAAATATGAAACATGTTTCTCGCCTGTGAGAAGAAGAGAGATGTAGAATAATCCAGAGTTTATTAAATCACACTGAATATATAAAGATAAAGTCCTTCTTCTGTAGTTTGTGATGGTCCAGATATATTCCTGTCATGCATTCATTTCTCTTGTGTTCAGATTCTGCACAAATATGTTTAAAAAAAACACAGAGATATATTATACCTATATAGTTAAAGTGAAAATTCACATTTGTTAGTGATTTTTTTCAATATATATTTATCTTCAGTTTCACTACAATACTTTGTACACTAACATCTCTGTTCATGATTAATAGCTAAAAATAGTCTTACAAAATGTTAAAGATGAAAGTGTTTAATTACCTTGTGATGATCTGGACAGAGAGAAGCTCCAGTGTTACTGAGAGTCTGAGGAGCAGAACTGAGACTTTATACATTACAAACGTCACACACCACTCCTCCTGAGATATTACCACATTATATCTGACATTCCACAGGGAGACTTTAAAAAAGACACCTAAAAGGTTTTTTAACACCCACTCCTGCTGAAATATCTTTTACGTCACTTACCCACCCACGTACACCCACACACTAAGAATATCAACACCTCTAGCTCTGAGTTCACACTTTTATTCTCTATGTTGTTTGTTCTCTCTGTTGCACATTTCTCTATGAATGCTTGTTCCACACATCAGTAGTTTAACAGATTCCCAGTGTAGAGATGGTAAACTGGTGTTATATGATGATATTGTCTTGATCTGGTAATAACTCTAGCTGCTGTATTTTGCACTATAACTGTAGTTTGTTGATTGATAATGATCAGGATAATCTAGTAATGCATTACAGTAATCCAGTCATGAACGCTTTATGAGCTTTTCTGCATCAGAAACATGTTCTGTATTTTGGTGTTTCTGAGGTGAATAACGCTGAAGGATCAGCCAGATCTTTAACTGGAGGCGTCACTTTCAACCATGCTTCAATATCTGACCTAAACCTACCCATAACCGAAGCGTCACATATGGACGCTAAAGGGTGCTTTGAGCGTCAGATATTGAAGCATGGTTGAAAGTGACAAAAAGTGACGCCTTAGGTATGAGAATGTGTTGCAGAAACACACACTGATGCAGATTGTTTACAAGAGATTCTGTGGACAGGATTATGGACAATCAATAATAATCATTTATGATTATTCAGAAGAGAAGAGAAAATCTCTCAAGTCTAGAGAAGTCATTCAACTCATTTGATATGAAACATATTGGTTATACTTTGATTATAATCACTCCTATACATTTCAGCAGCAGTGTATCCCAGAATCCACTCCTTCAGTCTTTAATGCTGGTTTGAGCAATAGTTCATAGATTACACACACTTCAACATGTTACATTCAGCTCTGTTCAGTTTATCAGCTCTCTCTCTGTGTGTGTGTGTGTGTGTTAAAACTCTCTGTGTGTGTGTAGAAGCTGACCTTCTTCTGATGAAACTGTAAACTTCAGTAAAACTGTTCTTTAATTTATTATAATTCTGACTCTGGGTCTTCTTCATCATATCTGGTTCTGGGTCTTTGACTGTAAATCCCCTTACAATAAGTATACAGTTATTGTGCATTTTAGTTACATTTTGTGTAAAAATATCAAAACTTGTTGCAATCAGATGAAATAATGAGTGTAGAAGGATATGTTAAAATATGACCTATGTATGTTTTGCATGCTATCTTTAACTAGTGCTGTAGTGCTGTAGTGCTAGCTCTCTGAATGACAAGATCTTGAGCCACTGTGAGCTGTAGATGTGGATTAGACATGTCAGTGTGCTGTAAACCTGTTGAACGCACATTCAGTCATTCACTGTAGATGTCTAGTCATTCACTTTCACATTCAGGAAAGATACTTACATATTCAGTCATTCACTTTCACATAAAGTCACAATGTTGGTGTGCTGTAAACTTGTTGGACATTCACATTCAGGAAAGATATGAAAGCCAAGAATGTGTCACACATCATTTATCATCACAAGCTGACTGTTGTGTGACACATGAGCTAACATCAGATTATTTTCATTGTGACTGGATGTGAAGCATCTGCTGTGTTTAACTGTAGTATTTACTCTGAGTGTTAAACTGAGTGTTTTATTGGATTGAAAGTTTTACATCTTCTACACTTTACAATAAAGTCTCATTTGATAACATTTGTTCACTACATTAGTCAACGTGAACTAACACTGAAGTTACTTCTACATCATTTATTAATATTAGTAAATGCTAATTTCAACATTTACTAATACATTTTAAAAATTAAAAGTATTTAAACATATTGAATGTGTAAACGCACAATGAACAATTGCAAAGCCAAAACCACACAATGTCTACAAAGTGAAAGGCTTTGAGGATTTAAGTCTAGTTTGAGGTCGTATGTTTTATCATGTCTTTTAGATCTGATCAGAGGGAATTACAGGATTTAATGTTGGGTGTGTGACTGTATGTAATTGCTGTTGTTGTATTAATTATGCTGGAAAGCACTTTGGTCAACGGCAGTTGTTTTTAATGTGCTATAGAAATACAACATTTGTATTGTAGTATAGACATTTTTAGTTTTTAGAAAACTTAGAAAAATGACATAGACATGTCAAAAATACATGTCAACTTGTTCAACTAACCCTAACCACTACTAATACTCTAATGACTGACCTCTACTAATACTCTAATGACTGCTAGTTGAAAAGTAGATACAAAATTAGGCCTACTTATAGTTAATGTCTATGGGCAATACAGATGAAGTGTTACTCAGCAGAGTCTGGTTTGTTCCTGTCAGTTGCAGAAACACCTTTAATGTTTTTCAGTTGGCCTAATAGTGGTTGCGTCTGTTTCCTTAACACGACCACAAACTCAGAGTGTGACACATTGTAATCTGACAAACGCTGTGCCAAACATCCTCTGCTCTTTAGGGAAATCCCCCGTGTGCATTTGTTCTGCTGCACAAAATAAGAATCTTCAAAACATTTGTTATGCTTCACTGAAGAGAGATGATCACACAGGTTTTGAACATGAGGGCAAGTATGAGGACAGAATGATCATTTTTGGGTCAAAGATCCCTTTACTAACAAAGAGAAAGACAACCGTTTATATTTATTTCTTTCAATACTTTTAAGCACTAGAGCCTGATTTCAGTTCAGTTACTGCTGACACCATATCAGAGATTACAGAATAATATAGAGGAGAGGTTTTATGTGATTTCTATCAAAATTTAAAATCCAGTATCATATTTTTGTGATATCTGTTGGGTAACTAGTGAACACAAAGCACACTAAAAGTATATATATATTTTTTTACAATGAAATGTAAAATTTATATTTGGACACAATGATTGTTTTATATTTTTAAGGTTAAAGTTCAGGTTTACTTTATTGTCCCAGAGGGAAATTTGTCTTGGGCTCAAAATACTCACATACTATAAATACAATCATAAATCATTACAACACCACATTTAAAAAATAATAATAAATAAAAATCATTGCACAGTAAAAAACAAAAATAAGTATATCTCCATCTCATACACATACCATAACTCAATCAAATCGTATTTGTTTTTCTGTTTAAACTTCACTGAAAAGCCATTAAATAGCCCGTAATACATATTAAACACAAATATGTTGAGAAAGATGTTTTTTAGATATTATTCCATCATCAATATAAATAAACGTGAGGCTCATAGTGTGACAACATGCCCCGCAACAGGGGTTAAAGTTATCCGTACCTCTGCCCTTAACTTAGCTCAGGAACAGCTGCTAAACCAGGGATTCAGGCTTTCCCACTACGATTCCAGTCAGAGACCAGTTTCATTAGAGACCAGTTTAATTATCTGATTAGAGTTTTTTCTTCATTATCTGGCATTTCTCAGTGGAACTACAGTCTCTTCTGGATCAGACTGAGTAATCTTCTGTGTTGGTCTCAGCTCGGCTCTTCATGATGGACACTGTTAAAGGTCCCGTTCTGCGTGATCCCATGTTTCAAACTTTAGTTAGTGTGTAATGTTGCTGTTAGAGCATAAATAATATCTGTAAAATTATAAAGCTCAAAGTTCAATGCCAAGCGAGATATTTTATTTAACAGAAGTTGACTACAAAAAACGGCCCGATTGGACTACACCCCTCTACATCCTGCATTAGTGATGTCACTAGAACCGTTTCTTGACTAACCTCCGCCCACAGGAATGCTCCCTCAACTCTACTGGCTACTTGCACACTTCTTATAACTTAGCCTACTGTGTTTACTCAGCTCTTACGGTGATTTTCTGAAGTAAAACTGACGCTTCATCTTTTGTGTGATGTACAATAAACTTTATTAAACTCATCAGTATATGTTTGATCATCATTCAGACCTGGTCCGAAACAGCAGACTTGTAGGCTATTAATAAATAATGGATACATAGCCTACAAGCAGATGACAAATACGTTATAATAACCGTAATTAAACTACTAAACTATACCTGTTTCATCTCTATACAGCACTCTGACTCTGTAGGCATTATTGTCCGACTCGAAATGAACACCGTTACTGAGAGTTTCTGATATTATCATCATTCCGTGAGATGAAATTGTCCTGAGAGACTGAGCGCGAGCTCGTGAAGCTCCGCCCCCTGTGTCGTCCAGCAGCAGCTCATTTGCATTTAAAGGGCACACACTGAAACAGCTCGTTTTTCTGAGCCCCAAAAAATGTCAATTTAAACATGCTGTAAAAAATGATCTGTTGGGTATTTTGAGCTGAAACTTCACATACACACTCTGGGGACATCAGAGACTTATTTTACATCTTGTGAAAAGGGGCATAATACGGGACCTTTAAGATGAATAGACTTCCAGTGCTTCACCTCTTCAGCTTCACCTCTGGCTCCCTCTACTGTTACTGTAAAGAGCTTCGTGCCGCAGTGACTAAACTCTTATATTACAGCAGTAACTAAACTCTCATGGCATTATAAATAGCGTATAATTCGTCTCAAATCTATACACCGCCTAAACCTCCTTCTATACAGTATATTGTTTTGGTCAAATTTTTTTTATTTAATTTATTGTCATATTTTTATTTATTTTCATTTAGTCTCATGGTTTTGGGCGGATCTTGGGCTTTGTTCTAAATAGTTATACACATAAAATGTTTAATAAATAAAGAATCACAATAATAATAATAATAATAATAATAAATAAAGAGGTTAAAGTTTTTCCCCCTAGACAATAATTGAAAATGTTCAATACATATTTGTGCTCAAGACTGTAATATTTGAGTGTGTGCATAAACTGACTTCATTGGGATATTCACTGCAGTAAAAGAGTCTAGCCCTAGTCTTCAGGATATGGAAAATAGTGAGATTAAGCATTTTTAAATATGAAATATACTTGATTGTCCCTGATAGGGAAATGTGTGACTCGATAGCCAGCATTTCGACAGAACCTGATACATTAAAAATTACACAGAATATTCATATATGTGATAATCATTTTCATAGTTCAAACAATATACAGTATCTGTGATTTAGATTTTACAGAAAGATTCCCATAAGTGGACGAGCCGTATCTAATAACCCTTTCTAGAGGAGAGCGGCACAACCAAACGCTTTTAGACTTTCTCAGTTTGTGTAAATCTACTTAGGGTTCAGAGTATTTATTTTCCCCACATTAATTTCACACATGTATAGTACAATAATGTGGAGTTGTTTAATTAATACAGTATAGGCTACTTTCTTCTTGATATCGCCTGAAAGACTGGAAGTGAAATGTGAACACATGGTTCATAGACCAGATTAAAATGCTATATGATCTAATAAAAAAATACAAGACAAACTAAACTATTTTATCAATAAAATACAATTATTAACTTTTTCACATAAAATAATGGCCTTTTTTAATAATTAAAAATAAAGTAATTTTTGAGTTGAATGAACACACCGGAAAACACAGATATCCAGCCGTTCAGAACACAATAATACCTGCACAACTGGGGTTTACACCCGGCTAGTGTCTTCTGCTAGTTAGCGGAGCTTTAAAGAACTAGCTCAACTGTTAAATAACATATCAGAGATTAAAATAATATCAGATTTGTCTCATTTAAAATAAACACCAAAAATAGAGATGAAAATTTACCATAAGTAAGAAATGTACTTTTGCTATGGTTAAACTAGATGTACCGCATGGCGGTACAAAATATGACCGCCGCTCAGGCCTGCACTGGCTTTCCACAAAAATAAATGACGTGGAGCAATTTGGCTGTATTGCGTGTTTATGTATATAAGTTGTATATTTTAAAAGACTGTCTGGAGTATTCCTGTGGATCATGGATAATTTAGAGTTTTGTAATTATTTGCCATTACTATTTAAGTTTTATATCAAAAGTCATTAGTTTAGACACTTAACATCCATAATGTGAAAACGTCACATCCATAACAGTGGTTTTCCCTACATAATGTATTACAAAAATGAGTTTCAAAAACACACTTATTGTGTTCAAGCAAGTCTTTTTCATGCTACATCGGCAGTTTGTTTAATAATTCACAGAGTTTGTAGGACACTTGTAAAGTGTGTGTATTTCATGTTATGTCCATAACGCTGATAAAATGTATTCATAGTGTGTGTCTGTGTGTGTGTGTGTCTGTGCGTGTATGTATGCGTGCGTACATGTGTGTGCGCGTGTGTGTTTGCGTGTGTGTGTCTGTGCATGTGGATTTGTATGTGTGTGTATGGGTGTGTGTCTGTGCGTGTGGATGTCAGTGTGTGTGCATGCTTGCGTTTGTTTGTATTCCTGCATGTGTGTGTGTGACAGTATCATCCTAAACCAGCAACCTTTCGCTCAACACCACCATCTACAGGCCGATGAGTGTACAGTCACTAAATGTGCACATAAATGAATTTATTTTATACCCCCCCATGGATGAAATTCAACGAAACTTAGCATACCCCCAGAGGATGTCAAGTTAATCATACACATGAAATATGGTGCAGTTCTGAACATCTCCACTGAAGATAGGGGCGATTAAAGCAGAATAATATTGCATTTTCATTTTTTATGGGAGGGGCGCAAATCACAAATGAGTGATTATGGGCTAGGTTGATGTGGGCCCTTAAGACCAACATACCATAAAAATTTCTTCATCCTCGGTGCCACGGTTCAGGTAGTTATTTATGGCCCCAAGGGACCAAACGAAATTTTTCCGTAAAAGTCTAGAGGGGCTACATGCCCACCAAATTTCATGTTCCCCGGTGTTTCGGTGTCCCTGGTATCGTTGACCAAAAATTCAGTAGATGACGAAAAAAAACAAAAAAAAAACTTTGACAATCCCTATATGACCGCTTTCGCTAGCTACGCTAGCGGCAGTCATAATAAATGTTCGGTGATATCTTCCAAAGATTTCTGAATTGTTTTCTCTAAATAGTGTTGAAATGGCATCTAAGTACACTAGGTTTGGTCATGCTAGCATGTGTGGAAGTATTTAAAACGAGCGAGCCCTGTGTTAGGTTGTGTTTTTACTCCAAATAGGCTATTCGTAATTCGTAATCTCTGCTGAAGTCTTTCACACACCCAATTAACATGCGTGTCCCACATAAGACATTTGTCTAAACCACATAAGTGTACTCTACATGTGGGAAATTAATGTGGGGAAAATAAATACTCTGAACCCTAAGTAGATTTACACAAACTGAGAAAGTCAAAAAGTGTTCGGTTGTGCTCCACTATTTATTTTAACTTTCTTTTTTTAATATCCATCACGTCATTGAGCTATGTATGTTCAAAAAAATACGAGGAAAGTGAACTCGTATAAATAAATCATTTATAAATATATTTTCACGTCTTTCGTTACACTGAACCTGTGTGTGATGCGCCATCGTGTGGTGAACATGGAAACTACAGGAAAGTTTATCAAGACATAATCTAAAAGGATCTTTAGAAACAGCCTACATATAATCTAATCTAAAATGTTCGAAATATGTTCATTTACATAAAAAAAAAAATTGTGAGAGATCTGTTCAAAGAGAATCTGATCTTTAGGGATGTAGTGCCACTTTAAACCACTAGATGGCAGCAGCGCACTTTATTTTCACTTTATTTCAACTTTATTCCGTTTAACTTAGTTAATGACAGCAACATTAATCACATTGGTTAAGCTTTTTATACTACAAACAGTATTTTAATTTGGAACCTGAAAACTAGTGTAGCTCATATTAAATCATGTGTGTGTTAATGAGTTTGTCCACAAGGTGTCGACACTGACCCGAGCCGCTGCTTTCACTCACAGTCAGAGGAGACTGGAGGACAAGAACAACACGCTGCTGGAAATCTGCTGTTTCAAACTGTTAGTGCATTCATTGTATTAATTATATTAATTACCAGGTAAAATATAAATATCAAATGTTTGGTCAAATTCTGAATTAACCCGAATCAGAGTTTAAAAACGAATTATTTTCTTTAGGGACTGTTCGTTATTTATTTAAGGGGCCACCGGAGGAGTTTTGAGATCTGTTGTCAAAAAAGACATGACCCTCCCTTCGCCAGCAATAATTTTTTCTATGACCCTCCAAAATGATTGTGAAAAAAGGCATGACCCTCCCCGATAATTTATTGATTAGCCTAATTCTGTACTGGATTGCGCTTGGCAAAGATGTTCAGATCAGGGGTGCCGCCAGAAATTCTGGGCCCTATGGAAACCAAAATTTCTGGGCCCCCTACATTTTTTACAGATAAAATTTAACCCAATAAACATGCCCTGTATACTTTAAAAAAGATACTTAGTTAGCACATTTCGTAGTTAAAATGTCTAAAGATGAGTACAAAGCCTACAAAAACAAGAAAAAATTGTTTTTGTATAAGTCAAACACACACGTAATAACCATATTATTTCTATTGGCCTATTTAGTTTTCATAATATAAAATATTAAAATATCTATTTTGTAAACTCCTTATAGCCAATGGTTACTACAGACACATGTTTTATTCAGTTTTTTATATTATTTTTTCAGGGTTCTCAAGTTTTATCAAAAGCTTGGAGTGAGATCACATGCGGTTGGGGGAGGAGCCCTAATGGAGCCCCGCCCCCACTTGTCCCCGCCCCCCAATTTTACCCATTGTTCATAATTAACCAGCACAAATTGAAAATATAACAATTGGTAAATCTGATAAATGACAGAGAAATTCATCACATCAAATATAGCCTACTCTTTAATGTTATATTTCAAAATTACAAATAAGTTATGCAAAAATTACAAAAATATAAAAAATTGCTGCAAACAGTTTGAACAGTGTCTAGTTGAAATGGTATAATGATTTATTGTGTGGTGGGACATTGTGAACAAATGACATATTAGAGTATTATTAAGGTGTGTGTGTGTGTGTGTGTGTGTGTGTGTGTGTGTGTGTGTATACACAAGAGTGTTTTGTGTTGTGTTTGAAAAATACAAATGGCAATTAATATGTTTTGACAGGACAGGATATAAAATATTAGAGCACTCTGCTTTAATACATAGCCTTAATGTAACTAGAAAGACTATTAATACAGTATAATATATCATTTAAAATAAAATAAATAAATTTAAATTTATTTAAAATAAAATTAAGAAATACATCTTCATTCCTTCCCATACCCACTAACATTTCCCTTAGTTTCAGATAACGTAAGCTAGCCTGGTTGCAAAGTAGTTGTAGAGTTTTTGACTGCATCAATAATAATATATGGGTTATATATTAAATGTTCTACCCAAAAAATGTTAGACGAGCTTTCTTCTAACTTACCTTCTCCATCATCACCATAGACATAATATACATAGACGCCCTATTGGCAGCTGGATCGTACGTCAACGGCGCCGCCATACTGCGGAGGGCAACTTTCCCATACCTCTCATAACGAGAATTGAGAAAAATGCCTATTTCTTGTGCTGCTTGGGGCTTTACAAATCGCCACACAATTGAAAACAGGTCTCAGGGAATTACCTTTCACAAGCAAAACTGAAAATTTGTTTCTGGTTGCATTTCATTTACTATTTTTATTTTCAGAGGAGAAAGGCCGCGAAATTTAAAAATACTACTGTTATTGTGTCACGAAATGTAGTTTTAAGAGTTTTTCAGTCGACAATGTAGTTGTTTAAAGCTCAAATCTGTGGTTTATTTATAAAGAGAGCGCCTTTTTAAAAAATGTTATCTGACGGTTTCGGAGTTGTGAGATCCAGCGATCACCGCGGGCGCTCAGCGCTCATGTACCCCGCCGAGAACAGCCTTGCCTCGGCTTGTGCTTCTGAGTTCTGACGTTCGCCGCTGTCAGTCTAGTGAGAATAATTCGTCTTGTGTTTATCTAACGGGCGATCTTTGGTTTCATTAATCTATAATTTGTTCCTTGGCAGATTGTTTTGGCTGAGGGCAAAGTGAAGTTTCATAACTTAATATATTTAGGCTATTTAACTTTAACAGTGTAGCCTGCTGTATGTTTGACTGGATCGTTTACTTTATTTCTTGACTTGTATAGCTTCTTATACCTTTTAAAAACTGAAATTAAACAAAAAGAGACAGGGTTGCGTCATTTTATTTTATATAGCCTATGTAATAATATTTTAAAATGTATAAATTTACATGATTTATTATTGTTATTATAATAATATACCACTTGCGATTATCAATCTATTATATATGCTGTTAAATTATTTTACTATTCATAGTAACTATTTAACTTATTATTTTTTATTGTCTATATTCTGTAATTGATATTTCATATTCTATTGCTATTATTATAGTATTATACATAAACTATATGCTATTATCAATATATTATTATTATTATTATTATATTAGTACTTATGATATTATATAATAATACTTTTCATTACTATTTTATTTACTGTATACTGTTTGTTTATTTTATTGACTAAACTATTTACTATTAGCCTACCTCTCACTTTATCTTATATTTACTATTTGCATTGCACTGTAGTTGTACCATATCATATGTATTACCATAAAGGATCCATCAGTTATCTTTGTTATTGCTAAAATCGGGTCAATGACAGAATATGCTTTTCCCACAATAAGAACACTTTATTTAATTTAATGTGAAAATTAAATTATATCTCAGTATGGGGGTGTTCACAATTCTTATCCAAGAATGAAAAGCTAAATACATGACAAGCCTGAGCTTTGGCCATTCCTTATTAAAATAAATAAATAATTATAAGTCAAACTATCGAGAGTTTAAATTACTACAGATGGAACTTTTTTGTACACCACATACAAACCACCGAAATCGGTTGATAAATGTAATTTTTTTTGGTTTTTATACAGAAAAACCGCAGCTCACCTGTTTACTTGCATTTGATTACAGCGCAGTCTTGCCCTCCACAAAATGGCGGACGCGTTGACGTATCGCAGCAACGTTCCAAAGCGGCCAATAGGGCGTCTATGTATTTATTATGTCTATGATCATCACGACGTGTGTTCGCGCGATGTTGTTGGTTACCTAGTAACGAACGTACGGTGGCCGAGAATGTTCCGTCAACTTCCGTGTGTTCGCGCGCCTATTTAACGAACGCAATCTGGCCGAAATACGTGCTGGCGGCAGGAAACTTCACTTTGTGTGCCCGCGTCTCGTATACAACGTTATATATAAAGCTTGCAGGACAACTTGGTTGGCATTGCCTTTTCAGCGTGAGAAATACACGGTGTGGCGTGTGAGCGTGTGAACTGGTTGAATTGCGTGTGTCTCACGGCCAATGCGTGAGACTTGAGAACCCTGTTTTTTTCTGGGGCATTTTATTCATATTAAGAACGTCAAGTTTGACATAATCGATCGTAGCAGCAGCACTGTCACTTCACAGAACACACGACACACACGGCAAACTGATTTTGTGATTTTTGAAGCGTATAGATTACTTTTTGTTTTGTAAAGTTATCATCATGTGGCGAACACAGTAGATAAGACGTGTTGAGAGGCTTCAATCTTAGTGAAGTTTCGCGCTCAGCCTCACCTTGTTCGGCTGAAGGTCCGTGCACACTGAATCCGAAATTTTCGCATGCGTTTTTTCGTATCCGTCATTCTGTGGCTCTAAACTGTCAAAACACCATTCAAACCCTTGTTAAGGATGCGAAAAACGCAGAAATTTTTTTTTTTTTTGACGGACGAAAGTTTCGGAGGCAGTGTGCAAGTGTGATTGACATAACGAGGTTGTATTTATTTTTTAACGTGCTAAAATATCGGACGCGAATTTCGCACGGGGGGGAGCCGTTGAATCTGTGTGCTATTTTTACATGGTGTAGAGACATGATAACCCAGATATGTTATTATTGTTGGATGTAAATCATAATTCAGTAATTATTTTACTAAGCTAGCTAGATAAAAGCAGGTCATGTAGCAACAAAAATAAGTAACTCTGAAAGTTTTGGAATACAGGAATAGGGCAAGCTACCTTTCTTTTTGAAAAACTGTGTGACATACTGTCGACTTCGGCGTTCTCTGTCTTCTCTTTCCTTTCCTTTTTTGATGCCCTAACTTTTGACGTGACATGCCTGCGTGTGTCACTGTCTGCGCTGCATCATAGCAAGTGCAATAAGCAAGAGACGTTACACTAGCGATCGTAGCTCGGACAGCGCAGGTGGAATGAACCATTGTAAGGGGGAGGGGTGTGACTGAAACAGTAAATACATTATTTGTTTTTTAAATATTAAATCTATGGTCAAAACGGACAAAATACACATTTAGTGCATGAGGGGCCCTAGCACATTTAATGTATAAAAAAGAGAAAAGAAATAAGAAAAGAAAAAGGGGTCTGCTCTTCTGGGCCCTAAATCAGCCTGGGCCCTTAGAATCGTCCTAACCTTCCACCCCTTTACGGCGCCCTTGGTTACAGGTTACCGTATTCAATTTGCTAACCTTTTGCTTTCTTCCCAGCGTGTTCACATAGGACACTGCATGTTTTTGAGAGATGTGTCTTTTTAGATTCCAAAATGAATCTTTACTGACTGGAATAATGTCTCCACATTCGTTTTCTTCTACCACATTATAATTAGTTTTATATTATAGTTGGCTACACCTGTATGACTTCTTATTTCCCTTTTTGAAGTAGCCTACTTTTTGAACTCCATTAGGCTACTGAGCCGAGTTTTGACTGAAAATAGAATCCATCTTGCAGTCATCAACAGTAGACTGAGTCAGGCTTGACTGAGCATGCTTCAGAATCGTGGTGTGCGCGGAGCGAAATTGGAGCGGGAAACAGGGCGACGCTCCGTCCTTTTAAAAATGCCGCTCTGCGCTCTGTCCAAGATCCGCTCGCTCCCGCTCCACTCCGCTCACATGCTCTAGGCCTACACTTTATTGGCTGAATAACTGGCGCGAAGATGACACACGAGCTCAGTCTGCAGGTAGAGATGGAGGCGGCAAGAGAAAAGGTGAAGACTGGAGAGTGGAAGCTACTTTTAAAAAATGCGGGTCAGGAAGCGGGTCGGACAATATTTTCTTCTTTTTTTTTTGCGGTCCGAGTTGCGGGCGGGTTAGTTGAAAACGTCGGTCGGGTGCGGGTTGTTTATACATTGACCCGCGCATCACTGATGCCAAACACTGGTGCATGTCACACTTCATTTAAACTGACACTAGTGGAATATGCATGTGTCGAAAGACTAGGCTATCTCACAGATTTCATTATCTGATCGGTGCATGGGAGAAAGATCAATGACTGAGCTGATGGTGATAGAAACGTGTCGGTGTTGACAAATTAAACACATCACGAGTAAATTTTGAGAAGGGCACACCAAGGAACATTTGACTAGCCCATGTATACAGTGAGATATCGTTAGTTACAGTGCTGTGAAACTCACCCCATGTGCGATGTCCAGAGAGAAGAAGTGCGTGCCGATGTTTTTAATCTTCATTTACAAAGTTTACATGAAATTTCGTAATTCCTAATCGCTTGATCGAGTCTTCAAGGATCCGTTTGGGAGAGCCCCAACAATGTAAAGGATTTAATAAAAGTCAAAACTTTTGCGGAGTCATTTCTTCAGATAATCTAATACATCATTAGTAGCCTACAGCCATGGTTAAGATAAACGTCAAAAAAGCTAGAAAAATACTCTGAGTTTGCGTTGACGTCTCTAGGACACGTCCGTTACTGCTGTATTTTCCGTTTAATAAAAAAATCGTTAATTCCACGAGCTGGTCGCCAGATCAACAGCCTCGCCATCTGTGCGCGGAGACGTAATACACACACACACAGAGAGAGAGAGACGCGCGCGCACGTACGCACTCGCACGCGCTCAGCAACTTAGCGTGGAAGAGCTTAGGACGCCTGGCCTGGGTAATGATTTTTACACCCCTAATTTGCCTGTTATCGAAAATAAATGTATTACAAAAACATATATAATTGCAGACGGTCGCAAAAAAAAAATGTTTTCTGCAGTCGATGAGAATGTTCAGGATAAAAAAGTCACATTTATGGTAGTATTTTAGTTTATCTCTCCCTCGGGTAGAAATGACCCAGCAAGCAATAGCCGTCATTTCAACGTCTCGGTTAAATATAGACCCGATATAGTCCGGCTATGTGTAACCCACTTTTAACCCAAGTAACATTTAATCTGGATAAATGTATTTTTTTCCAAAATAACTTGTGAGATGTATGATATTCCATCATGTAAGCAAAGTCAACTGTGATTGCAAGTTGTTTGGTTTGCTTTATTTTACATGTTATATGTGTAGGCTGTGCGTAACCACGATTTAGCTCGTATTCAGACGTCAAAACTGATTAATTGTAGTTTATTTGCCAGGCAGTGCATGAAATGGTTGATATTCCATCATGTTCGCATTGGTAATGATATCTACAGGGTTCAATGTGTCATTTCACGACATGGTCGATCTGTAGTCACGATTTAGCTCAGAATTGGACGGGCTATGCGGTCTGTGTTAGCCTACCTGGCGAAATCAAAGCAATCTGGTCTACGTACGGCTTGGCTATAGCCCTGATTCAGACCAGCGAGCTATATAAGAATATTAGTCTTAAAAATGTTTGTAAAAAAGGCCCCCTTGTGGCCGCTAAGCATCACACACTTTACTGTGACTCTCTCCTACTGGAAGACGCCTTGCTTCACCTGGATTCTTAGCCAATCACAAGTTGACTCAGGATCGCTGCACGTGGGTAGCATTCTGTCAGAGACTTTTGCCAGTAGTGTACGCTAACCGTACGGACTTACAACCTGCCTTGATACAACTGCTTTATTCTGTGTGCGTCTTTACAAAACCACACATCAATGTACATATTCAATCATGCAGTTGTAAATTCAATAAATACTTCCAATGAAGAAATCTTGCGTGATTCTGACCGATCACCCGCTGTGAGCTCTACCTAACGATCCACAAACTATCTTAATCAAAGAAGCCAGTCCTCTTCTGCACAAAGTGGTCCTTCGAGTCGGATCCAGAGCCTGCAGCGGAGCAAGATGTCTACCACCTCGGATAAAGAGTCTAGTGCACGATCCAGGAGGCAGCGGTCCCTCCCTAACTACTTGCAAGATTATGACTTGTCTGATCTCCCGACCAGATCTCAAACCAAGAAGTCTTCTGAGTCACAGTCCAGAGAGCGACTAGACGAAGAGGACCACAGCAGACCTGATTCACGCTCTACATCCCCAGAAAGTCAGCTGCATCACAGCCCAGCGCGATGGTCAGTCACTGATAAATGGGAATCTTCTGCAGATGAGTGGAGAAGGGAGTGCCAAATACTTGAGCGTGAAAGGGAAGATCTCCTAGCAGCAATGGAGGAATTAAAAATACAGAACGAGCAGCTCAGAGCCAAAGTGGAGCCCAGCAGTTCCCATCCAGAGCCACGTACTGTAACTGCCAGAGATAGACTTTACCGAGAAGGGCTGGATTATGGAGGTGCTTCAACCCAGTACAAATCAGTCTACTTCCGGGACAGGGAGACACCACCACAACGGTCCTTTGACAGGCATCATGACTACAGCAGAGAGACAAAGGACTACAGGGAATCAACCAGATATGATTCTCCCGAGCCAGTACGCACCAAGCACCAGGCCCCACGACGAAGCTATGAGTCCAGGGAAGGGCGCTACAGTTCTCATCATAACTATGAGCAGTCCAGCCACCGCCGCTCACCTGAGCGCCACGCCAGCTACAGAGACTCTTGTTATTCCTCCAGAGAATACAGAGAACCATCACGCAGAGGTGACTACTCTCCTGCACGCCGCCGCAGCTACTCTCCAGACCAACGTGAGAGACGTAGTCCCCCTTCACCTCGGTACGAGCCCAGACGCCGACGCTCAGTGACTCCCCCTGGTGGACAGGAAAGAACATACAGAGGGCCCACTCCTACAATCCCGAACTTTAGCCGTCCTAACCCAAGAGACTTTGCGAGACTCCGTATTGCCCTAGATAATCTCCTTCCTAGAGATGCCACTGAACGTTTCAAGTTCCAGATATTAGTGGATCATCTGAAGCTGGAGGAAGCATTGCTGGTGGCAGATTCTTACAGCAATTCTGATTACCCCTTCACTGACACTATGGCAGCTTTAAACCAGCAGTACGGGCAGCCACACCAACTCGCCCTTCAGCGTATTGCTGAACTGATGGACGGCCCCAACATTCAGAGTGGAGGCATCAAGTCATTCAGGTTGTTCGCCCTGAACGTCAGATCCCTGGTGAGCATGTTGGAGCAGCTCGGTTTAAAGGGGAAAGTTGAGCTGGACTGTGGTTCTCATGTCACCCGTCTACTGGGCAAGCTACCGCACGACCTGAGGTCCAGTTTCAGGCGCTACATCCACCCGCTCCGCATTCCTATCCCCACTCTTCTGGACCTAGCAGATTGGTTGGAATACGAGCTCCAGATCCAGGAGGATATAGCACAATATCGCTTGAGAAAGGACACTGGATCTAAGCCCAAAGACTCGAAGAGTACTGTCAAGTCGTCACCTAAGGCCTCAGTCCTCATGCTGGGAGCTAGGGAGCCGGCCAAATCTACTCCTCCAACCAGTCTAGATGCAAAGAAGTTCTGCCCATTCTGTGAGAACTACAAGCACACTTTGAATAGTTGCGCAAATTTCAAACTGCTTAGCGCCACCCAGAAACGTAACTGGATTCAGGACAACAACCGATGTTGGCGATGCGGCAGAGAACACCGATCAGCTGAATGTGATCTAAAGATGTGCTGTAAAACATGTAACAGCAGACACCTGCTTACTTTGCACGATGTCAGCGAGAGAAGTTTAGCCAAGGCTGACAAAGCTGAGAGAAAGCCTGACCAGGAGAAGTCCAGTGAGTGCAAACCTTTGTCCATACCAAGTGCAGACCAAGTGCTATACATTGGCAAGCCACCGCAGGGCCATCGTGTGCTTCTCAAGGTCAGTAAAGTTATCCTCCGCCATGGTGACCAAACTCTAGAGACATACGCTGTGCTAGACGACGGCTCCGAACGCACCCTGCTCCTCCAACCGGCTGTCCAACAACTGGGACTTGAAGGCCAGCCCGAGGATTTGCCCCTGCGAACAGTCAGACAGGAGCTGCAGACGCTTCACGGGGCGGCTGTCTCATTTAGCATCTCTCCAGCCTGTTCTCCAGCCATGGTATACAACATCCAAGGAGCCTTTACTGCACCCAAGCTCGGGCTAGGCCAGCACACTTATCCCTTCAAAGCACTGCAGAGCAAATACAGACATTTAAAGAAGCTTTCTATCCCTTCATTCAAGGACATTGTCCCGCTACTGCTCATTGGCTCAGACCACCCCCACTTGGTGACTCCAGTTGAGCCAGTCATCTTTGGTCCCCCTGGTGCACCAGTTGCTGTCCGCACCCGTCTCGGATGGACGCTGCAAGGTCCGACCTACAATCTAAAGCAGTACCTGATCGAACAACGCTGTCTTTTCACCACCTTCGGGGCACCTCCAGCTGACATCTACCAGCACATCGAGAGACTGTGGCAGCTGGACGTCCTCCCATGGCGCAGCGAAAAGGCCAGTACGAGGTCACGGCAGGACAAGGAGGCCCTTGAATGTTTGGATAAACAGACAGTGCGAGTAGATGTTGATGGTGTCCACCGCTATGCTACTCCTCTCCTCCGCGTGAAGAACTTTCCTCAGCTCTGTGCACCAAAGGAGGCAGTACTTCCTCAGCTCCGGAATACAGAAAGGCGGCTGGTGAAGAACCCTGAGACGGCCCAAGTCTACAATGCAGAGATCCAGAGACTTGAACAGGCTGGCTATGTGGCAAAACTACCCCATGGCACAGAGAACACCTCAAGCAGCTGGTACATCCCTCACCATCTTGTCAAACACAATGGCAAGCACAGAGTGGTTTTTAATTGCTCTTTCCAGTACAACGCCACTGACTTGAACAAACTCCTGCTCCCTGGTCCAACCCTTGGTCCACCTCTCCTTTCAGTGCTCTTGCGATTCAGAGAACATTGTGTGGCCTTCAGCAGTGACATACGGGGGATGTTTCACCAGGTCAGGCTCCTTCCAGAGGATGAGCCTCTCCTCCGCTTCCTCTGGAGGGAGCTCAAGCGTGATGAACAACCCACAGTCTACCAGTGGAAGGTGCTTCCCTTCGGCACTACCTGTAGCCCCTGCTGTGCTACATATGCCTTACAGAAGCACATCACCGACCATACTCAGCCAGCTGATGCAGTGAGAGACTCTGTGTTAAGACATTTTTACGTGGATAACTGTCTTCAAAGCATGCCTACAGTTGAAGATGCCAAGCCCATCATCGAGAAGCTGCAGACTCTCCTTGCCGAGGGAGGCTTTGAGCTACGCCAGTGGGCCAGTACCCATCCAGACACCATCCGTCACCTCCCTGCTGAGGCGAGATCGGCTAGTGCTGAAAAGTGGATCGCCCAAGGTCACCCAGGTCAAGAAGAATCAGCCCTGGGCCTGCAGTGGGACTGTCGAGAGGACACCCTGTCCTTCAAGAGTCGAGAGGCTGTAGCCACTGAAGAAGTTGTTACAATGCGCTCCATCTACAAAGTGGTGGCAAGCCAATATGACCCCCTTGGCTTTCTAGTACCTTACACCACCAGGGCCAAAGTTGTCATCCAACACCTGTGGGACAAAAAGCGTGACTGGGACGACCCTGCTCTGCCAGATCACCTGCTAGCCGCATGGAGAGAGTGGGAGGACGAGTTACCTCACCTACAGAGCATAGCACTTCCGAGGTGTTACACTGGCCATGAGTTAGACTCTCCCACCTGTGAGCGTGAGATCCACGTGTTCTGTGATGCCTCAGAGCAAGCCTATGGCTCTGTGGCATACCTCCGAACCGAGAATCCTCTTGGAGTCGTCCAAGTAGCTTTCGTCACTGCAAGATCCAGAGTTGCTCCAAAAAAGCAACAGTCAATCCCACGCCTGGAGTTATGCGCTGCTCTGACCGGAGCACAAATGGCTCGGATCCTCAAATCTGAACTCACACTGCCCATCCAGCGGGTGGTGCTCTGGTCGGACTCCACTACTGTGCTCAAGTGGCTGCAGTCGGAGTCATGCCGATTCAAAGTGTTTGTTGGCACACGTGTGGCAGAGATCCAAGATCTCACCGATGGCGACACATGGCGGTACGTGGACTCTGCACAGAACCCTGCCGACGACATAACGCGTGGCAAACCCCTCGACACATTGACACCAGACAGCCGCTGGGGTCGAGGCCCGACCTTCTTGTGGTGTGTCCCAGACAAATGTCCACAAAGTCCTCAGATTCAGACAGAGGCAGATCAGGGTGAAGAGCTCAAGAAACCTCCGTTCTGCGGCCTCACTTCTACCACGCCAAGTCATCTCCCTGACACTAAGCAGTTCTCTTCCTTCAAAGACCTCCTGACCGCCACAACTAAGACTCTACATGGGGCGGCCCCAGGCAACGTCACAGCCTACAGGCAAGCCCAGTTGGCTCTGCTACAACAGGTCCAACAAGACAGTTTTCCTGTTGACTATGCCCAGCTGCAGTCAGGGAAACCAGTCGCCAAGAGCAGCAGACTTCTCAAGCTGGCACCAGAGTTCGACCACAGTGACAAGCTCATCCATGTTGGCGGACGTCTGCGCCATAGTAACCAGTTGGAACCGGATACTGTTCACCCGGTAGTGCTGGATGCCAAACATCCAGTCACGCAGCTGCTCATCCAAGAGTATGATTACCGTCTGCACCATCCAGGCCCAGAGAGGGTCTTCTCAGAGATGCGCCGCAAGTATTGGCTACCAGGAGGGCGAGAGGCTATCCGCCGCTTTCAGCGCAAGTGCCAAGAGTGTCAGAAATGGCGCGGAAAGCCACAAATCCCTAAAATGGCAGACCTGCCTCCATCCAGAGTCAGACTTTTCAAGCCAGCATTTTACTCAACAGGAGTAGACTGCTTCGGGCCATACTCGGTAGCGATTGGAAGGAGGAGTGAAAAGCGCTGGGGAATAATCTTTAAATGCATGACCACCCGAGCTGTGCATATCGATCTGCTCTCCAGTTTGAATACAGACTCATTCCTCATGGCCCTGAGACGGTTCATCGCCCGCAGAGGAAAGCCGTTCGAGCTGATCTCAGACCAGGGGACTAACTTCAGAGGTGGCGATCGAGAGCTCCGGGAAGCATTCGCCGACCTGGCTCCAGACATCAAAGCTCAACTCGCCTCTCAGCAGATCGACTGGAAGTTTAATCCACCTAATTCCCCCCACTTTGGCGGCTGCTGGGAGCGCGAGATACGCTCAGTAAAACAAGCCCTGCAAGTAACCCTTGGAGCCCAGCTTGTGACAGATGAGGTACTGAGAACCCTACTAGTTAAGATCGAAGGGATTCTCAACTCCAAACCATTAGGCTACACATCTGCAGACATCGCCGACCCTGATCCAATAACTCCCAACTCACTGCTCATTGGGCGGCCAGATGCCTCTCTCCCGCAGGTGGTGTATCCTGACTCCGAGCTCCTGAGCAGTAGGCGTTGGCGCCATAGCCAGCTGTTAGCTGACCACTTCTGGAAGCATTTTATCCGTTTCTATCTGCCCAGCCTCCAGGCCCGACAGAAGTGGAATGCTGAAAACCCAGACCTGCACATTGGGAAGACAGTCCTCATCATTGACCCGCAGCTCCCTCGCTCACTGTGGCCAGTGGGTACAGTGACCAGCGTCTCCCCCGGCCTTGATGGTAAAGTACGATCTGCTGAAGTGAATGTAGGAGACCGGGCGTACACCCGCCCTGTGGCTCGACTCATCCAGCTTCCAGAGATGTCAGACTAACCACTACCGGACAAGTGGGCGCCTTTTCTTCTTCTGCAGATTCCCTTCAGTAATCTGGGGGCGGCTGTAAAAAAGGCCCCCTTGTGGCCGCTAAGCATCACACACTTTACTGTGACTCTCTCTCTCCTACTGGAAGACGCCTTGCTTCACCTGGATTCTTAGCCAATCACAAGTTGACTCAGGATCGCTGCACGTGGGTAGCATTCTGTCAGAGACTTTTGCCAGTAGTGTACGCCAACCGTACGGACTTACAACCTGCCTTGATACAACTGCTTTATTCTGTGTGCGTCTTTACAAAACCACACATCAATGTACATATTCAATCATGCAGTTGTAAATTCAATAAATACTTCCAATGAAGAAATCTTGCGTGATTCTGACCGATCACTCGCTGTGAGCTCTACCTAACGATCCACAAACTATCTTAATCAAAGAAGCCAGTCCTCTTCTGCACAATGTTTTCGCTCTCACAGCTTGTTTGCTGTCACATAAACATAACATTCATACACGATATTATTTCAAATTAAATCAAATGCAAATGCATTTCTCAACCGCTAGATGGCACAATTGAAACACTACTGAGACATGACTACTGGGACGACTGGCATTGCGCGACTAGATCACTTTAGCCAGATCTCGCGATAAACATTTCCGCCATTTTCAATTTTATTTTACACGAGGCAGCTGTCGGAGAGCAACGGGCGAGCGACACTCTGCAAACCTTCAAATTTCTACTTTGATCTTGTAAGTATGCGTGTTATTTTTGATATGTTCATTGTTTAAATTAGTTAGTTGTTATAATGTGTAGAAACCGTGACATTTTACCATTACCATTGCAGAGTACTATTTTTCTCCAACAAGTTAAAGGGGACATATCATGCTAAATCCACTTTTTTAGCCCTTAAATGCATTTTGTTGTATATTTGGAGTGTTTAGAAGTACAGAAAAGTTGAAATTATTCTCTTCAGGTGCTTCGTTGATATCTTTATATTCTGTTTTGGTCATATTTTTCAACCTGTTCAGATTTTTCTGTTATCTATGACGTTTTGTGAACTATCACGTCACAGTATTTGCAGCGGAACTGCCAAATAAGGACATCGACTTCCAGCCCAACACTTCGAGCAATCCGCCATTTTTATTTCTCGCTGCAATTTTGTAGTCCAAGCTAAAAGATGCAGAAGTTACGAGAGGGTAAGTTAAAATGTTCGGTTGTTGGATGTAGTAACCCATACGCTTCATTACACCGTCTAATGTAGATGAACTGCCGCGCTTATGACAGTGCGCATGTTTAACTGAAAGAACGAGCAGAGAGAGAGACTCGGTCGCGTGCGCGCTCACTTTCTCTCTTCAGAGCCAGGCGAAAGTGTAAACCGTCTCCAAACTAGACGCTGTCTTGCTCTCTCTCCCTCGCACATATTAATGAAAATAAATCGACACGGTGGTAAAAGGTCGGAAGACCAAAGTTTCATGTTTAAATACAGTAAGTAACACACCATTGCGATACATCCATATGAAGACGTTCTTCTTCAGGTTCGTCGTCTTCATTTTCATCTCGCTCCGGCTCCGACTCTGGCTCGAACATGTAAGGCTGGCTTGACAAGTCTTCCGTTGTTGACATTTTGTTAATAACGTGTGAATAAAAAGTTTCTGTGCCGCTATAATCATATCTCTGCTATTAAACTACAAAAATGGCCGAACGGGGTGGAGTGTCACCTCTGCAAACTGGAGAGGGGGCGGGGTATGAAGTGTCTCAATTGTATTTAAAGAGACCGCACCAAAACGAGTTGCTGTCAGACGCACATCAGAAAAGGGGTAGAAAGGGGGCTTGTGGAGCTATAATAATGAGGAATTCAGACCCAAGCATTGCAGTTCCGCTTTATATAGACTACAAATGTATGATTTATATGTTAAAAGGAACGATTTAAAAGCATGATATGTCTCCTTTAACGTCTATTAGATTTTCACTGACAGCCCAAAATTAGCCTTGTTTTAGCCTAGACGTCTGGGCTGTGTTTTGACGGCTATTAGACGCTTGCTTGCTGGGGAGGTCCAGATGTTTTTTTTTTGTTTTTTGGCTATATATATATTTTTTGGTTCCACCTCCTCACTTCCTCTCCACTCTGAGTTGACTTTGTTTTGCCTCTTTTTCACACATAGATTGACATGTTTTGAGATGTAAATACTCAAATGATAAATTCACACCCATCTAGAACAGTTTGAATGGATTCAGAGGTTTCGCTGCCATATACTTTGACAAACTCAACTCAACTCAACTCAACTTTATTTATAAAGCACTTTCAACACCACAAGTGGAACCAAAGTGCTGTACAGAAGATATAAAAAGAGAAAATAAAAACAAAAACATAAAAACAATGCAAACAAATGACACACAACTTACAAATCATTATCAAATGCTAAAGAAAACAAATAAGTTTTAGATTGAATCAAACAGATTGTTTGATCAAACAGAAGTTTCAATCAAACAGATTGATCCATCTTACAAAAGTCCAAGAGACTCCGGTTTGAACTCTACATATCTGTCAGCTCAGAGGAGGGGTTCTGTGGTGACTTCACAAGCCGTGCATTGTGTGTGAGAATGTGACAGGGCTCCTGGCTCCCCATCTGGCAGCTGTTTTGACCACCCCAGCCCTTTCCACCACCACCAGGAAGATCTATGCATGTTCCAGGTACTCACCTCAGGAACCCATCTCACACATGCTCTGTATTTTGGTCTGCCACACTCTGGTTTCCACCATCAGGTTTTACCCAAAGAACTTCCGTTTTGATGTGGTTTATGCCAGCGTCCTTTGCAAGTGCCTCACCCTCCATAGGACAGACGTTAGCGGGCATTACGAGTTCCTCTAGCTAAAGGAGAACAACTTTGTTATTCAGAATCATTTTCATTGCTATTTTCCCTTCAATGCTTCAAGCATTATTTAGGGACATCAAACAACATTTTTGTGAAATGTGAATAACCTGCTGATCTCACACTTTCACACAGGATGTGCCAATAGACTGTTAAACAGTGCACTGTTAATGATTTTCTTGTATTTTTACAGTACTGGCAGCAAGGTTGCCAGCAAGTTACTGTATTTTGATTTACAGTAACTGTACTGTAATTTATTTTGTATTTGTAATTAATATCAGTACTGTAAACTACAAAACAGTACTTTACTGTATTTTTGTAATGTTTCTGCTTCTGCTGTAATTAATTATACAGTATTGTACTGTAATATCTATTGATATATTATTACTAAATATTGTAATTTTCAAATTACTAATAATGATAATTATATTTATATAATATGTAGTTATTACAGTATATACATTTACAGGTAATAATATTATAATGCAACTTCAGAATAACAGCAAATCAATCAATCCAAACAATGTTATTGTCAAAAAAAAGTTTTATTAATCAATTACACTTGTGTATTTGTAAAAAAAAACATTTCATTTAGGAACATTGCATGTCCAGTACACCAGCACTTTACAGGTAAACAGCTTTTAAAGGGATAGTTAAAGGAACACGCCGACTTTTTGAGACTTTTGCTTATTCACCGTATCCCCCAGAGTTAGATAAGTCCATACATACCCTTCTCATCTCCGTGCGTGCCGTAACTCTGTCTGACGCACCCACCGCTAGCCTAGCTTAGCACAAAGACTGGAGGTAAACGGCTCCAGCTAGCATACTGCTCCCAATAAGTGAAAAAATAACTCAACATTTTCCTATTTACATGTTGTGATTTGTATAGTCACAGCATGTACGAATAACAAGGTCACATGAGACACAGCCATCTTCTAACCGTATACAAACTGGGAACTATATTGTCAGAAGGCAAAGCACTGCTACTTCTGTGGAGTGATTTGCTCGCAGCACCTGAGAAGCTCGGTGGAGAGGAGCAGAGTTCGCTCAGAGTGTTGCGCTAATCACTCCGCCCAAGTAGCAGTGCTTCGCCTTCTGAGAATATAGTTCCCAGTGTGTATACGGTGGTATTATTGTTGGACAGCATGTTATCTGAAGACATTAAAACTTTGTGGTTTTCTCTGAAATAAGTGTATCACCCACATCCTTCGTTCTACCAACAAACAATGCACTACAAACACATTTGTGTGGCTTATAAAAGAATGTTTTGCAAATGCAAGTCAGGTTACCGCATTGCATATGTTTTTTTAACTTGTGCCACAGTTTGTAACACTCCAACATGCATTGACAGCTGTGCAATTATATGTTGACATGTACGTACATTTCTGTGCACTACAGTTCAAACGTTTAGGGGTAAGTATGATTTTAAAGACATTAAAGATAGTAAAAACAGTTTAGAATGTCACAAAAGATGTCCATTTCAAATAAATGCTACTCTTTTAAACTTTCTATTCATCAAGAATCCTGAAAAAAGTGTATCATGGTTTCCACAAAAAATATGAAGCAGCTCAACCAACATAATTTCAACACTGATGATAATAAGAAATGTTTCCTGTGCATCAAATCATCATATTAGAGTGATTTCTGAAGGATCATGTGACACTGAAGACTGGAGTGATGATGCTGAAAATTCAGCTTTGATCACAGGAATAAATTAAATGAAAAAAAAAATATTACAATAGAAAAACGGTTATTTTAAATTATTTTCTCACAATTATTTTACTGGATTTTTACGTTTAAAAAAATCGTACCAACCCCAAACTTTTGAACATTAGTATACCTGTTTTTTTTTTTTTTTTTTTTTTGACAAACTAAGTATTATTTTCGGTGATCTAAAGAATGATTGTTGTCATTTGAAAGTGTGTAGGCCTACTTGCATTATTATGCTGTCGTATTATGATTTATATTCAGTGGCATAAAATGGTCTTAAAATGGCAATAATATAATTTATCGCAATTATTTCGGGGACAATATATTGCACAATAAAAAGTAGTTATCGTGACAGGCCTACTTGTGACAAAACTGGTATTATTGATATTTTGAACGCATGCTTGAATTTGTGCTCTCGTATGCTCTCTGTATAGGCCTATAATTTGCGGGCATCAGGGAGCTGCTATCTATCAACAGGATATTGAAAGCGCTTTTGAATGTGCGCTCACTTTTCACTTTCGAATTCGCAATCACGCCTACTCTGTGCATAGGGAGTGCATAGGGTACTGACCGCATATTTCACAAAATAAGGCATTTGTCAGTGATGCTCATGGTCGACTTGGGTTACAGCGACTCTATGGAGCAGAGCAGGCACTCTCAGATTATAACTGTAGTGTCCATTGTTCAACTGTTCTATAAAATAGCAAAACGACATGCTTGAAATTCTGTGTTAACCAATCAGAATCCTCAACCAGAGGACCAACCAACCAACTATTTGTTTCATAAACTGGGTCATTTATGGTGGAATGAGAGTGTGTTGAATAGAGCTTTGTGGTCTTGGGACTCTCTGTGTTCGATCACCTTCGCTGCAATGACTGGCTTTGAATCATAACTCTTTTGGCTTAGCGAAACAGATGGAAATTTCCTCCCCCATCCCCTCCCCACCCGTCTGTAAGTTATTACTTATTACTAAATTACTTATTACTAAAATTACTTCACCCTTTTACATCTGATTTTATGGATCCAGCTATAAAATCAATACAATTATGTATGACGTAATTGTACAGCTCTCCAGGGCAAGGTATTATCAGTTTAATGATCATGTGCTATTACCTGATTGCATTTTGATAGTACTTGTATTGCATTAAAACCTGAAAGAACATTTTTTGCGTGTACAGTGTGCGTAAGTGTGATGGTCTGGTAAAGGTTTCCTCCTGCCCTTTAGCACGTTTGTAGGATTTGCATTTGAATGCTTTTTTTGCATCAACCTGATGTGTTATAAAATTACCCAAGAACAAGCTCTAAATGCATTTGTGGTGGAGGTGAGAAAATGCGGTCATGTGGATGGTGATGCGTATCACGAATGGGACAGGATGTAGTATCAGTAGGTCACCGGTGCCTGAAGCTCTTTATAGAGCACAGCAACAACATTAGTGCAGAAAGAGAACTTTGCTCATCTATTTACTGTATACTGCCAGGCTGACACTCAAGCTGGACTAACATAGGTGGCATAAAGTAGGCATTTTTCCAAAAATATTGTATTCAAATATTTGGACTCAAAAAATGTAATATTCGCATTTTATTATATTTAATGACATACATTTTTTTATTTGTTATTATCCCGCTTTTTGTTACCATTTCTGAACAAGCTTACAGTAAGGCAATATACTGTACACAACAAGCTTATGTTATATCTTTAAGGTATTATTTTACTTTAAACAGTATGTATATACAAGAATTATAAAGAACAAAAGCATTAAGCAGCACGAATGGGGAAAAAATGCAAATAAAGTGTTTATATTGTTTCATATGTTCATGTTGAGAAAAACAATAATATCCACATGCTCGGGTGAGAACGCACTGACAGGCGTTGCAGGGACACAAGTAATGTGTGCTATG
This sequence comes from Scardinius erythrophthalmus, assembly GCF_964197995.2. Lineage (NCBI taxonomy): Eukaryota > Metazoa > Chordata > Actinopteri > Cypriniformes > Leuciscidae > Scardinius > Scardinius erythrophthalmus. The sequence goes on from NC_138237.1 coordinate 3,107,788, forward strand.
CGTAGTTTCTAACAGCACTTTTGTGTTTTCTGTTCATAAATCTCTCTCCCTCAACGAAACTTAAAGGAAGAGTATATGTCTAATCCAGGTTTCACTGACTGCGGAACGAGAGATGGTAATCATATTGCCTTGTTCTGAACTGTAACAGTGACCTTTATGATGACTCAATTCCGATTTCTACAACAAAGGTTTCTTGAAGTTACATCTGTCTGTCGCACATTTGACACAAAACGAGTGGCTTGTTGCCGTGCCTCAGCTCATTTGCTGCCGCACATAAGAATCCGAATAAACTTCCTCTGCTCTGCTTTTGCGTCTCTCACTTCCACTGAACCTTTCCCACATCAGCTATCATAGTCAGCTATCAAGTTTGAACAGGTTGTTAGTCTTCTGACACCACAAACACTTCCTATAACAGCATAGCTGTGTACATGAAGACTGCTCTTCTTAGCCAGCTGTACTGAGGAGTCCTGCTACTGGCGATGCATTCACAGTTTTGTCTGTGTGCCCTATATATGAACGTCTTGATTATCTTTCAGTATGATGAATATGGTTTTCTGTAGAGGAAGAGACAAAGGATTTATTTCAGACAGGACAATCTGGCGTCCCTTCCAGTCTGCAGTTGCAGGACAGGGCGGGGACGGCACTGCCGACAAACCAGCCCATCAGCTTTCACAAGCTGACAAAACACAGAGGACCAGAGTGCATGTGAGCGGGAGCTTGCAGACGACACAGTGAAATTACAAACATAAGTTGTCAGTGAAACTTACTTAAACTTGTTCTGAGAGTGAAATTTCAGTGGGTAGACGTAGAGCTGTTTTGAAAATGCCAGCTCTACGAGAAAATGAGCAACATATTGCTTTGGATGTGTGTGCTTTTGATCTGATTTTACTTGTGTTTATAATTCAGAAAAACTAGTTTTTTTCTGAAAACTAACTGCCACTTTGAAAAATATGTGTGTATACAATATACATTTTCTTCTGTAACTATGGATGCTCTACTCTGGATGCTGTTTCTCCATTTATTGTGTCTAATGAATGATCTGTAGTGTAGAAGATTAGGGGCCCTATTTTAACGATCTGAAACGCAAGTGTCAAAGCGCAAAGCGCAAGTAACTTTGTGGGCGGGTCTTGGCGCTGTTGCTATTTTCCCGGTGGGATAAATGACTCTTGCGCCAGGCGCAAATCTAAAATGGGTTGGTCTGAAGTAGCTTCATTATTCATAGGTATGGTTTGGGCGTAACGTGAAATAAACCAATCAGAGCGTCATCTCACATTCCCTTTAAGAGCAGGCGCGCTTGTTCTATAGCGGATTCCTATTGTAACGGCGGATTTGCCAGACGCACGCGAGGAGCGGTTGACAGCCGAGGAGAGCAACGCTCTCGTCAGGGACGTTGGGGATGGAGAAACCCACCCAAATTAACTTCGGTTAAAAAGGCGTATGATAATTTGGGTAAATGTGTAAGCTAGATGTATGCTTTTATAATAAATTGTCTATCTATCCATCTATCTATCTATCTATCTATCTATCTATCTATCTATCTATCTATCTATCTATCTATCTATATATCTATCTATCTATCTATCTATCTATCGTAATAATGTATGATTTGCAAAAATGAAAACTGCTGCTTCTGTGTAGATGAGAGAATCAAAGTGTATGCGCGTTGTGCACACGCTACATTGATTATGGCCAAGCATGCGCCCTTAAAATAGCATCTGAATAACATGCGCAACGCGCCACTGACTTTAAACTATTTTTTCCTGGTTAGTGGCGCAACTGTTTTCTAAACCACCCGTTTCGAATGTTATCACTCGATTGAATGGGCGTTATCAGTGGTTATCAGCTTATAGATAGGGGCCAGAAGGTGGCCTCCTGCGCCTACTGGTAGGCTTAGAAGGCTGTTATCATCCATCCACATGGTTAACTGACAAATACAGAAGACTCCAGATCCAGTCCCACAGGAATCCAGCTCGACGGTAATCGGGAAATCGTACTCGGTTACTAACGTAACCTCGGTTCTCTCTAGTAGAGGGAACGAGTACTGCATAAGATATCTTACGCTAGGGGAAAATCCTTTTTGGCAGTAGACAACGTTATTCAACCCGAACCTCCATCAGGGCGACTCCAGCAGGACTCAGTGTCTCTCAGTGATACTCTACTCAGTTTGAGGAACATTATATGAGATGTTGCAACTGTAATTCCTCTCCATCAGCATTAACAAGTGCATATCCATCAACAAACTGGTTATTTTACTTGTACTAATTTATTGCGGTGAACACGTGGAAACTCAATAACAGTGCATGTATGCAATGTATACATTAGCCGAGCTCTAGCGTGAATGATCTGGTGTAACATAAACAGTGGTAAAACAAATCTTTCCTCAAAGTAGTGAGAACGACAGATGATCTGCATTAATAGACACAGTTATAGGTAATTGTGGCCCACAGCTGATTAGCAGAAGTATTTCAGTAAGACAGTGATAATGTTAGTTAGCCAGTTAGCAGGAGACCTACACAATATACAACTCAAAACTAAGTTTGTTGAACACCATCTTTCCAGAGCAAGCGGTTCGTGAATCCTGCACTGAACTCTGAGATTTGAGAAGCAGTCGTCAGTGAAATAAAGGGAACACAGCAAGAGTTTAGGATTATACTGCTGTGATACCGTGGTAAAGATGAACTTTAACCTCTGATTCTCCACTCGTCCTTGGGACTGCTTATTCCTCGTTTAAAAAACTATTCATTTCATTGACTCAGGCGACTCTTACTTTTGAAAGACAATAACTCTATATACGGTGAACTTTCAGATTTAAAACTTTGCAGGAAGTTTTCATTCACTTAGAGCTGTGTTACACACTACATGAAAGGTCATTCACTTAGAGCTGTGTTACACACTACATGAAAGGTCATTCACTTAGAGCTGTGTTACACACTACATGAAAGGTCATTCACTCAGAGCTGTGTTACACACTACATGAAAGGTCATTTTCAAATATCCATAATAGGGGCCCTTTAAAACGTTGTAGAAGGTTGGGTACATTGTGCCAGAGTTCTGTGTTTGCTGGGATTATCTAATGTCATTCTCCGACATCTATATAAGATATAAATAAATATAAATATGATCAAAAACAAGCAAGTGGAGGGCAAGAAAGTTAATTTTAAAACGAAATCGTACAAGCTTACAACATATCCTGATGTGTTATTAATGAAATATGATCCCCAAACGCCACTCTCATTATACTTTATGATTTCATAGGTTCTCAGTAAATAAATAAATAAATAAAAGAGCACGCAGAGGGCTAGATAAATTCATTCTCAAAAGAAATCGTGCATGCGTGTTCTGGGGATCATATTTCCATATCACATCAGAAAATATAGATATAACAGAATGATCTGATATACCGTTTTACTTTATGCAATATGCGTGTGAGCAGCACAACGACTGAAAAGTCAATGTAAAACAATTACAGTTTTTTCAAATTGCTTACACACAATTTCTGAAACTATGGCTCCATTTCTTGAAACTCTACACACACACAAACACACACACACAACATGCAAAACATCAGACATCTTTTGCAAAAGCAAACACTTCATTCAAAACTATTTTAACTCTTCCAAAAATGGTGTTTTTGCGTAGTAACTCTACACACAAACATAAAATGATCAGCCACACACACACCAAACACACTCTTTTGTGTATACACACAGATGTGAAACATGTAAAACACTTTTCACTCGAGTAAACAGTAACAGTAAATTAAATTACAGTAAATGAACGGGACTGAATCAACACTGAACTGACTTGAGCTGAATAATAATGACTCTATTGGGTTGTTTGAGCTGCTTAGTACTTTTACTTTCAGACTCGACACATCATTACAACAAAGTAAACAGCTTTACAAATGAATCATCTGTTCCTAATTTTAACATGTATGTTGTTTCAGTGTGAATCTTTGGAAACTCTAAAGATGCTCCAGTCACGATTCTCACAGTCAAACCCATCACTGATTCTGATTCTGATCTACAGTAAAATAATAATCATAACAATAATAACACACTTGTGATTCAGTGTGTTCAGACGAGCTTTGCTGGATTTGAAAATGTTGGAGCTTAAAGGAGAGAAATATGAAGAATATGAGAGAAAATCTGATCAATGAACTGTTGACAGTGAATCTGGTGGTAGTGTCTACTCACTTAATAATGTTGGGTTAAAAAATAACCCAATGAATAACCCAACTAAGAGCACCTTCCCAACTGTAGGTTATATTAACCCAATGCATTGGGTTAAACAAGTTGGCGTTTTAGTTAAAGGTCCCGTTCTTCGTGATCCCATGTTTCAAACTTTAGTTAGTGTGTAATGTTGCTGTTAGAGTATAAATAATATCTGTAAAATTATAAAGCTCAAAGTTCAATGCCAAGCGAGATATTTTATTTAACAGAAGTTGACTACAGTGAACGGCTCGATTGGACTACACCCCTCTACTTCCTTCATTAGTGATGTCACTAGAACCGTTTTTTGACTAAGCTCCGCCCACAGGAATACTCCCTCAACTCTACTGGCTACTTGCGCACTTCTTATAACTTAGGCTACTGTGTTTACTCAGCTCTTACGGTGATTTTCTGAAGTAAAACTGACGCTTCATCTTTTGTGTGATGTACAATAAACTTTATTAAACTCATCAGTATATGTTTGATCATCATTCGGACCTGGTCCGAAACAGCAGACTTGTAGGCTATTAATACATAATGGATACATACAAGCAGATGACAAATACGTTATAATAACCGTAATTTAACTACTAAACTATACCTGTTTCATCTTTATACAGCACTCTGACTCTGTAGGCATTATTGTCGACTCGAAATGAACACCGTTACTGAGAGTTTCTGATATTATCATCATTCCGTGAGATGTTATTGTCCTGAGAGACTGAGCGCGAGCTCGTGAAGCTCCGCCCCCTGTGCCGTCCAGCAGCAGCTCATTTGCATTTAAAGGGCACACACTAAAACAGCTCGTTTTTCTGAGCCCCAAAAAATGACAATTTAATCATGCTGTAAAAAAATGATCTGTTGGGTATTTTGAGCTGAAATTTCACATACACACTCTGGGGACATCAGAGACTTATTTTACATCTTGTGAAAAGGGGCATAATACGGGACCTTTAATACTGCTTATGATGACATACATGCTTGTGCTCTGATTAAACTGTGGTGTATTCAAGCAGGTGTAGTTGTGTTGGCCTATTTTGATAACAGATGCATTTTAGGCTGTGCCCACCTGATTTTCTCTGGGCCCACCTACATTGTGATTCCTGGCTACGCTACTGATGTAAACTGTTTCAAATGTGTACAGATGCAGACCTCACACAAAGCTGTCAAAATAAAAGCACAGTAGCCTAGGTTTACAAAGTAATTTCACTGATGTGAGGTTATGAGAAGCAGGGGAATAGGCCTATACACTGCAGACGAGGAAGAAAAACATACTGGACTGTAAGATTTACATTTATTCATTTAGCAGATGCTTTATCCACTTATGAGGAATATCACAAGAAATTTGCCACAAAGCCACAATATTTCTAGAATATAATAGTTTATTAGAAAGCTAGATTAGGAGACAAGCAAGAGCAGAGGAGAAATATAGAGAGATTTTGGTGTTGTTGTTGTTGTTGTTGTTGTTGTTGTGAGTGCCTTGTTGGTTTAATGTTGTGTTGTTCAGTAAGGGTTGTCTTCAGCATTTCAAATTCAATTTTCAAATTCAAAAGTTTCTATGGCCTCTAACGCCTCCGCAGGCTAGACGTGGGTTTATACTGAAGACGTGTCACGCTGAACCATTACACATGATGGGATGTCTTTATTGTTCCATTTAAAGAACCAACGCTTACTTTAATAGATGCATTTCATCAGCCGTGCAAAGATCCCTCAGACAGTGCAGTAACAGATGATGATGATGATGATGGTGATGGTGACGGTCAACAGAAAGTTTCTCCTATAATAAAAAAATATAATAATAATAAATTCTTTATAATAAAAACATTATAAACGGTTACGAAACGATAAACAATTGTAGTTTAAATTCATGCTGAAACTTTTTTTGAAATAATCCATTAAACCTGCGGAGAAACTAAGAGCGTGAACTAATGAATATTCTGCAAGTGTGCAACTCTCAGTGGATGAATTCACATCATGATCTGCGGATTGTCCGTGACTTCACAGTTTTTGATGCGGGTGTAAATGCATTTTGCACCATATTCACTGCAGCAAACGTGTGTGTGTACGAGTTTCTTAATTTGTGATTTGTAGAATAGGATTAGTCATTTGTGCTCCTGTAATGAAGAACTGTTGTGTTTGTGGGAGAGAGAAACAATCTTCAAGTTTGCAGTTTTCTCTGTGACTTCAAATGTACTGATACACACACTGTGGGTGTTCTCCACAACTACAGATTCCCGTCACAGGCGCTCAGTGTATTTCCACTGAAATAACTTCATACGCAAGCTTACACCTGTGATCATGAACAGAAACCACACACACCGCATCGGGTCTACACACTGCAGACGAGTAACAACAGCAAGATTACAGAACAAATGGACATAAACAGAGAACACACACATGATGAACATACACTGATTTATCTGAAAAAGTAGGAACAATAGAGTAAAGACGACAGAGCAATACAATATAAACAGAACACACACATCAACATATACTAATGGTAACACTTTATAATAATGTTCCTTCATTAATGAGTAACGCACTATTAACATTCTATAACTACTATTAACTAACAAGAAACTCTGATTAATGAATAAGTAAGTGCTCAGTTAAATGTGTTAGTTCACTATTAGCTAATCAATAACTGCTATTTTTCATCCTCACTGAAGACTAAGAACTAGCCTATGGTTCATAATTAATATTAATAATGTATAACGGTAGCCCATTAGTAATGAATCAAGTGTTACTACATCCTTCTAAAGGAACTAATTATTAGGATCAGTTTTCTAAAGTGAAGATCATATAAACACTAGTAATGATTAAAGTGTTTCTAAATCCATCAGAAGGATTATATTCAAAATCTTATAAAAATATCTAAAGCTTATAATGACTTCAGTCAATAGTTATGCTTTTCACTCTAGAATACTGATAATACGAATACAAATAATTAATAGTTCCTTTAGAAGGATGAAGTAACACTTGCCTCATTGATAGTGGGTTACCGTTACCTTTTATAATATATTATACTTTATTCATGATAATTATGAACCTGTAGTTCTCTGGGAGGAATGGACAAAGTAGTTATTGATTAGTAATAGTGAATAACCACATTCAACTGAACGCTAATTCTTTTACCAGAGTTTCTTAGTTAATGTAGTTACTAGAATGTTAATAGTGTGTTACTCATTAGTTCCTGTGTTATTCATTAATGAAAGAAGAGTTTTATAAAGTTTTACTGTTCAGCTCACACATAGAAGAGAGAGGATTAGTGTTTTAAAGACGTCTAATAGCCAAACAAACACGGCCCAGACGTCTAGGCTAACACAAGGCAACATTTGAGCTGTCAGTGAAAATTGAACAGGTTTCTAACATTAGCACAGGAATAGATCAGGCTATACACACACACACACACACACACACACATAGAACATGGCAAAGAAATTAAACCAAACATCTCGTAATCACTGTAGACTTTGCTGAAATGATGGAATATCAAACATCTCGCTAGTGCAACATGCAAACAAATTCAAGGTTATTTCGGCTAGAAGTAGTCATAAGGCAATATCTAAATCAGAATATCAGAATGCGCCGAGTCGAAGTGCTCCCAGTGCTATTCCGCCATACATTATAGTTATCCTTTTTACCCGCTTAGAAAAGCACCATGTTTTATTTTGTGTCACCATACTTGGTCATGTAACTACTCGTGTAACTGTATTTAAATAGGGAAAACGTGGAGGTGTTTGGTCACATCTCTGTTTGGTCTCTAATGAATGAACTGGGCTAAGCTAAGTGCTTTCAAAGTGTCGCCGCGCGCCAGAGCGATTGAGTGCACGCACTGAGACGAGAGAGGTATGTATCAACTCGTCTCAGTTAAGGGAATAACAGTTTAATATGAAAAAAACGGTGGAGTGTTCCTTTAAGATGCTTTCTGAATTACTTTTTTCTTTCAGGGATTTTTATTTCATTTTAAGGGTAAACACTCACATTTCTAAGAATTTTCTTAGAATTTTGTCACTAGAAGCTACTCTTTGCATTAAGATTTTTTATGAATACGGGCCCAAGTTTGTTCAATATTGTCTGAAATGTTGACTACACCCCTTGAGCGTCCCATACACTCATATAACATAACAAGAGGAAGCGTGTGTATCTGTGTAAGAGCGAGGAGATCACAGAGA